>NC_139223.1:19669809-20154273 GCF_055691185.1 Crinia signifera
TATGTGTGTATGTACTATATGTATACTATGTGTGTATGTACTATATGTATACTATGTGTGTATGTACTATATGTATACTATGTGTGTATGTACTGTATACTATGTGTGTATGTACTATATGTATACTATGTGTGTATGTACTGTATACTATGTATGCATATGTACAGTAAATGAATGTTTGTCAGGGTTGCCCACTTTCTGGCTGCCCCCTCTGGGACAGGGAAGCCAGTTCAGTGAGGCGGCGGGGGGGGGGGGGGGGGGTGCAGATGGGGCGGGACACAGGCAGAGAATGGGGACAGAATGACAGGTGTAATACACAGGCAGAGGATGGGGGAGGAATGACAGGTGTAATATACAGGCAGGGGATTGTGGGAGGAATGACAGATGTAATACGTGGACAGAGGATGGGGGGGGGGGGGGGGAAATGACAGGTGTCATTCCTCCCCCATCCTCTGCCCCCATATTACACCTGTCATTTCTCCCACAATCCTCTGCCTGTATATTACACCTGTCATTCCTCCCCCATCCTCTGCCTCCATATTACATGTATAACATGCAGGGCAGGCAGAGAATGGGGACAGAATGACAGGTGTAATATGCAGAGAATGGGGACAGAATGACAGGTGTAATATGCAGAGAATGGGGACAGAATGACAGGTGTAACACGCAGGCAGAGGATGGGGACAGAATGACAGGTGTGATATGCAGGCAGGGGATGGGGGAGGAATGACAGGTGTAACACGCAGGCAGGGGATGGGGGGGGTGACAGGTGTAACACGCAGGCAGGGGATGGGGGGAATGAAAGGTGTAACACGCAGGCAGGGGGTGACAGGTGTAACACGCAGGCAGATGATGGATGGGGGGTGACAGGTGTAACACGCAGGCAGATGATGGATGGGGGGTGACAGGTGTAACACGCAGGCATGGGATGGGGGTAATGACAGGTGTAATATGCAGAGAATGGGGACAGAATGACAGGTGTAATATGGAGGCAGAGGATGGGGGCGGAATGACACGTGTAACACGCAGGCAGGGGATGGGGGGAATGACAGGTGTAACACGCAGGCAGGGGATGGGGGGAATGACAGGTGTAACACGCAGGCAGGGGATGGGGGGAATGACAGGTGTAACACGCAGGCAGTGGATGGGGGGAATGACAGGTGTAACACGCAGGCAGGGGATGGGGGGAATGACAGGTGTAACACGCAGGCAGGGGATGGGGGGAATGACAGGTGTAACACGCAGGCAGGGGATGGGGGGAATGACAGGTGTAACACGCAGGCAGGGGATGGGGGGAATGACAGGTGTAATACGCAGGCAGAGGATGGGGAGGAATGACAGGTGTAATACGCAAGCAGAGGATGGGGGAGGAATGACAGGTGTAATACGCAGGCAGAGGATGGGGGAGGAATGACAGGTGTAATACGCAGGCAGAGGATGGGGGAGGAATGACAGGTGTAATACGCAGGCAGAGGATGGGGGAGGAATGACAGGTGTAATACGCAGGCAGAGGATGGGGGAGGAATGACAGGTGTAATACGCAGGCAGAGGATGGGGGAGGAATGACAGGTGTAATACGCAGGCAGAGGATGGGGGAGGAATGACAGGTGTAATACGCAGGCAGAGGATGGGGGAGGAATGACAGGTGTAATACACAGGCAGAGGATGGGGGAGGAATGACAGGTGTAATACGCAGGCAGAGGATGGGGGAGGAATGACAGGTGTAATGTGCAGAGAATGGGGACAGAATGACAGGTGTAATACGCAGGCAGAGAATGGGGACAGAATGACAGGTGTAATACGCAGGCAGAGGATGGGGGAGGAATGACAGGTGTAATACACAGGCAGAGGATGGGGAGGAATGACAGGTGCAATACACAGGCAGAGGATGAGGGAGGAATGACAGGTGTAATACACAGGCAGAGGATGGGGCAGGAATGACAGGTGTAATACACAGGCAGAGGATGGGGGAGGAATGACAGGTGTAATACACAGGCAGAGGATGAGGGAGGAATGACAGGTGTAATACACAGGCAGAGGATGGGGCAGGAATGACAGGTGTAATACACAGGCAGAGGATGGGGGAGGAATGACAGGTGTAATACACAGGCAGAGGATGGGGGAGGAATGACAGGTGTAATACACAGGCAGAGGATGGGGGAGGAATGACAGGTGTAATACACAGGCAGAGGATGGGGGAGGAATGACAGGTGTAATACGCAGGCAGAGGATGGGAAGAGTCACCTTCTCAGACTTGCCCAGGCACCGCATACTGCAGCTGATCAGCTCCCAATGAATGAAGCAGATAAGTGCATCCTGCGGCTGAGTGATCTCCGCTGCGGCGGTACACGGCAGTAATAGGGTAGAGATAGGGTCCACCCGCTACACATTCGCCTCCCAGCATTGCCAGTGTGCCCGATAACCTTACCAGGCACGAGCACGCTGGCCCCGGTGATGATGTCAAACCCCCCTGCCGGAGGTGCTTGCTCGCAGAAGCCAGCAGGGGCAGCGGCAGCGCCGGGCCAGCAGTGGGAGGCTTTTTAAGTCACCCGGATTCCGGGAGAATCATGGAATCTGGGAGACTGGAAAAGCCTACCGGAGGGTTGCCACCAAATCCGGGAGAATCCCAGAAATCCGGGATTAGTGGAAACCCTACCCAAGGACCCCCCTGCTGAGGGGGCGTCGCGGGAGACTGGTCACATTCTGGGAGGCTTGCCCCCCTTTCCGGGGGGCCAGGAGGGGACCCGATTTCCGAAACCCTTCCGGACATTCCAGGAGGGTAAGCAACCCTGGTGTATGTACGCATACCTCCCAAATGTCCCGATTTTCACAGGACTGTCACAAATTTTTTTTTTGTGTGTCAAAAAAGTGCTTTTACAAATAGGTAACTAAATGGGTAAAAGCTGGAACACAAATCACTAAATAGGGTAGGAGAATATAAGTGTCTGTCCCATCACCACATCCGAGCCGGAAGCGGGGAATCTCACTTCCGCTCCGGTCCGTACCGACATCACTTGTGAGTTGTGAGGTTACCCTGGTAACTAACATAAACAAGTAAAGTGTGGTGCTAAAAATTTTCGGCTTCGTCCATGTGAGAGAGCGGGTGGAACCAGATCAGGTTGTGGCGAATGGTGCTCTTAAGAACCTAATGCAGCTCGTATTACAGACCAGTGATCTAAAAACGTGAACGTGTGGGAGCATATGTTACTCTGAAGAAATGGGGTTGGGTACCGTTATAGTACGATCTAAGAGCAGAGGAGCGATATCATCAAATCCTGAAATATTAAAAACGTGAGACAGATTTTCAATTACACAGTATAGCCCTTACTGATTATTTCACGGAGAAAATTATTCCCAGGGGCTTCAGGATCAGTGGATAGGAATCCTGATCCATTGCAGCCTAGAACGCATGCTCCTCATCATCGAGGAGGCGGGCCAGGAACTGGAAGTCACCCGCAGTAAGTTAGCCCAAATGGAACCCAGTTTCAAGACAGCAGGGCAACCAGATAACAGCCAGAGATGGCTTAACAAGTTACAGACACAGATCGGGATTAGGATGGCCAATCTCGGGATCGGCGGGAACCCGGGATTTGTCCCCCAAAAGGCCGGGATTTTAATCCCGGGATTGGAGTTTCGAATCCCGGGATTTCTGGATTAGACTGTGCATGCCGGGCAGTGTCTGAGCACCCGCTCAGACGCTGCCCGGCACCCGGCAGAGCATACTTACGCTGCATGACCTCTCAGCGTGATCAGAGGTCACGCTGCGCAGGCAGGTCAGCCAGTAGCAGCAGCAGCATTAACCACTTATAAGCTCTTATTGGGACAGCTGCCCTCTGCGTTGCTCACCACATATGTTAGTGCATATGCAGTGAGCATCGGCGCGATGGACGGGGGGAAGTACCACCGCTTCTTGGTACATCCTACCCTTGGTGAGATTCAAACGTACTAAATTTACTACTGCCAAGGAAGACTATGAGACCAATATGGTATATCGATGGATAATGGGTTCCAACAAACCACGTAACACCAGAACACAGTGGTGCAAATGAGGAGATGTCCGACAGAGCGATAACGCTACATCTAATATGCAGATTCCAACTATTACAGAGAAACTTAGGTTACCACATAAAAGGTGCTGAAATATTGTCTACCAAGTTTCAGTTTTCAGTATTTTTTTATGACTGGAATGCCGCCTCACCCCGCAAGTATCTTAGGACATCGGCGTCCTGCGGGTGCACCTTTGGAGTGCACCCGCCAATATATCTCCCTGCATTTTTCTTATGTCAGCCCCCTGCCTTTTCCAGGCATATATAATTAGTTGAAAGTATTTACACAAATAGAGACACACCCATGAGCAGACCACCCAACCAGAACACTGGTCACCCCCCACATTATTAGGTGCTGGCCGCAACCCCTATTATTGCGCATAATAGGCCCTTGATCATTTTCAGCTCCAGGCCCATTTAGACCTTAATCTGGCTCTGGATATAATTGCCTCCAGTGTACAACTTGCAAAGACATGGTAACTCTTTCTATGATTAATAACTCTCATTCTTCCAGAAGATATCAAATGAATCATATCCGGATGTGCGCTTCCACTCACATCATGCATTTCATCTCTTGCCCATGTGGCCTACGATACATGGGCAAAACCATCAGGTCACTACGGGAGGCACTACACAAGTCAGCCATAAAATCTACCATTGCGGGCAAAATGAAAGGAAAGATTTCTGAAAAGCCGGTAGCACGCCACTTTGCCCAGATGAATCATACATTAATGATCTACACCATCAAATCTTTGATCACGTGCTAATTAATCTTAGAGGAGATCGGGCAAGCAGACTTTTACAGATAGAAGACAAATGGATACTGGAACTACAAACTGTGGACCCCAAGGGCCTAAATGAGAAGATCCACTTGGAGTGTCTTTTGAATATTTGACCAAAGATGATTCTGAAACCTGTTTTATTCCTTGCGGATTCTTTTTTTTTTTTAAATTTAAATTATGTATCTGCTCAAGTACATTTTGATACTGTTTTTGATACAAAAACTCTTTATACATTTAGCCCACTCTATTGCATATGACGATTCTTTTCCTTTTCCGTCTTTTCTTCTATTTTTGCTTAATTAACGGTCCTCATCTGGCACTATAATTGTACTCCACCCTGTTTCTTCAGAGTAACATATGCTCACATACGTTCACGTTTTATATCACTCATTTGTAATACTTGCGCCACAACCTGCTCTGATTCCACCCGCTCTCTCACAAGGTCGATGCCGAAGCTTTTTCGCAACACAATTTACTTGTTTATTTTGGTTACCAGGGTAACCCCACAACTCACAGGTGACGTCAGTATGGACCGGAGCAGAAGTGAGAGTCCCCGCTTCTGGCTCGGATCCGACATGCGGTGATGGGACGGACACTTCTATCTCCTACCCTGTTTACTGTAGGCAAGAGTCTTACTATTCACACAGAGGTTTGCACCTTGACAAAAGGGTCGTTGAACCCAGAAAAATTGGTTTACAGGCAACTTTTCTGAATTATATTATTTGCACAAGTCTCAGTGCCGCTGATTATTTCAACTACCGCATATACATATACATATATATATATATATATATATATCACCAATTTTTGTAAAATCTCAAAGAAGTTTTATTTGCATCAGGGAAACTGACATACCAACATCGACGTGATGTAATGTTTCGGTCTGTGATAGACCATCATCAGCAACTTCTGATGAACAACCTGGCATCCATCCTCTAGAGAGGATACAACTATACTGCCTCACCGGGTCAGCTTATATAACCATAGACAGGAAGTGACATCATCATTCACTGTCCATGTACTCACCACATCGATTAACCAATAACAACCAGATAAACAGACTCTAATGAATAGATAAATACATTCATTATACAGTGCGCTAAAACCGCTAATGTATATCAAAAAAGCAACCATATAGAGGCAGCGGTTCATAGAGAACTAGCCGCTAATCGCTAACAACGCCGGGCCAGAAGTCCGCTATGCGTTCCACGCGGATCTATTGGAAGTGACGTTTTTGCATTCCAACTGCCAGAATCCGTCAGTGGAGTAGTATGACAAATAGAGCAACGCAAGTACCGCCGGACCGGAAATACATATTATGCGTACCACACGATCCAGGCGGAAATAACCTGTGCGTTCCAAAGGAGCGATCACTAACTCAAACATCAATAAATAAGTTTAGCTACATATATGGAAGCAATTAAATCATAGACATGGGTCCATTTGCAGTATAATTAACAATATGATGTTAGAACAGATACAAATATGCGTTCCAACAGAGACAAAGAGGCCAACCTGGGTTGGTTAGGAGCGCCTGCCAGGAGTGGTTTAATCAAAACAGCAGCTGCTTGTGGGAGTAGTCAGCTCCCAAACACAAGAAAAAAACAATAAATAAAATAAAGCAGCACTGAAATTACAATGTAAAATATTTATTACATACACTAATAAAACATTTTAAACATTAAAAATGAACCAATGGTGTAAAAAGGTTATTGGATGGACCCAATGATTATAGTCACCGATATTGAGGTAGTCACCGATATTGGGGTGTTATTTCAAAACCTGCTCTGATCCTTAGCCTTAGGACAAAGGGGGGGGGGGGGGGGGGGGTTGGCAAAATAAGGACTTCCCCACCCCCCCCCCCCCTTTGCACTAAGGATCAGAGCAGGTTTTGAAATACCACCACAATATCGGTGACCACCTCAATATCGGTGACTACAATCATTGGGTCCATCCAATAACCTTTTTACACCATTGGTTCATTTTTAATGTTTAAAATGTTTTATTAGTGTATGTAATAAATATTTTACATTGTAATTTCAGCGCTGCTTTATTTTATTTATTGTTTTGTTCCAACAGAGACGGCTGCCATCTTGGAATGCGGTCCTTTGTATATTGCGGTCCTTTGTATATTGTATATTACTGTATCTAAAATTCTAAGTGTCAATATCACCTGGCAATGAAAAGTGGTGAGGGCGGGTGTCACGGACCCACCGGTCGCCTGTTCAGATACTTCAATCTTAGCAGCTCCGGCCGTGACTGGGGTTCACTTTGGACACTCGGGTCCCTTCTTTGAGGTACACTGCCACCAGCCAAAGCCTGATTTTAGCACTTTGAAACTGCGCAAGGAGCGGCTTGGCTCGCACCTGACCACACAATACAGTATAAAAATAAGGTAACGCTGACCACTCTCCGTTGGCTAAAAAAAGGTCCTAAGAACACAAAACCAGAACTGAGAATTATATGATTTATTCCTAGAAATACTACAGAGCTTTAGTGATAAAAATGGTGACAAGATATTACAATGATTTTAAAAGCACACACATTGATACAACTCAAAATAAAATAAAAGGGAATTTAAAAAGACAGAACTGTATCTTACACCTAAGTACAAATCCTGCCATGGTGGATGGTCTCCACATGAAATCAAACGTCGCTTCCAGCTAGATGCTGCTCCCCCAAGAAGTACAACTAGGTTTTGAAAGGAGAGGGGTTTTATCTGCAGCCTCCCTCATCCCTCCGACCCTTGGAATTTTTAACCATTCCCTTGCTGAGCCTATATAGGATCTTTCACATGAAGAATTTGTCTGCTGTTTTCAAAGGGATTGATAACTGGCAGGCTTCACTGATAAGAGGTCTAAACTGGATGGGGGAGACAAGCCCTGTCCTCTCCATGGTTTATGAGGGGTCTCAAATCTTTATCTGACATCCTACCTTCAAAGGATTACTACAGATGGTCAATCTGAGGGAATACAAACCTCAAACTCCCAGGGTCACCTACACACATAATACAAGACATGCCCTGATTCCAAACATAATGATCACAGGAGACATAACTTTACAACAATATCAGACATACATTGATCTCACATTAATAATAACGGGAGGCATACTTTATTTTGATCGATCACCTGATCTGATCGTTACAGCGGGATACAAGCCAACCTGGGTGGCAGCACTAATACTGGCAATATAAACAAAATAACAATATTTACAAACACACCAAAATCAAAAAATAAAGACAAAAAAATAAATATAATATAACATTTCTCCATGAGTGAATAAATCATTTTTAAATAGTAATTTTTATAAATTATTTAGTTTTTAGTTTTTATAGCATTTTTGTAGATATACATATATTGGTATGTTTTTATAGTTAAATTATATATGGTTGTTGAAACACAACCAATTTTGTATTCATAGCAAAATAATTTTTAAATAGTATACAAAAAAGACATACAAAAAAAGAACATAAAACAAACAACCTGAAGACACCCAACTCAACTTCAAAAAGAAAAAAATCCAAAAGGAAACAATGCAAAAATTAATAAAAAAAAACATAAAGACGGGGAAAAGGTAGAGGACAAATCTTGTAATCTCTATCACAGAAAAATAGACAGAGGGTTATATTCGTTGAGCCCACGAGGGGACAAAGTACCCAGATCGTAAATCAATTTCGTTCCCTTCTTCTTCAACATAGAATAACGGTCACCACCCCTAATAGGTTTAGGGACATAGTCGATAATCATGCACCGGAGACTAGCCACATTGTGGCCTTGAGACACGCAATGCTTGGTGACTGGTTTATCAGATGTCTTGGTTTGTAGTGCTGCCCTTATTGATGTCCGGTGATTGGCCATTCCCTCTCGAAAACTTCTCTTAGTAAGACCTACATAATAAAGGCTGCATGGGCATATGAGGATGTAAATGACATAGTCCATGGGACAATGTAAGCAATGCTTAATCTGGATCCTTCTTCCGCTATGGGGATGGGTAAATGAGGAGCCAGTGTTTAGTGACCTGCACGTTGTGCAGTCACTACATCTGGAACACATATATATATACATATATATTTTTTTAAATGCAGCACAGAAGCGGACAGCAGACAAGTACCTGCCACCAACTCCCCACTCCTCAAACAGAGCTTGACACAGCATACTACTACTCCAGCATCCCTGCCTGACAGCAGCCTCCATCTATCTCCAACCCAGCACACAGCCTCGCACAGGTAAGTGGAACATGCACATTACATTTTGATATGGAGCCAACAATGTTCTAGTTACCCCCCCCCCCCCGGCTCTTGCTGTACAGACGTGCCAGCGCAGTGGACCAAGGAGACCCTACATCTAACCTTGAATAGCTAGGCTTGGTAACCCAGCAGGGATTTACTTGGAGAGTGTCCAATGGATGGAGCAGGCTCCTGCTCGTCCTGTGCCGGATATCTGTGCAGGGCGATATACGATAATACATGTAGTATAGGTTATTATATGATGTTCAGTAGTATAACTGCAAAGTGTGAGCAGCTGGATGGCTCAAGTAATGTCCGCACTCTTCCAGTATGTGTGCTTGTGTACATATATGGGGGGCACCATAACATGAGCTTGCTCCAGGCGCCGCGGCTCCACGCTACACCTCGGTCAGTCACTCCTCCTTGGATCCAGCCATGGTGCAGCCGACACATCTGCCACAACTGTGTGTTGCTATTATGTCACCATGGGCCAGAGGAATGTTTCCCTCACCTTGCTGTAGCCGGTTCTGCAGGTAGTGGACAGTTCAATTAATAAGTTTTCACACAGTGACTTTGAGCTGAAAGCTGCTTACTCGTCTGAGCGGCTTTCAGCCCAAAAGCCACCCAGTGTGTACGGGGCACCGGTGAGTGGTGATGCGCGCTCCTGCATCATTACTGGCCACTGCTGTTCAGCTACTGGTATTACTAGCAGATGAGTGGCGGAATGGGTGGCTTTCCATAGCATCCTGCTATGGAAAGTTGTCCACTCCCGGGAAAATTGCCAAAATAGGTGAAAAACATGCACTGATCGTTTTTGATCCCAGCGATTTCCCCCATCATCTCTCACCATACACCCTGGGCAAAAATGCCCAGGGTGTATGGACCTTGAATGTGACAGCTCTATTCTGACCCCACACAGCCATTCCAGACATACTTTCACTTTCATCACATCTCAGAAAGTTTCATTTCTTCCTGTTTCCTAGAATGGCGTCTGCAGACCTGGAAGCTGAGCTGAGCTGCTCCATCTGCCTGAGCACTTATACCGACCCCGTATCCCTGACATGTGGGCACTACTTCTGCAGGTTCTGTATTGTGAGTGCGCTGGATACACAGGAGGGGGCCGGGGTCTATTCCTGTCCGGAGTGCAGAGCAGAGTATCAGGAACGTCCGGTGCTGGAGAAGAACAGGAAGCTGAAGAACATTGTGGAGAGATTACTATGTAGCCAGCCAGATCCAGAGGAGACCTCGATCCTCTGTACTTACTGTGACCCACCCGTGCCAGCGGCTAAAACATGTCTGCTGTGTGACGCTTCATTCTGTGACAAACACCTGAGCAAACACAGTAAGTCTGCTGAACATGTTTTATCTGAACCCACTGATTCCTTTGAGGGCAGGAAATGCTCCGTACACAAGGAGATGGTGAAGTATTACTGCTCCGAGGACTCTGCTGCTATCTGTACATCCTGCTGGGTGGCTGGGGAACACCGGGGTCACCACGTGGAACTTCTGACTGTGGCCTCTGAGAAGAAAAACGAGACACTGAGAGCAGTTACTGAGACCTTGAAGTCTGATAGAGAGGAAAATGAGAGGAGAGTGCAGCATCTGCAGGATCATAGGAGAGAGGAGATGGAGAAAGCCACCAGGGTCACCAAGAGAGTTACTGATCTGTTTAGAGACATCAGGGAGAAGTTAGACACCCTGGAAAAGGAAGTCCCACGTGAGATCATCAGGCAGGAACAGCAGATGTCTCTCTCAGTCTCTAATCTGATCACACAGCTGGAGACACAGAAGGACGAGCTGACCAGGAAGATTAGTAACACTGAGGAGAGGTGTAGCATCACTGATCCATTTACTGTTATGAAGAAAGATCCAGGAGGTGATGTCATGAGTCACAGGAGCTGTGATGTCACCAGTGATGTAAGAGTGGCTGGATGTGTGGATGAGGGAATAATCTCACAGATGTTACACAGGGGACTTTCCCTCGTGGCTGATAGTCTGATGGATCTACAGATAAAGAGACAGTTCTCAGTGATGGAGAAAGCTGATGTATTACTGGACACGAAGACAGCCTCTAATTGGATTATTATATCAAGGGATCGCAGATCTGCTTCTAATAGTAATGTTTACCAGAGCAGACCAGATAGACCAGGGAGGTTTATAGATGGGCAGGTGGTAAGTTCCTGTAGTTTCTCATCTGGGAGACATTACTGGGAAGTGAATGTAAGAGAGGCAGAGATATGGATGATAGGGGTGGCCGGTCACAGTATGGAGAGAAAGATAAAGGGTAATGAATCATTCATTGGTTTTAATAACAAGTCCTGGAGCCTGAGCTATTTGAAGAAACTTGGAGTATGCCATAACAATATACATACCAAAATATATCCAGAGTCCTCTCTGCAGACAGTGGGGATATACCTGGACTATGAGGCTGGGCGTCTGTCCTTCTACAAGCTGTGTGACCCCATCAGACACCTGTACACCTTCTCCGCCACCTTCACTGAGCCCCTGTACGCCGCCTTCTATGTCTACAAGAATTCCTGTATCAAAATCATAAAGTAGATACTACAACAAGGAGATTATGTGCAAGAAATCATGAAAACATATTAAACTTACTGCGGAAAATGAATAAGTGAATATTACTAATGTTTTTCTTTGGATATTATTTCCAATAATAATAACAGTTCAATTACTACTGTAGAGGTGAGATCTTTTTGTTATAGAATTAATATATAAGTTTATCAAACAGTAACTTCCATCCATAAAGTTTGTATTGACTAAGTTAGAATAACATAGAGTTCCCCATACCGGGGGGGCAAAGTTCCCCCGATCCGCAGACTCCAACCATCAGTGACCAGAGCTGGTTTGTTCTTCTACTAAGGAAGGTCTGTGTCAGGCAGGCATCGCTGGCGGTGATGACAGTCTGTGTAGGACGCTTATTTCATGAAGATCTTAGGAGGGAGGCATAAACACCTCCACCTTCATCATCATCATCATCATCATGTGTGGGACAGGCCTCCCTAGTAGCAGAGAACAGAGCTGAAGTTACCATTGAAGGCTACAGTGACACCTGCTGGAGAGGAGGGATGTTACACCCCTAATAAGCAGGACTTTATAGCTTACAGTATTATAACTTGCTCACCTCCGCCCAAACTAAAGTGTAAGTTCTTGGAGCAGTTCTGTAAATATAATGCCAGAGATTCCTATAATCAGTATTATATCTATATAATCTGCATAAAATACATTACGATCTGATAGAATTTATATCTAAAGGTATATCACAATCTGTTCTTACTCCCAGTATATTCGGGTCCTGCCTGAGGATGACATGGATGCTAGCATTAGACGATATGTCATTTACCTTTGTATGCCAGACAAGTTTTATATTACTTACCTCCCAACTTTACACTTATTATAATCTGGAACTTCAGAAAATAGGGTGGGGCCACAGAAGTGGAGGGCAAGGCCATTAGTGGAGGGGCGGAGAATAGCAAAGCGAGCCCAGCGCTCCCTTAGCAGACTCCCCTCACCACCCTGTTAGATGCCTTGCGCATGTTCTCCACTCTGTCGCTTGTATGATTACATTTCATTCCATTGTTATGCTTTTATTCTACTCTTGTTACTTGTATTATGTTATGGTTAAAAATAAATAAAAATTACTTGATTCAAAAAGTAACGCCTTGTCACCCATGACATGTAGCATGTTACATTTGTATGTACAGCGGTCTCTGGGCGGGTGGCTGCAGTGTGTTGGTTTTATAATGATAATTTGGACCTTTTTTGGGTTCCTGTGGTTGACAGGAAACAGGATCTCCGCACCTGCCGGTGACACTGATGATGCAGATGCAGCGGGCAGGTAATACACAGGTACTGCTAATATAAGGAGCCATGGCATCTTATATACGTACATGAATAAAGATGGATCAGTTCTCCGGCCTCCTGTCTGCTGCCTGACCCATACATGATAGCAAAACACAGGAACCGTTGATGCGATGGAGCAATAGGAATATGCAGATAGCATCCTGTATATCCAGGGACACCATGCAGACCCCTGGTTCCATTGTCAACACTATAGTCTGCAATGTTTCCGTTTGAAACAGGGGTACTTGTATGAATTTGTTTACAGATTTTACATTTAGAATGGGCCTCTAAGTCCCATTTGGTTTGGGAACCAAAAGCAAGGTCGAGTAATACCCGTGTCCTCTCTGGTGTTGGGGATCGGGGACTATTATTCTATCACCTCCTGGAGGCTTACCGCTTTCTGAGGATCTGATGGGAGGCCCGTGTAAAAGTATTGCCCAGGGGAATCCTTTGAAGGACACTGCATACCCGCGGGTCATAACCCCGGTCAACCAGGCGTTTGAAGTGGCGCTGATCCATTCCTGCACAAAGTGAAGAAGTAGGCCTCCCACCCTGGGGTACCCAAGAGGGAGGCTTGCCCCGTTAGGCTGCAGGCTTGTCAGACTTAGCTGGGGGCTGTCTGGTGGCCCATGCCTGTTTAGGCTTGGGCTAATTGGGTTTAGCAGCATTGCAGTGTCTTGGGAAGCTTTGTCCCTTTGCCTTCTCTTGGGGTCGAAAGGTCTGAAAGGAGCAGAGGGTAAACAGGCCATCTTGCCTGCTGCCAGAGTGGCTACAATCTTATTTAGCTCTTCTCCATAAAGAACCTCATTCATGAAAGGTAACATTTCTAATGTTCTTTTTGAATCTAGATCATATTTTAAGGAACGCAACCGAACAATGCGCTGTGCCAATACTGAGGCAGCTGAAGCCTTAGTGGCTAATATACAGAGCATCGCTAATGTTTGACGCTGCTTGTTTAATGTGAGTGATGCACATTTTACAATCTTCCAATGCATCTGCTGGCAATTCTTCCTCTATAACATTAAGCCAGGGTTCAATTGCCTTCGCAGCCTTAGGATGCTGCCACTGTCGCTCTATTAATTGCCTCTGTGAGCGTAAAATTAGACTTAAGACAGTTCCTCAAATATATTTAGGTAGTGGAGATTGCCAGCATTTCAACATGTGCAAACAAAGTGTACAAACGACATATTTTGCAAGAACAGATTTTTTAATTTTATACAGGACCATCACACCAACGGTCACTGACACAAGTCCAAGAGGAGGACAACCCAGATCTTGAGATCATCCTTGTGTCTGTAGAACCGTTAGTGCCTGAGGATGACTAAACATCGGAAATCAGACACCACACACCTCAGCACATTGAACCTCAACATGTCCCCACAGCTCCACGGCCGCTAATATAGATCTGAGGCTGACTGAACTTACTCAGACAGTCCAAGCACAAGCCAACGCTATTCGTGCGCAGACAGATTCTTTGGTGGCCCTGCACACCCATTTAATTGCCCAAAAAAGGAAGTGAAAATTTCCCAAGCCCAGCTACTATTAGCAGTGTTTCCTCTACACCAGTGAGCACCTCTCCTACCACTACACCAGTGAGCACCTCTCCTACCACTACACCAGTGAGCACCTCTCCTACCACTACACCAGTGAGCACCTCTCCTACCACTACACCAGTGAGCACCTCTCCTACACTACACCAGTAAGCACCTCTCCTACCACTACACCAGTAAGCACCTCTCCTACCACTACACCAGTAAGCACCTCAGAACTAATGCTGATTTTAGTTCTACCAGCTATACCCTATTTATGCTGTATTTTATCAACACACCCTGTACGTTACCTTGTAATTTGTTTTTTTGTTTGCTATGTACGGCACTGCGGACACTTTGTGGCGCCTTCTAAATAAACGTACTACTACTACTACCTCTCCTACAGTACCACTGCACTAGTGAGCACCTCTCCTACCACTACACCAGTGAGCACCTCTCCTACCACTATACCAGTGAGCACCTCTCCTACCACTGCACCAGTGAGCACCACTACACCAGTGAGCACCTCTCCTACCACTGCACCAGTGAGGAACTCTCCTACCACTACACCAGGCAGCACCTCTCCTACCACTGCACCAGTGAGCACCTCTCCTACCACTGCACCAGTGAGCACCTCTCCTACCACTGCACCAGTGAGCACCTCTCCTACCACTACACCAGGGAGCACCTCTCCTACCACTACACCAGTAAGCACCTCTCCTACCACTGCACCAGTGAGCACGTCTCCTACCACTACACCAGTAAGCACCTCAGAACTGATGCTGATTTTAGTTCTACCAGCTATACCCTATTTATGCTGTATTTTATCAACACACCCTGTACGTTACCTTGTAATTTGTTTTTTTGTTTGCTATGTACGGCACTGCGGACACTTTGTGGCGCCTTATAAATAAACATACGACTACTACCTCTCCTACAGTACCACTGCACTAGTGAGCACCTCTCCTACCACTACACCAGTGAGCACCTCTCCTACCACTATACCAGTGAGCAACTCTCCTACCACTACACCAGGCAGCACCTATCCTACAACTGCACCAGTGAGCACCTCTCCTACCACTGCACCAGGGAGCAACTCTCCTACCACTACACCAGGCAGCACCTCTCCTACCACTGCACCAGTGAGCACCTCTCCTACCACTGCGCCAGTGAGCACCTCTCCTACCACTGCACCAGTGAGCACCTCTCCTACCACTGCACCAGTGAGCACCTCTCCTACCACTGCACCAGTGAGCACCTCTCCTACCACTGCACCAGTGAGCACCTCTCCTACCACTGCACCAGTGAGCACCTCTCCTACCACTGCACCAGTGTCACATTGGATTGTTGTGGATCCACTGGGGGCGTGGATTCTGACACGGATGCCAATGGTGGAGAAAGAACTGCTGGTCGAATATACTGGCGTCTCATAGGAGTCTCCAAGGAGTTTGGCTATACTCCTAATCAGAGGCGCGGAGTCTAACTAAGTGGCGGTTTTCACCAGGGACCCCCGCAAGGGGATTTGGACTTATACCCCTTTTACACCAAAACGATTTTTAGACCCAGGTTCAAGCCGGGTGCGACCCGGCGTTTAGTGCCATTTACACCGGGCGGACAGCCCGACCCACACCCGCGCCCGCCCCCCCCCCCCCGGAGCTTGGAGATGACAGCGCGATGTCATCTCCAAGCGCCAATCACCGCCGCGTGCCGCCGCCGGACCGGAACGCTGCTGGGGGCAGCCCAGCACTAAGGTAAGCTGCTAGGCTGCCCCCTTCTGCCTAATGCCACAAGCAAGATGGCGGCGCCCGTCCCAGGAGCCGACCGCGGGAACAGCCGGACCCCCAGAGGACCTACCGCCATCCCTGCCAGTGACACCAAGTCGAGGAAGCGCTGAGTGACGGGAGTAGCACCACCAGGTGTACAGCGTCCGTGCAGGTGAGTAATGCACCTCAGAACTAATGCTGATTTTAGTTCTACCAGCTATACCCTATTTATGCTGTATTTTATCAACACACCCTGTACGTTACCTTGTAATTTGTTTTTTTGTTTGCTATGTACGGCACTGCGGACACTTTGTGGCGCCTTATAAATAAACGTACGACTACTACCTCTCCTACAGTACCACTGCACTAGTGAGCACCTCTCCTACCACTACACCAGTGAGCACCTCTCCTACCACTATACCAGTGAGCACCTCTCCTACCACTACACCAGGCAGCACCTCTCATACCACTGCACCAGTGAGCAACTCTCCTACCACTGCACCAGTGAGCACCTCTCCTACCACTGTACCAGCGAGCACCTCTCCTACCACTGCACCAGTGAGCAACTCTCCTACCACTACACCAGGCAGCACCTATCCTACAACTGCACCAGTGAGCACCTCTCCTACCACTGCACCAGTGAGCACCTCTCCTACCACTGCACCAGTGAGCACCTCTCCTACCACTGCACCAGTGAGCAACTCTCCTACCACTACACCAGTGAGCACCTCTCCTACCACTACACCAGTGAGCACCTCTCCTACCACTGCACCAGTGAGCACCTCTCCTACCACTGCAACAGTGAGCACCTCTCCTACCACTGCACCAGTAAGCACCTCTCCTACCACTACACTAGTGAGCACCTCTCCTACCACTGCACCAGTGAGCACCTCTCCTACCACTACACCAGTGAGCACCTCTCCTACCACGGCACCAGTGAGGAACTCTCCTACCACTACACCAGGCAGCACCTCTCCTACCACTGCACCAGTGAGCACCTCTCCTACCACTGCACCAGTGAGCAACTCTCCTACCACTGCACCAGGTAGCACCTCTCCTACCACTACACCAGTAAGCACCTCTCCTACCACTACACTAGTGAGCACCTCTCCTACCACTGCACCAGTGAGCACCTCTACTACCACTACACCAGTGAGCACCTCTCCTACCACTACACCAGTGAGCACCTCTCCTACCACTGCACCAGTGAGGAACTCTCCTACCACTACACCAGGCAGCACCTCTCCTACCACTGCACCAGTGAGCACCTCTCCTACCACTGCACCAGTGAGCAACTCTCCTACCACTGCACCAGGTAGCACCTCTCCTACCACTGCACCAGTGAGCACGTCTCCTACCACGGCACCAGTCACCGCGCGCACCCCCCGCCGTCGCACAGGAGGTGAATGGATGCCGCACACAGGCATCCGTTCACCTCCCTCCCCCGCTGTCGTCTGCAGAGTATAGCAGACAGCAGCGCCGGCTGTCAGTGTCAGACTGACAATCCGTCCAACCTGCGGACGCTGCGGTCCGCAGGTTGGACGTTCCCCATTCATGTAAATGGGAGCCGGGTCATCCGACCCGGCGTTCCCATTTACACCGCCCTCTACCCAGGTCCTAGCCGTGTTCTACCCAGGTCAGGACCTGGGTAGAAGTCCCGTGTAAAGGGACACGGCGTTAGGGATTTACACCGGCGAAGATCCGGGTCTGACCCGCCGCTTACCCGGATTTTTCGGCGGTGTAAAAGGGGTATTAGCTGCGTCCACCCAGCAGGTCGCGGCCCCCCAATCAGGAGCCTCCAAGGAGATTAGGACACTTGCTGGAACAGATGGATATAGCTGTACTCAGGAGACGCTTGAAATAATAATAGAACTTAGGAGACACTTGAAACGTGAACAGAGCTCAGGAGACACTCGGAGGGTTAACAGAACTCAGGAGACACTTGGAAGGTAAACAGAACTCAGGAGGCACTTGGAAGGTAAACAGAACTCAGGAGGCACTTGAAGGGTTAACGGAACTCAAGAGACACTTGGAAGGTAAACAGAACTCAGGAGGCACTTGGAAGGATAACGAGATGCTTCTGATTGCGAACAGGACTCAGAGAGACCTGGAGCTGTGTACACTCTCACTGGCTGTCAGCAGGACACTGAGCAGAAAGCAGAAGTAGCAGCAGCATTGGAGGATAGGCGGCCCAGCCTTTTATTCCTCCAGGCAGTGATGTCACAGGCCCAACCTTCAATCAGAGGTTATATCAGACCCTGCTCCCTTCTGCCTAATGCCACAAGCAAGATGGCGGCGCCCGTCCCAGGAGCCGACCGCGGGAACAGCCGGACCCCCAGAGGACCTACCGCCATCCCTGCCAGTGACACCAAGTCGGGGAAGCGCTGAGTGACGGGAGTAGCACCACCAGGTGTACAGCGTCCGTGCAGGTGAGTAATGCACCTCAGAACTAATGCTGATTTTAGTTCTACCAGCTATACCCTATTTATGCTGTATTTTATCAACACACCCTGTACGTTACCTTGTAATTTGTTTTTTTGTTTGCTATGTACGGCACTGCGGACACTTTGTGGCGCCTTATAAATAAACGTACGACTACTACCTCTCCTACAGTACCACTGCACTAGTGAGCACCTCTCCTACCACTACACCAGTGAGCACCTCTCCTACCACTATACCAGTGAGCACCTCTCCTACCACTACACCAGGCAGCACCTCTCATACCACTGCACCAGTGAGCAACTCTCCTACCACTGCACCAGTGAGCACCTCTCCTACCACTATACCAGTGAGCACCTCTCCTACCACTACACCAGTGAGCACCTCTCCTACCACTATACCAGTGAGCACCTCTCCTACCACTACACCAGGCAGCACCTCTCATACCACTGCACCAGTGAGCAACTCTCCTACCACTGCACCAGTGAGCACCTCTCCTACCACTGTACCAGCGAGCACCTCTCCTACCACTGCACCAGTGAGCAACTCTCCTACCACTACACCAGGCAGCACCTATCCTACAACTGCACCAGTGAGCACCTCTCCTACCACTGCACCAGTGAGCACCTCTCCTACCACTGCACCAGTGAGCACCTCTCCTACCACTGCACCAGTGAGCAACTCTCCTACCACTACACCAGTGAGCACCTCTCCTACCACTACACCAGTGAGCACCTCTCCTACCACTGCACCAGTGAGCACCTCTCCTACCACTGCAACAGTGAGCACCTCTCCTACCACTGCACCAGTAAGCACCTCTCCTACCACTACACTAGTGAGCACCTCTCCTACCACTGCACCAGTGAGCACCTCTCCTACCACTACACCAGTGAGCACCTCTCCTACCACGGCACCAGTGAGGAACTCTCCTACCACTACACCAGGCAGCACCTCTCCTACCACTGCACCAGTGAGCACCTCTCCTACCACTGCACCAGTGAGCAACTCTCCTACCACTGCACCAGGTAGCACCTCTCCTACCACTACACCAGTAAGCACCTCTCCTACCACTACACTAGTGAGCACCTCTCCTACCACTGCACCAGTGAGCACCTCTACTACCACTACACCAGTGAGCACCTCTCCTACCACTACACCAGTGAGCACCTCTCCTACCACTGCACCAGTGAGGAACTCTCCTACCACTACACCAGGCAGCACCTCTCCTACCACTGCACCAGTGAGCACCTCTCCTACCACTGCACCAGTGAGCAACTCTCCTACCACTGCACCAGGTAGCACCTCTCCTACCACTGCACCAGTGAGCACGTCTCCTACCACGGCACCAGTGAGCACCTCTCCTACCACTACACCAGTGAGCACCTCTCCTACCACTACACCAGTGAGCACCTCTCCTACCACTACACCAGTGAGCACCTCTCCTACACTACACCAGTAAGCACCTCTCCTACCATTACACCAGTAAGCACCTCTCCTACCACTACACCAGTAAGCACCTCAGAACTGATGCTGATTTTAGTTCTACCAGCTATACCCTATTTATGCTGTATTTTATCAACACACCCTGTACGTTACCTTGTAATTTGTTTTTTTGTTTGCTATGTACGGCACTGCGGACACTTTGTGGCGCCTTATAAATAAACGTACGACTACTACCTCTCCTACAGTACCACTGCACTAGTGAGCACCTCTCCTACCACTACACCAGTGAGCACCTCTCCTACCACTATACCAGTGAGCACCTCTCCTACCACTGCACCAGTGAGCACCTCTACTACCACTACACCAGTGAGCACCTCTCCTACCACTGCACCAGTGAGCAACTCTCCTACCACTACACCAGGCAGCACCTCTCATACCACTGCACCAGTGAGCAACTCTCCTACCACTGCACCAGTGAGCACCTCTCCTACCACTGTACCAGCGAGCACCTCTCCTACCACTGCACCAGTGAGCAACTCTCCTACCACTACACCAGGCAGCACCTATCCTACAACTGCACCAGTGAGCACCTCTCCTACCACTGCACCAGTGAGCACCTCTCCTACCACTGCACCAGTGAGCAACTCTCCTACCACTACACCAGTGAGCACCTCTCCTACCACTACACCAGTGAGCACCTCTCCTACCACTGCACCAGTGAGCACCTCTCCTACCACTGCAACAGTGAGCACCTCTCCTACCACTACACCAGTGAGCACCTCTCCTACCACTACACCAGTGAGCACCTCTCCTACCACTGCACCAGTGAGCACCTCTCCTACCACTGCACCAGTGAGCACCTCTCCTACCACTGCACCAGTGAGCACCTCTCCTACCACTGCACCAGTGAGCACCTCTCCTACCACTGCACCAGTGAGCACCTCTCCTACCACTGCACCAGTGAGCAACTCTCCTACCACTGCACCAGTGTCACAACGGATTGTTGTGGATCCACTGGGGGCGTGGATTCTGACACGGATGCCAATGGTGGAAAAAGAACTGCTGGTCGAATATACTGGCGTCTCATAGGAGTCTCCAGGGAGTTTGGCTATACTCCTAATCAGAGGCGCGGAGTCTAACTGAGTGGCGGTTTTCACCAGGGACCCCCGCAAGGGGATTTGGACTTAGCTGCGTCCACCCAGCAGGTCGCGGCCCTCCAATCAGGAGCCTCCAAGGAGATTAGGACGCTTGCTGGAACAGATGGATATAGCTGTACTCAGGACACGCTTGAAATGATAATAGAACTTAGGAGACACTCGGAGGGTTAACAGAACTCAGGAGACACTCGGAGGGTTAACAGAACTCAGGAGACACTTGGAAGGTAAACTGAACTCAGGAGGCACTTGAAGGGTTAACGGAACTCAGGAGACACTTGGAAGGTAAACTGAACTCAGGAGGCACTTGAAAGGATAACGAGATGCTTCTGATTGCAAACAGGACTCAGAGAGACCTGGAGCTGTGTACACTCTCACTGGCTGTCAGCAGGACACTGAGCAGAAAGCAGAAGTAGCAGCAGCATTGGAGAATAGGCGGCCCAGCCTTTTTTTCCTCCAGGCAGTGATGTCACAGGCCCAACCTTCAATCAGAGGTTATATCAGACCCTGCTCCCTTCTGCCTAATGCCACAAGCAAGATGGCGGCGCCCATCCCAGGAGCCGACCGCGGGAACAGCCGGACACCCAGAGGACCTACCGCCGTCCCTGCCAGTGACACCAAGTCGGGGAAGCGCTGAGTGACGGGTGTAGCACCGCCAGGTGTACAGCGCCCGTGCAGGTGAGTAACGCATGCGGCGCAATGCTCTGCAGAACCGGCGGCGGCCGGGGGACCTGACAGTACCCCCTCTTTTATGAGTGGACACTGGACACTTCTTAGGATTATTTTTCCAAAACCTTTCAATCAAACGAGGTGCATGAATATTGGAAGCATCAATCCACATTCTTTCTTCAGGACCGTATCCCTTCCAGTCCACTAGAAATTGTACCTTCCCCTGTCTCGTCTAACATCCAATATTTGTTTTATTTCGAATTCTACATCCTGTTGTACTCGGATACCGGACCTTCCAGGTGGAGTTTTTCGAAACTGATTGAGAATTAAAGGTTTTAAAAGTGAAACATGAAATGAATTGGAGATTCGTAAGGAAGATGGTAGCTTCAGCCGAACGGCTACAGGATTGATTATGTTTTGGATTACATAGGGTCCAATGTAGCGAGGAGCCAATTTCATGGATGGAACCTTGAGACGAATATGCCGAGTTGATAGCCAGACACGATCACCAACTTTATAAGGTGGAGCAGCACTTCTTCTCCGATCAGCACTGAGTTTGTACCTACTGGAGGCCTGTTGTAAGGCTTTTTGTACATTTTTCCAAATGTTTGCAAAATTTTTTACAGAAGATTGAACTGCAGGTAATTCATTACCAGGGAGTTTGGAAAAGTCTGGGACACGAGGGTTGATCCCATAAACAGTGAAGAAAGGAGTGGTTCGGCTGGAAGAGTGATAGGTGTTATTGTGAGCGAACTCTGCCCAGGGTAGGAGTTCAAGCAAATTGTCCTGTCAGGATTATAGGTAGAGTCAGATGAACTTCTCCAAATCCTGATTAACTCTTTCAGTCTGACCGTTGGTCTGAGGGTGGTAGGCTGTAGAGAATTTTAATTTAATTTGGAAGACGGAACAAAGAGACCTCCAGAATCGGGCTACAAACTGGACACCCCGGTCAGATATGATTTCAAGTGGTAAGCCATGTAAACGAAAGATCTGGGTTATGAAAAGGTGTGCCAAAGTTGGTGCACTGGGAAGTCCCTTCAAAGGGATGAAGTGGGCCATTTTGGAAAAACGGTCGATGACCACCCATATAGTATTGTAGCCATTAGAGGGAGGTAGATCCGTAATGAAATCCATGGCTATATGGGTCCATGGTTTCGCAGGAACTGGAAGGGGTAGAAGTTTCCCTACAGAGGGTTGGCGTGAGGTTTTATGTCGGGCACACACTGGACATGAAGATACGAAGTCCTGCACATCGATTCTTATCGTTGACCACCAATATTTCCTTTGGAGGTATTCTAAGGTTTTTCTTGCACCAGGATGCCTGGAAAACTTGGAGTAGTGGGCCCAATGGAGTAATTTCTTTCGGAGGGAAGGCCCTACATAAGTCTTGCCTCTTGGAATATTGACTATTCTGGTAGCCGCGAAGGCAGAGGAATCCAGAATAGGATATGGCTGTCTCTCCTCAGCATCAGGAGAACAAGAGCGGGATAAGGCATCTGCTTTAGTGTTCTGGGAACCCGGACGAAAGGAAAGCTTAAAGTTGAAGCGGGTGAAGAACATCGCCCACCTCGCCAGTCGTGGGTTAAGGCATTGGGCGTTTCGGAGATAGATCAAGTTTTTATGGTCCGTGTAGATCTGGATGGGAAACTGAGCTCCTTCGAGGAGGTATCGCCACTCCTCAAGTGCTAACTTGATCGCCAGAAGTTCCTGTTCCCCAATTGCGTAATTTTTTTCAGCGGGTAAAAACCTTTGGGAGAAAAACCCACATGGATGTGTGAACCCATCTTCATATTTTTGAGACAGAATGGCTCCTACAGCCTCAGAGGAAGTGTCCACTTCCAAAATAAAAGGTCTTGCAAGATCTGGCTGGTGGAGAACAGGAGCAGAGATGAAGGCCTGTTTCAACTGTTGGAAAGCGAATAGTGCCTGAGCAGACCAAACAGCCGGATTGGCTGCCTTCCGAGTTAGAGCGGTGATGGGTGCAACGATGGTCGAGAAACCCCGGATAAATTTCCGATAGTAGTTGGCGAATCCTAAGAATCGCTGCACTGTTCGTAGAGTAGTGGGCTGAGTCCAGTTTAGAATCGCCTGAACCTTCTCTGGATCCATTTGTAGGCCTTGACCAGAAATTATGTATCCCAGAAAGGGTACGGAGGCTTGCTCAAAAATGCATTTTTCAAGTTTACAATATAGGTGATTATTTCAAGTCGTTGAAGAACCTCCTTCACTTGTGACCGATGGGACTCTAAATCTTTGGAGAATATGAGGATGTCGTCCAAATATACTACAACGGACAGATACAGTAGGTCCCTAAAGATTTCATTCACTAAATTCTGAAAGACTGCGGGGGCATTGCTGAGGCCGAACGGCATGACCAAATATTCGTAATGGCCGTCCCTGGTGTTAAAGGCCGTTTTCAACTCGTCCCCCTCTGTGATACGAATGAGATTGTAAGCCCCTCTTAAGTCTAATTTGGAAAATACAACCGCTCCCTTAATGCGATCAAAGAGTTCCGGAATCAGTGGCAATGGGTATTTATTTTTTATTGTTATATCATTCAGACCTCGGTAGTCTATGCAGGGTCTTAGGGTTCCATCTTTCTTCTTGACGAAGAAGAACCCTGCTCCGGCCGGGGACGAAGAAGGACGGATGAATCCCTTCTGTAGATTCTCGGAGATGTAGTCACTCATTGCTTGGGTTTCAGGGATGGATAGGGGATATATCCGACCATGTGGAGGCATCCCTCCTGGAACCAGATCAATGGGACAGTCCCACTCGCGATGGGGAGGCAGGATATTAGCTGCTTGTTTGTTGAAAACATCAGCAAAGGACTGATAGGGAGCAGGAATTGGACTCTTCTTATCGGAGGAAACTGACTGTAGAGGTACCACTTTCATTAAACAACCTTGAGAGCAAGATGGACCCCTGGCTACAATTTGCATAGCTGACCAGTCAATCTGTGGATTATGTTTCTGAAGCCACGGCAGACCCAAAACCAAAGGAAAAGTGGTTCGAGGGATAACAAAAAATTCTATACTCTCTCGATGGAGTGCCCCTATACCCAGTGACAGCGGTGTCGTTCAAGACTCAATTAACCAATTCGGGATGTAACTCCCATCAACTGCAGTCAGACGTAGTGGATTTTCAATTGCTTTAATGGGTAAAGAATGTAATTCAACAAAATTGGCAGAAATAAAGTTCCCGGCAGCTCCGGAGTCCAGAAAGGCTTGGATCATCAACGTCTGACCTGCGAAAGAAAGTTGCACTTCAATGACGGAATCGGCAATGTGGAGGAGGCAGAGAGTTGGCCCAATCTTACCTCTTTCGCTTTGCCCTGGGTTACTCGACTGGTGCGAAGGGTACATTGAGACACTTGATGACCGGCCTGTCCGCAGTACAAACAAAGTCTCTCTTGGAAACGACGCTGTCGCTCTTGGGGAGTGAGTCGAGCCCGATTTATCTGCATAGGCTCGTCAGCTGTTGCGGGTGAAGAGACCTGAAGTAGTGGTGGAGGAGTGCTCCTGTAACGATCCCCTCGAGATCTCTCCGCCTGACGCTCTCTGAACCTCAAGTCAATTTTATTGCAAAGTGAAATAAGTTCATCTAGCTTGACGGGTAGGTCACGGGACACTAGGTCGTCTTTCAACCTATCCGAGAGTCCACTCCAGAATGCGGATACTAGTGCTTCTTCATTCCAAGCGACCTCGGAGGCTAGGGTCTGGAACTGGATCACATACTGTGCGACCGGACGATTCCCTTGCCTTAGCCGCATGATGTCCTGAAGTTGCTCGACCCGGTTCATCGAAGATTCTGCGGAACTGGGTTATAAATTCATCATACTGGGAGAGTAGTGGATCATCCCTCTCCCAGAGAGGAGATACCCAGTCCAGAGCTGATCCCGACAAAAGGGAGACAATGTAGGCAACTCGGGACTTGTCGGTCGGGAAGCTTGATGCCAGGAGTGAAAACTGTACATCGCATTGGTTGAGGAAACCCCTGTACAATTTTGGGGTTCCATCGAATTTGCTGGGTGCAGAGAGATGTAGATGCCCTGGTGATGCTGACGGCAGGGCTACCACCCGGACCGGATCAGGAGCAGGCGGGACTGGAACCTCTCGAGAAACAGAGGCCTGCATTATTTCTTGTCGATGAGCAATATCCTGGAGACCTTGAGTTAGCTGACCTTGGGAGACCTCCAGGCCTTCCAGGCGGGCCACAATTCTTTGCAGTAGCTCCGTATTAAAATCGACCCCGGGTGTGGAATCCATTTGGCTGCTGCTAACTGTCACAACGGATTGTTGTGGATCCACTGGGGGCGTGGATTCTGACACGGATGCCAATGGTGGAGAAAGAACTGCTGGTCGAATATACTGGCGTCTCATAGAAGTCTCCAAGGAGTTTGGCTATACTCCTAATCAGAGACGCGGAGTCTAACTGAGTGGCGGTTTTCACCAGGGACCCCCGCAAGGGGATTTGGACTTAGCTGCATCCACCCAGCAGGTCGCGGCCCCCCAATCAGGAGCCTCCAAGGAGATTAGGACGCTTGCTGGAACAGATGGATATAGCTGTACTCAGGAGACGCTTGAAATAATAATAGAACTTAGGAGACACTTGAAACGTGAACTGAACTCAGAAGGCACTCGGAGGGTTAACAGAACTCAGGAGACATTCGGAGGGTTAACAGAACTCAGGAGACACTCGGAGGGTTAACAGAACTCAGGAGACACTTGGAAGATAAACAGAACTCAGGAGACACTTGGAAGGATAACGAGATGCTTCTGATTGCAAACAGGACTCAGAGAGACCTGGAGCTGTGTACACTCTCACTGGCTGTCAGCAGGACACTGAGCAGAAAGCAGAAGTAGCAGCAGCATTGGAGAATAGGGGGCCCAGCCTTTTATTCCTCTAGGCAGTGATGTCACAGGCCCAACCTTCAATCAGAGGTTATATCAGACCCTGCTCCCTTCTGCCTAATGCCACAAGCAAGATGGCGGCGCCCGTCCCAGGAGCCGACCGCGGGAACAGCCGGACCCCCAGAGGACCTACCGCCGTCCCTGCCAGTGACACCAAGTCGGGGAAGCGCTGAGTGACGGGTGTAGCACCGCCAGGAGTACAGCGCCTGTGCAGGTGAGTAATGCACGCGGCGCAATGCTCTGCAGAACCAGCGGTGGCCGGGGGACCTGACAACCAGTGAGCACCTCTCCTACCACTGCACCAGTGAGCACCTCTCCTACCACTGCACCAGTGAGCACCTCTCCTACCACTACACCAGTGAGCACCTCTCCTATCACTACACCCCGGCACAGCTTGCACACATGAGGTGGCTCTCTTAAAGGTGTTGGTAGGTTTGTGGCAGGCCAGACCCAAAATTTTTTTTTTTTTTTATGTTGTAAAGTTTTTTTTCGAAGGTGTCTAACTATGGGCCTGATTCAGAGCTGTTTGTACTGCTGCAAGTTCGCACAATGACAGATTATTAGTAGACTGCGCATGCACGTGTGCGACCAGGGCTTGCTAATGAAGATGGCTGCTTTTTTCCTTTGCTAGCCATTCGCAAGATAATTGACTGGAAGTAGTCATCTAGGGGTGGTAACCGGCCATCTAGTGGGAGTGTCAGGGAAAACGCAGGTGTGCCAGAACCTGTTAGGGGAGTGTGTGTAACGTCAGCAGGAGCGCGGATGTGCCTGGTTTTATTCGCTGTGCCGAGTAAGTCCTGGACTATACGACGGCTGTGAACACCTGGGGCCAGTGTAAAAGTCATTCAGTTATAGGCAGACTATGTGTTGCTTCGATATCTATCCATCGACATCCCGACGTGCAGCGTACACATCCATTCGTAAGGTGGGGAGGTGTCTAACTAATTGCTGGGCTCCGAACATTCCGTGGAGGCGTCATGAGCCAAGCGTGACACCCATATCCAGAATCACCTGCAGTATTTGTGGTGGAGGTGGGTTAAAAAAAATAGGTTTGGCCAAACACACTTGGAAAATTTGAAACATGACTTGACACATGGTTACACGGATTCAGTATTGAATCCCGGCGGTCGGGATCCCGGCGTTCAGAATCCCGACGCCGGAATCCCGACAGCCGAAATGCCGACAAGGGGGGGGGACGTGGATCGCCCCCCCTTGCGGGCTCACTGCGCTCGCCACGCAGCGGGCCCGGTGCCTCGCTACGCTCGGCACGCTATTTTATTCTCCCTCCAGGGGTGTCGTGGACACCCCAGGAGGGAGAAAGTGTCGGCATTTTGGCGGTCGGGATTCCGGCGTCGGGATTCTGAACGCCAGGATCCCGACCGCCGGGATCTTAACTGCATCCCGGTTACACAGATAAATATTATGAAATTCACTAAGTTATTGGGAAAAAAACATTAATTCCCATGACTCACATGGTTATGTATTGTAACGAAACATGTTAGCAGATACAGGTGGAGAAAGCCCATTAGTACAACCTACAGTGTGGTAGATATTAAGCACTTGCTTATTCAATATGATACAGAAATTGATACAAACACACCTGGTACATAGAAACAGAATATTTATTAATGTATGAAATGGTACCTACCCAGTAACCATCCATCTGGCATGTCTCCTCCTGGATGGTATGGTTTGAATGTGACCCTGCAGGAGTGACCGTTTTTTAGGACGGCCACGGTGAACCCTACACTGAATCTGCTGACCTCTCCCAAAGATGACTGGCACCTGCAGAGCTAGATCTTCCCTTCTAATAGCCATGTTTGGAGGGGCAAATTACGTCTGTCTCAACTCCGGTGCAACCAGGTCTTACGTGGGACAAGGTGCCAGAGATTTTTAATGAGAATGACAAAAGGAAATCTAACTAAGGGAACCTAACTAAATCTAAAGATAACTTCTACCGGCACTGTGCCGTACATACTCTAAAGTGCAACTAAATAGCATAAGTGACCCAGTCGCAAATATAAGATAATAGCACCACACAAGGAACACACCACACTAAAGCACAATACAAAAAGAGCGGCACAAAGCTATGCCGAAAAGGGTGAACAACCCTAAGGGTACAAGAATAAAGAAAGACACAATCCTGCGCTATTATGTGCCAATACAGCATAGGAGGAAACAAAAGAGAAAATCTCTATTACGAGCAAGTAAACCGTACAGGAAAAATATACCAGTGCATGAGCAGGTGATAAACCAGATTCCAGAACGGAGAACTTACAGCGCCAGACCTGGACTTGTGTAACTGTAAGAAAACGCCAGGAACTGGGAACAAACGAGCTGGAGCCAGGACACTGCTGCAGGAAGATATCTCTAGCAGAAGCTATCGCCGACAGGGTTGTGCTTGGATAACTCCCTTAAAAAGGCCAGTGTGGCCAATCCCCAAGGGAGCAGCCTGCCCAGCCCCCCCGGCACTGATAAACAGCTGTGAATGGGTGCGCTGGTCTGGCTTCCCTGCATCGCACGGCAACCGCCGAGCAAGGGAAGTGACTGGCGATGCCGTCACCTGGTGTCTCCGGTTGCTGAGCAACCAGCCCAGGAGATGCTGCCACAGGGGAATGAGATATTGGGTGCTGCCACAGCCCCGGGACCCAGTGCGCACGCAGCCTGCGTGTAGCACCAGAGGGGTGAGTAACGCAGGATATAGACATCATGGTACAAACATGGGTAACCTGCAACCACACTGAGAATATGCTGAATATATCACATTTCCACATTGTGAGTCCAAGGGGGAAATTTACTAAGATGTGTATTCTACTTCACATGTGATATTGCTATGGGCAACCAATCAGAATCTACTTCTTATTTATTTAGAACTCCCTAGAAGATAGTAGACAGGCTCTGATTGGTTTCCCATAGCAACGTCTTAGTAAATTTCCCCCTTGGACTCACAATGTGGAAATGTGATATATGTGCGCCACAGTTTCCTCATGGCATATAACACTTGAATTTAATGCCTGGAGTAAGTGGCTTGTGTGATCCCCAGGACCCAAAAGCTCGCAGACTAAAAATTTTTTTCAAACCCAGCCTGTATCATGGCAGGTAGGAGCTGATTGGCTGTCTGTTTATCACTCTCCATTTTATCACTTTTGAAGCTTAGTGCATCTGGCCCCTGCTCTTATAAGTTCAAGAGGTTAGTGCGGTTCATCCTGAGAAGCTGCACCACCTCTTGATCAGAGTCCAGGTGCACGCTCGGACGGTACGTACGTGCAGCACGGAGCATAATATGCACCTGGATCTGGTGCTGTTCCTGCGCCCTCCTCCTGCGCAGCACCTCCAAGCGCACATAACCATACACACAAACCTCCAAACCACACTGCACCATTGCCAGCACCCTCACAGGTGCCATTGATGAAGGTGGGGTATATATAGGGGTGATCCTGGGATGTGTAGTTCAACAACAGCTGGAGGGCCAAAGGTTCCCCATCCCTAGGTGCTAAATAAAAAAAGATTCTGATTGGTTACCCATAGCAACCTTCCATCTTCAATAGAACTCATTAAATAAAGTCGTAATCTTTTTTTTTTTTTTACTTTAATCTTTATTTATAAAAAAGTTTATGTTTACAAAATTGGTAGGTCAATATCAGTTAATATTACAGTCGCTTTACAGTACTTTTTACAAAGTGTGGAGAAGCGACCGAAGTTGCTCGTATTCAGCTGAAGCCCGAAGAGGGAGGGAGACAAGAGAAGAAAAAAAAAAAAAATAATAATAATATTTCTATTGAAATTTAAATTTTCTCCCAATAAAAAAGGCCTCCACTACCTGCTCACGCAGCGGCTCAGAACCTAAAAAGCAGATGAAACGTACAGTTCGGTCGTTCCTCCACTTACATAAACAGAGAAAGAAAAAGAAAACAAAACAAAAAAAAAGAATATTCTTAAGCCATAGCTAACAAAAACCTACCATCCCATTTCTATCCCCAACCCGCCCTCCCTCCCGCCCACCCTACCCCAGGCACTGGGTTATATTACTATATTCAAGCAGGCCCTTACTGAAGTCTTACTAGCAACGTGGCCATATCCTAGCCAGCCAAAGAGTGCAGAGATTTCTGGGTCGTCTAGTCTTCTGATCCTGGGTTAGTAGCGGCTATGGTGACGGGCCATCTATCCCATATTTTAGTAAACTTCCGAGCAGTACCTCGCGCAATATGAGTATATTCCTCATGTTGCCTTGTAGTGTTAACCAGGGTTAACCATGCCTTCAAATTCGGGCCTTTCTTAGCAAGCCAAAGTCTAGCAATACATATTTTAGCCAGTGTACAAAGTATAATTAACAGAGACTTATCAGCAGAATTCAGTGGGGCATCCCCCACTAAGGACAGAATACAAGCACGGGGATTAAGAATCGAGCTGGGAAACCCAATACCCGAGAGGACCCCAAGCACCCCCTTCCAAAAATCTGCGATCTTCAAGCATTCCCATATAAGGTGCCAAAATGTACCCTGCTCTGTATGACATTTGGGGCAACAAGCACTACTGGTCCCTCCGAATTTACACAAACGCACAGGTGTCAAATAGGTGCGGTGAAAAATAAAGAGCTGGACCTGTTGGAACCTTAACTGGTTAGTAGCCTGGCCTATGTTCCTCATTGACTCATCCCACTCATCCGAGTCGATTTCACCCACATCCAGCTCCCATTTACCCTTTAATTGAGGCAAACCATCTTCCTGCTCCCGCAAAAGAAATTTATAGAAAAAGGATATCATATGTCTATCGGGAGATCTATTAATCAATTTCTTTGTAGCAGAGTCTGTAATTATTATATTTGAATCAGCAAGTTGAGTACCCAAGGCGTGCCTGATCTGCAGATATCTATAAAAATATGAATTAGGTAGGCCAAACTACTCAGGGACTGAAAAGTGCGAATATTACCTGCCTCGAAAAAATGACCATTTATTATCCCTCTCTCTACCCACACCTTTTGAACCTGCAGTTCTTTTAATTGAATAAGATGACGGGCACCATATAATGGGGTATCAGGGGCGAGGCCCTCACTATTCAAAACTCGTTCTACGGCTCTCCACGTCTTGAGGGCTTGTAGTATAAGTGGGGGCCAGTTCTTCCCCATATTGCCCGATAAAAGAAGTTGAAGCGGGGTATACTTTGGTGTAACCATACCAACTAGTGCTACTACTGCCTCGCTATCCGCATCAATTCTGACCCATTTACTGAGATGTAACAGTTGGGTAGCAAGGTAATAGAGCCAAAAGTCCGGCAGGGCCAACCCACCATCTCTCTTACCTCTCTTAAGGATAGCTTGCCTAAGCCTAATTCGCTTATTGCCCCAGATCATAGATGAAAGTAACCCTTCAATCCTCTTAAAAAAACGCCTCGGAATATAAAGGGGGGAATGTTGTAAAACATAAAGTAGCTTTGGTTGTATGATCATCTTTACCAGGTTTATTCTACCCGTCAGGGATAGCGGTAGTTTCCCCCAAACTTTAATTTTAGAACCTATATACTCCAGAATTGGCTCCAGATTGCATGGAATAAAACTTGAAGTGTCTCTGGATACCACTATTCCCAAATAGCTAAATTGGGCAACACGCTTCAATGGCGTAAGTGTTTCCACCACAGAAGGGCAGTTCTCACTCAAGGGCATATAATGAGACTTGCTCCAATTTATACTTAGGCCAGATTAGCTACCAAAAAGATCAAATATTTCCACTACCCGAGGCAATGCGATCACAGCATCAAAAAGAAATAATAAAACCTCATCAGCATATAATGCGATGCGATCTTCTCTAGGGCCTATCTTTAGACCCTGTACTAGCGGGTCCTCCCTAATTAAGCACGCCAGGGGTTCTATTGCTATAGCGAAAAGGGCTGGTGACATTGGGCAACCCTGTCTAGTACCTCGGCCAATTGAGAAACTAGAAGAGGTGAACTTATTAACGGAAACTCTAGCAGATGGAGAAATATATAACAATTTTGTCCATCGAATAAATGCGGGGCCGATACCCGCCCACTCCATAGCTGCCCACAGGTATTCCCATTCGATGGTGTCAAAGGCCTTAGTGGCATCCAATGACACCACCACTGAACTATCCGCCGCACCATTCGAGGATTGGAGCAGGCCATAGAGTCTCCTTAAATTAGTTGATGTAGACCTCCCCGGAATAAAGCCGGTCTGATCCTTATGTATAAGTTCGCCCAAAACTCTATTAAGTCTAGTAGAAAGAATCTTGGCTAGTATTTTAATATCATTAGGGAGCAAGGAAATAGGACGATAAGAATTCATGTTTTGGGGGTTTTTATCTTTTTTTGGGATAACGATAATTAGGGCCTCCGCCATACTAGCCGGCAGTATCATATCTAAAAACATTGTATTATATAGTTCAAAAAGTTTCTCTGTGAAAAATTTACCAAATCTCTTATACAGTTCTTGCGGGATACCATCAAGGCCGGGTGCCTTACCCCCAGGAATAGAAGCAATAGCCGCCTCCACCTCCGTAATGGTCAAAGGGCTGTCCAGGAAGTCCCTTGACTCGCTGGAAAGGCCAGTTGTCTTCTTAACCTCAAAAAGATATTGACGGATCTCTCCAGAGGATTTGCTCGACCGAGAGGTATATAGGTCCTGGTAGTATCCCCTAAAGCTCTCTACAATCTCAGGGGTTTGACATACCGCTATCCCTTCCGAGTTGCTGATTTCTGATACAATACTCCCTGACTGATCGGAGTGTGTTAAATACGATAGGAAACTGCCTGGTCTATCACCACTTGCACATATATTGTGACTTGTAAATAGCTCTTTGTACGCTGTTTTATCTGAAAGACATTTTAGCCAGGCTTCCTGAGCTTTAACCCATGCCTGTTTTTTAATCTCAGTATTATCACTCAAATACTCGAGCTCTAGCTCCTGACAGCGCTGTTCCAGAGTTAGCTCTTCCTTTTTATGCGAGGCCTTTATAAAGGAAATTTCCTTAATAAGAGTACCTCTAAGAAAGGCCTTAAAAGCTCCCCAAATGCTACCAATTGAGCCAGACCCCGCATTATTTTCAAAAAAGTCTTGCCAGACTGGTTCAAAATTCACTTCTGGCGCCATTAACTTCAACCAGAAAGCATTCATTTTCCAGAAAAAGGAACCCTTAATTTCCCCGATGTCCATGGTCATCAGCAGGGGGGAATGATCGGAAATCCCTCGCGTTTGGTACTTGATGTCTATGATACGGGGGAGCCAATACTCTGAAACCAAGGCAAGATCGATCCTAGAGTAAGTCTCGTAGGAGCTAGAGAAACATGAAAATTCTTGAGTCTCAGGGTTCCGCTCCCGCCAAGCGTCACTCAAGCCCATTTCCTTAATCAAAGAGGAAAACCTTGTGGGCTGTAGGTTGGAGGGAATAGTGGCGCGAGATCTTTTATCAAGCCTGAGATCTAAATAATTATTAAAATCCCCTACTACTATAACCGGGACACCAGGGAAAGATGCCATAAATTCTGCTGCCTTCTTCAAAACATCGTACTTAAAGGGGGGAGGTATATATACCGCGAGTATCAGTATGACTGATGACGAAATCTTATATTTCATAAAAATATATCTGCCAGCTGGTTCTATCTGAATTTCTTCTTTAAGGAATGACACACTCTTCCGTATTAAAATAGACACTCCCCGAGAAGAAGAAGTAAATGAGGAATGGTAACCCCATCCTATCCACGGTTTCTTAAGGGACATTGTTTTATTGCCCACAAGATGTCTCCTGTAGGCAAATAATATCAGCGCTATAATGTCTTAACTGGCGCATTACCAGTGCCCTTTTAATTTTGTCATTCAAGCCGCAGACATTCCATGTCAAAATGGAATATTTAGCCACCGCCATTATTTATTAGAGTAAAAATAACCCCAGTCCGAAGCAACCTCTGCTGCCCCATACCCAACATAGGCCATGGCATAACATATACAAGTGTCCATAGAAAATAACCCAGCGCCTGGATCCCCAAACCCACCCTGCATGCCCCTAACCCCCTTGACATGCCTCTACCCCCGTACCCCCCTCCCTAACCCTACCCTACTAGGAAGAAAAAACCCTAATAATTATGCAACTTACAATAGTACTATATTGTAGGGGCAATAGATATATTCCCCCCCCCCAAAAAAAAAAAATCTCGAATCCTAGTGCACTTGAGGTCGGCCGGATAAATCCGGTAAACATTTATCTAGGCGCATCAACGCCTTTTATACCAATAATGTCACTCTATTTCTTGTGCCTGAACAATAAAAAAAAAAATAATAATAAAAAAAAAAACCTCCTTAATCTAATAGTAAAGGGTCCTACGCCTCCCCATAAGACCAGGGTTTGCAAATACTCGCTATAGCGAGTATTTTACCCACTTTGGAGCACCAGGGACTCACTTTTTATGAATGGCTGGGTCCCCTGGGACTCGCTCTGCCCATTTCGGCGTGCACGCCATGTTAATATGCGTGACAAGGGCAGAGGGATTTGTTTCCCCCTCAGTTGTGATGCGACCGTGGAGAATACAGTGTGTGACTTACGGGCACTTCACACATCTGCTGGGTGCGAAAATGAAAGAGTCCTTGTCACCGCAGAGTCTTAGGCAGCAGTGTACAGAAGCCGCGTAAGCTGGCTCCTGCACTGTGCCTCAACAACAGACGGCTGGAGCCAACATCAGAAGCAGCTGCTCAGCAGGGGAACAGAGCTGCGGCTGGTGTGTGGACGGAGCACGAGGAACCAGCATTGGGGGCGAGAACCAGGGAGGTGTGACAGTGAGCACGGAGCAGATCCGGGCAGGAAGTAGGAGGTAAGAGGGGTGCATGGTCCATTTAGCAGGCTGCTTGGCTGTGTCATGTAAGGGGATTTATTGCTAGCAGGACTCGGGCTGCAGACTTCCCTCCTCCTCTCCAACCTCGCGGTGCTGCTCTCTTGTGCGTCACTGTCACCTCCTCCACGCTCTGAGTGCTGGCTTTTAATGGCCCACTTGTCCTTCCTCCCCTCACTGCACGGCTGGCAGAGAGGCTGCAGCTCACCAATTAACTCTTAACAGGCAGAGCTGCCTGTAGGAGAGGAGCCTATAGACTCTGCTGGGATTTCACAAACCCTATCCCTCCTGTTCCTGCTGCCATTACTTTTAATTTTGTTCTAGAAACAATGGACAGGGGCAGAATCCTGATTGGTGCAGCACAGGTGTCCCTATTCCGACATGCCTTTTTCAAGTATAAGTGTATCTTGCTTAATGTGAGTGGGCAAATTGCCAATTGAACCCCCCCCCCCCCCCCCCAATAGCCACAGTTTTGGGGTGCCCAAATCTGTTTGCTTACCCCCCGAAAAAAATAGGCTCAGGCTGGCACTTGGCTCAGGGTATATGCCATATGGAAGAGGAGGAGGCTTCTGTATGTGCCATGCTGGGGAAGGGGAGAGGAGGCTTTATTCCGTTGGGACCCAGAAAAGGTCAAATAGGACCCCGATTTTTTTAAGTGAGGGGTCCCAGGGACCCATAATTTTGGGGGGGTTTCGCGATCACTGAAGACCGTGATACAGAACACATAATTGCAATATATTACACACAGCAACCTATTGCACCAAAAAGCCTATACGTTAGAGGTAATTCTAAGTAATTGCCCTTGTGAGTGGAGCGAAATCCATGCAGTAAATTTTAAAGTCTAACGTCCCCATAACAAATACCATATCCCAATTTCTAACCAAATATTCTTTGTATAACAAAAACCAGTGAAGACATTTTATATGAGATAGAGCACCCATTAATATTCGGCGAAGAGGAGGAAGAGAAAAAAAATAATTCATATCCATAATCAAGTTAGGTGCTGTGACACGCAACCAAGACCTAGTGCAAAACACTTGTTACATACATGTGTACAAATGACGTTAACGTTACATTAGTGTATTATATCTAGTCAGTAAATTTTATAAAACGAACAAAAGAAAATACCCCTTCCAAATATATTATTGCAGGCATACACGTGTTGCCAAAACATACTATTACCCACACTGTTGAATTAGTAAGTGCTCAAGTGACAAGCCATGCGTGTGTGTGTGTCACATCTATATAAAAAAAAAAAAAAAATGTGAAAGAAATAAAAAATAAAATAAAAAATGGGCAATTGGTAAAAGATCTCACAAAATTTAATACATAGGTAATTTATAGAGAGACAATTGCCTGCATGCCTCGCATTACCCCCTAAAATATATAGGGAGAGAAAAAAAAAGTAACAATTCTGGCTATAAATAAGCTAAGCAGTTAAAAAAAAAAACTAAATTATTGTCTGGAATCCGTCATGCGTCGTGCAGGAAAGTTAGTGTCCAACCATCTTGCAGCCTCCTTGGGTGAACTGAAAAACTGAGTCGAGCCATCATGAATAATACGTAATTTAGCCGGAAAAAGCATTGAATATTGAAGATTCAGATCTCGTAACCTCTTCTTTACAGCAAAAAACTGAGCTCTGTCCTTTTTCACTTCCCCCGCATAATCAGGAAAAATGGACACCTTGTTGTTGTCCCAAATTAGGGGGGTCTTAGATCTAGCCAGCTTTAATAATAGGTCACGGTCCAGGTAGTGCAATAATTTAATTATTAATGTACGTGGTGGGGATCCTGGAGGGGGAGGACGCATAGGTACTCTGTGTGCCCTTTCCACTGAAATTTTTTTCGTGAAGGCCGCATGGCCATAGGTTTCAATCAGCCACCTTTGTACAAACAATTCAGGATTCTGGCCTTCTGATCGCTCTGGTAGTCCCACCAGCCGTAAATTATTTCTGCGGGCCCGTCCCTCCATGTCCACCAACTTGGCATTAATTGCCTTGATTTGTGAGGCTAGATCATCAATTTTCCCCCTCAGGGGCAACGTCCCCTCTTCCAAGGCTACTATGCGGGCCTCAACTTCCTTCACTCTCTCTTTAATTTGATAGACAGAGTGCTTAATTGAGCTCAAATCCTCCTGTACTTTCTATATTTGATTTGCCAATCTCCCCTCACTAGCTGCCACTGCATCTAATACTTTTTGAAGTGATATCTCTCCCTCGGGGGGAGTAACAGGAGGTGAAGTCTCCTCTCTGGATGCAGATGGTGGGGTAACTGGTGGTCGGGCATATTTAGCTAGCCGTTGTGCGGCTGCAGAGTTCTGCGTTTTCCCCATATCTCCTATTTGCTTGCTCCAAACAGGCATCCACTGAAATATATGTAATAAAGATAACCTTAATTGCTGTGAACTATATTGCAGAGAAAGGGAATTCAATGCGGCCAGCCAAGAGATAGTATTTAACCCTAAAAGCTTGAGTAGCCCTTATAAACAGCTGCTATAGTTTAGCATGAGGCAACAAAAATAAGGCCGTCAATATATGCCCAAAAGATAGTTCTCCTAGGGAAAACAAGTTGTGATCGGTTTACAGTATATTACAGTACTTATCCAGTCCTGGCTTCCGAGTTCAGTACCAGCACGACTCCTTCGATCCAAACCAGTGGCACCACTTACCCTCAGGGTGTCTCACGCCCGCTTAGCCGGGCGCTAACAGGGCAGAGCAGTCTCCACACGTATCCACAAATCCCGTCAAAGCCGGCTCTCCCCCACAACCGCGCCGTGCACAGAGCGCAGGTCGCGCCCCACACTCTCGTCACCCAGCGCGCGTAGTCAGCCGTGGATGGCGTCCCTCCAGCCGTCAGCAAAGCCGCCCAGAACGCTCCTGCGCGACCCAACGACTACCCGGCAGCAAGAGGCAGGTAACGAAGGGGGTCGGGGGTCAGACCACAAGCTGCCAATACACCGGCCAAGCTCCACGTGCACCAGGGGAATCAAACAGCCATAGTCTCGGGAACAGTGGAGCGGGAGAGGACGCCGGTCCTGCGACCTACACCCTGCTCGTCATGGCCACGCCCCTGGTTTGTCTCACTGAGTCGTAATCTTAGACATTTTCAATGTTTATAAGTTGCAAATTGTATGAAAATGCAAATAAATCACATACAATCAGATCACATACAATCAAATCATCTGATTCAAACTTGCCTACCTCCTGAGTCTGCTCTCTGGGAGAAGCCCTAAGAGGAGACTCTCGGCAGCTTTTCCGGGATGGGGGAGGGAGGGGGGCTGGGTTTGCCGTCATTAAGCCCCACCCCCATTCCTGTAAATGCAGTGATTCTCGGCTCTTCGGGGAGGGGGTGGTACTAAATGACACTATTTGCGTAATTTTTTCTCCACCCCCCAAAAAACCATGAATGCTGGTATTTTACCGGCAGAGGGAGTGATGCTGGTGCTCTGCTAAATGCGGGAGGCTTGCCCACCCTTCTGGGGGGCCAGGTGGGGGACACGATTTTCAGGAGGTAGGTAAGTATGGTCTGATTGTGTTTTTATTTTTCCAACTGAATTGTGCACAAATCTTAGTACAACAAAGCACCTTTAGGATGCAGGGAAGGAAGATTCACAGAATGATGCTGCAGCTAGGGTTACCACCCGTCCGGGATTACTCCGGACAGTCCGGTTATTAAACCTGCAGACCGGAGTCTGGACGGGTGGTGTTCCCGGACTATACATTGTCCGGGAACCGAGCCGCCATTTGGTGGGTGAGAGGACGCCTGTGGAGAGTAGACGCGCCGGGACTAAGAAGCCGTGGCGTGGGGCCTGCATGTCAGACCTGGGATTTCAAATCTTCCACCAATCAGATTAGAATCTCGTGGTCCGGGGGGAGCTCTTATTGGCTCACGAGGCGGCGCGAGATTTGAAATGCCAGGACGGACAGGCAGGTCCCGCGCCGATCTCATAATCCTAGGGGCCCTTAGGCAAGCCCAACGCCCCAAGCCACCCCCCCCCCAGCCATCGGATTGCCACCCCACCTGACAACTGTCTGCTGGATCACATTGCTCTCCATCCTGCTGCAAGAGCACTCCTCCAGCAGCCGCCAGCGTGGGCTCTGGAGGAGGCTGACATTTGTAAGAGCTCCTTTGCCTTGATCTCCCAACCATGCCAGCCATGAGGAGGAGCTCAGCACAGGAGGACGCAAGAGGTAAATCCCGATGTGGGAAGCCTGGAGAGGGGGGAGGGGTGGAGCATGCAGCGGAGGCTGGCTGCTGCTGCTGAAGAGAGAAGGGGGTGAACTTAGAGAATACCCTTTCTCTCTCTATGTCACCCCCTAACTCCCTGTCACCCTGTTCCTCTCTGTCTATCACCCCTTTTCTGTGTGTCACCCCTGTCCTCTCTGCATCATCCTTGTCCTCTCTGCGTCACCCCTGTCCTCTCCGCATCACCCTTTTGCCTGCATCACCCCTGTCCTCTCTGCGTCACCCTTTTAACTGTCACCCCTGTCCTCTCTGCGTCATCCTTTTTGCCTGCGTCACCCCTGTCCTCTGCGTCACCCCTGTCCACTCTGCATCACCCCTTTTGCCTGCATCACCCCGTCCTCTCTGAGTCACCCCTTTTGCCTGCGTCACCCCTGTCCTCTCTGCGTCACCCCTGTCCTCTCTGCATCACCCCTTTTGCCTGCATCCCCCCTGTCCTCTCTGCATCACCCCTGTCCTCTCTGCGTCACCCCTGTCCCCTCTGCATCACCCCTGTCCCCTCTGCGTCACCCCTTTTGCCTGCATCACCCCTGTCCTCTCTTCATCACCCCTGTCCTCTCTTCGTCACCCCTGTCCTCTCTGCATCATCCTTTTTGCCTGCGTCACCCCTGTCCTCTCTGCGTCACCCCTTTTGCCTGCGTCACCCCTGTCCTCTCTGCGTCACCCCTTTTGCCTGCGTCACCCCTGTCCTCTCTGAGTCACCCCTGTCCTCTCTGCGTCACCCTTTTGCCTGCGTCACCCCTGTCCTCTCTGCGTCATCCTTTTTGCATGCGTCACCCCTGTTCTCTGCGTCACCCCTGTCCTCTCTGCATCACCCCTTTTGCCTGCGTCACCCCTGTCCTCTCTGCGTCACCCTTTTGCCTGCGTCACCCCTGTCCTCTCTGCGTCATCCTTTTGGCATGCGTCACCCCTGTCCACTCTGCATCACCCGTTTTGCCTGCATCACCCCTGTCCTCTCTGCATCACCCCTGTCCTCTCTACGTCACCCGTTTTGCCTGCATCACCCCTGTCCTCTCTGCATCACCCCTTTTGCCTGCGTAAATCATGTCCTCTCTGCATCACCCCTGTCCTCTCTGCATCACCCCTGTCCCCTCTGCGTCACCCCTTTTGCCTGCATCACCCCTGTCCTCTCTGCATCACCCCTTTTGCCTGCGTAAATCATGTCCTCTCTGCGTCACCCCTGTCCCCTCTGCATCACCCCTGTCCCCTCTGCGTCACCCCTTTTGCCTGCATCACCCCTGTCCTCTCTTCATCACCCCTGTCCTCTCTTCGTCACCCCTGTCCTCTCTGCGTCACCCCTGTCCTCTCTGCATCATCCTTTTTGCCTGCGTCACCCCTGTCCTCTCTGCGTCACCCCTTTTGCCTGTGTCACCCCTGTCCTCTCTGCGTCACCCCTTTTGCCTGCGTCACCCCTGTCCTCTCTGAGTCACCCCTGTCCTCTCTGCGTCACCCTTTTGCCTGCGTCACCCCTGTCCTCTCTGCGTCATCCTTTTTGCATGCGTCACCCCTGTCCTCTCTGCGTCACCCTTTTAACTGTCACCCCTGTCCTCTCTGCGTCATCCTTTTTGCCTGCGTCACCCCTGTCCTCTGCGTCACCCCTGTCCACTCTGCATCACCCCTTTTGCCTGCATCACCCCGTCCTCTCTGAGTCACCCCTTTTGCCTGCGTCACCCCTGTCCTCTCTGCGTCACCCCTGTCCTCTCTGCATCACCCCTTTTGCCTGCATCCCCCCTGTCCTCTCTGCATCACCCCTGTCCTCTCTGCGTCACCCCTGTCCCCTCTGCATCACCCCTGTCCCCTCTGCGTCACCCCTTTTGCCTGCATCGCCCCTGTCCTCTCTTCATCACCCCTGTCCTCTCTTCGTCACCCCTGTCCTCTCTGCATCATCCTTTTTGCCTGCGTCACCCCTGTCCTCTCTGCGTCACCCCTTTTGCCTGCGTCACCCCTGTCCTCTCTGCGTCACCCCTTTTGCCTGCGTCACCCCTGTCCTCTCTGAGTCACCCCTGTCCTCTCTGCGTCACCCTTTTGCCTGCGTCACCCCTGTCCTCTCTGCGTCATCCTTTTTGCATGCGTCACCCCTGTTCTCTGCGTCACCCCTGTCCTCTCTGCATCACCCCTTTTGCCTGCGTCACCCCTGTCCTCTCTGCGTCACCCTTTTGCCTGCGTCACCCCTGTCCTCTCTGCGTCATCCTTTTGGCATGCGTCACCCCTGTCCACTCTGCATCACCCCTGTCCTCTCTACGTCACCCGTTTTGCCTGCATCACCCCTGTCCTCTCTGCATCACCCCTTTTGCCTGCGTAAATCATGTCCTCTCTGCATCACCCCTGTCCTCTCTGCATCACCCCTGTCCCCTCTGCGTCACCCCTTTTGCCTGCATCACCCCTGTCCTCTCTGCATCACCCCTTTTGCCTGCGTAAATCATGTCCTCTCTGCGTCACCCCTGTCCCCTCTGCATCACCCCTGTCCCCTCTGCGTCACCCCTTTTGCCTGCATCACCCCTGTCCTCTCTTCATCACCCCTGTCCTCTCTTCGTCACCCCTGTCCTCTCTGCGTCACCCCTGTCCTCTCTGCATCATCCTTTTTGCCTGCGTCACCCCTGTCCTCTCTGCGTCACCCCTTTTGCCTGTGTCACCCCTGTCCTCTCTGCGTCACCCCTTTTGCCTGCGTCACCCCTGTCCTCTCTGAGTCACCCCTGTCCTCTCTGCGTCACCCTTTTGCCTGCGTCACCCCTGTCCTCTCTGCGTCATCCTTTTTGCATGCGTCACCCCTGTTCTCTGCGTCACCCCTGTCCTCTCTGCATCACCCCTTTTGCCTGCGTCACCCCTGTCCTCTCTGAGTCACCCCTGTCCTCTCTGCGTCACCCTTTTGCCTGCGTCACCCCTGTCCTCTCTGCGTCATCCTTTTTGCATGCGTCACCCCTGTCCACTCTGCATCACCCCTGTCCTCTCTACGTCACCCGTTTTGCCTGCATCACCCCTGTCCTCTCTGCATCACCCCTTTTGCCTGCGTAAATCATGTCCTCTCTGCATCACCCCTGTCCTCTCTGCATCACCCCTGTCCCCTCTGCGTCACCCCTTTTGCCTGCATCACCCCTGTCCTCTCTGCATCACCCCTTTTGCCTGCGTAAATCATGTCCTCTCTGCGTCACCCCTGTCCCCTCTGCATCACCCCTGTCCCCTCTGCGTCACCCCTTTTGCCTGCATCACCCCTGTCCTCTCTTCATCACCCCTGTCCTCTCTTCGTCACCCCTGTCCTCTCTGCGTCACCCCTGTCCTCTCTGCATCATCCTTTTTGCCTGCGTCACCCCTGTCCTCTCTGCGTCACCCCTTTTGCCTGTGTCACCCCTGTCCTCTCTGCGTCACCCCTTTTGCCTGCGTCACCCCTGTCCTCTCTGAGTCACCCCTGTCCTCTCTGCGTCACCCTTTTGCCTGCGTCACCCCTGTCCTCTCTGCGTCATCCTTTTTGCATGCGTCACCCCTGTTCTCTGCGTCACCCCTGTCCTCTCTGCATCACCCCTTTTGCCTGCGTCACCCCTGTCCTCTCTGAGTCACCCCTGTCCTCTCTGCGTCACCCTTTTGCCTGCGTCACCCCTGTCCTCTCTGCGTCATCCTTTTTGCATGCGTCACCCCTGTCCTCTCTGCATCACCCCTGTCCTCTCTACGTCACCCGTTTTGCCTGCATCACCCCTGTCCTCTCTGCATCACCCCTTTTGCCTGCGTAAATCATGTCCTCTCTGCATCACCCCTGTCCTCTCTGTATCTCCTTTTCCCTCTCTGTGTCAGCCACTGTCGCTCTTTCACCCTCACCCTCTTCTTATCTGCATTTTCCTCTCTCACCATCATCACCTGCTGCATCCCTATTTAAGAATAATTTGTTCTTGTTGAGTCCTGGCATAATGTGTAAAGGGCATCCTGGTATATGGCATAATGTGTAAAGGGCATCCTGGTATATGGCATAATGTGTAATGGGCATCACGGTGTATGGCATAATGTGTAATGGGCATCAGGGTGGGTGGTGTAACATGTAATGGGTATCACATGTGTGGCATAATGTGTAATGGGCATTACAGTGTGTGACATAACATGTAAGTGGCATTACAGTGTGCGAATAGAATTGAAGCAAAGGTTAAAAAAAAAGACGGATAAAGGGGCGGGGCTAGTGTGGGTCAGTGGGTGGGCTGGAGGTGTGTCAAGGGGTGGGGCAGTGTCTGGGAATCTCACAATACAAAGGTGGTAACCCTAGCTGCAACTGACACATCTAACACAACTGTGTGTTGCTGTTATGTCATCATGGGCCAGAGGAATGTTTGCCGCCCCCTGATTTAGCCGGTTCTGGTGGTAGAGGATGGATATGTTTTCACTGAGTATCACAGCTCTATCCTCCCCCACACAGCCATTACCAGCATTTCTTTCACTTTCATCTCCTGTCACTGGGTGAGGACGTTACTGCTCAGCCCCTCCCTCTGCCCTGCTCTGTATCATCAGAAAGTTTCATTTCTTCCTGTTTCCTACAGTACAATGGCATCTGCAGACCTGGAAGCTGAGCTGAGCTGCTCCATCTGCCTGAGCACTTATACCGACCCCGTGTCCCTGAGATGTGGCCACAACTTCTGCCGGGACTGTATTGTGAGTGCGCTGGATACACAGGAGGGGGCCGGGGGCTATTCCTGTCCAGAGTGCAGAGCAGAGTATCAAGAGCGTCCGGCACTGGAGAAGAACAGGAAGCTGTGTAACATTGTGGAGAGATTCCTATGTAACCTGCCAGAGCCAGAGGAGACTCCGATCTTCTGTACTTACTGTGACACTCCTGTGCCGGCGGCTAAAACATGTCTGCAGTGTGACGCTTCGTTCTGTGACAAACACCTGAGCAAACACAGTAAGTCTGCTGAACATGTTTTATCTGAACCCACTGATTCCTTTGAAGGCAGAAAATGCTCCGTACACAAGGAGATGGTGAAGTATTACTGCTCTGAGGACTCCGCTGCTATCTGTATATCATGCTGGGTGGCTGGAGACCACCGGGGACACCACGTGGAACTTCTGACTGTGGCCTCTGAGAAGAAAAAAGAGACACTGAGAGCAGTTACTGAGACCCTGAAGTCTGAGAGAGAGGAAACTGAGAGGAGAGTGCAGCATCTGCAGGGTCACAGGAGAAAGGAGAAGGAGAGAGCCACCAGAGTCACTGAGAGAGTCACTGATCTGTTTAGAGACATCAGGGAGAAGTTAGAGACCCTGGAGAGGGAGGTCCTGGATGAGATCTCCAGACAGGAAAAGGAGATGTCTCTCTCTGTCTCTGATCTGATCACACAGCTAGAGACACAGAAGGATGAGCTGTCCAGGAAGATTAGTAGCATTGAGGAGATTTGTAACATCACTGATCCATTAACTGTCCTGAAGAAAAATCCAGGAGGTGATGTCATGAGTCACAGGAGCTGTGATGTCACCAGTGATGGAAGAGTGGCTGGATGTGTGGATGAAGGAATAATCTCACAGATGTTACACAGGGGACTTTCCCTCGTGGCTGATAGTCTGATGGATCTACAGATAAAGAGACAGCTCTCCGTGATGGAGAAAGCTGATGTATTACTGGACATAAAGACGGCCTCTAATTGGATTATTATATCAGGAGATCACAGATCTGTGTCTTATACTGATGTAATTCAGAAGAGACCAGATGGACCAGAGAGGTTTTTTGTGCGGCAGGTTCTAAGTTCCTGTAGCTTCTCATCTGGGAGACATTACTGGGAAGTGGATGTGAGTGAGGCAGAGAAATGGCTGGTGGGGGTGGCCGGTCACAGTATAGAGAGAAAGATTAATGGTGGTGAATCATTCATTGGTTATAATAACAAGTCCTGGGACCTGCGCCTTATTGACAATTTGATTGCACGTCATAACAATATACATACAATTATAGATCCAGAGTCTCCTGTGCAGACAGTAGGGATATACCTGGACTATGAGGCCGGGCGTCTGTCCTTCTACAAGCTGTGTGACCCCATCAGACACCTGTACACCTTCTCCGCCACCTTCACTGAGCCCCTGCACGCAGCCTTCTGTGTGTATGAGAATTCCTGCATCAAACTCATAAAGTAGATACTGCAACAAGGAGATTATGTGCAAGATATCATTCATTTACTATGGAAAATGAATAACTGAATATTACTAATGTATTTCTTTGGGTATTGTATCCAATAATAATAAATAACAGACCAATTACTACTGTAGAGGAGAGATCTATCTGTTATAGAATTTATACATATGAGTTTATCACACAATGGGGCAGATGTATGAACTAGTGTTACGTGCATTTCTGCAACGCTAGTTATCTGGGGGTGATTATGTTTTTTAACCACTTGAGTGTTATGCCCGGAGATTTTCCGGGCTCAGCTGCGCTGCCGCAGCGGGCTGTCCCGGAAAATCTCCGGGCATACCACTATTATACAATAGGTGTGCACCAGTGGTGTCCAGGTATGCACCACTGGCACAGCACCTCTACCGGACACCCCCGTCACCAGCTCCTGTCCCCCCCAGTACCTGTGCTCTGGCGATCGGTACGCCGGAGCTTCTCTGACCAGCCCGTCCGCCAGCCTGTCACTCATTTTACAGTGACGTCTGTGGCAGGCTCGGGTATGGTCGGCCAGGCACCCGAGTCCTCCCGAGCCGCGAACATCCCCCAGCCTGCCACCGACGTCACTGCTAAATGTGACAGGCGCCGCGGCTTAGGCAGGGGGGACTCGGGGAGAGAGGCAGCAAGGAAGCTCCGGCGTACTAACGACGGAGCGGAGGTGAGGGGGGGCGCTGCCTATAGCTTTCTGTGGTCGGTTTTGCTGGGGCAGGTATCCTGCCCTGGTAGATTTGTCCTGCCCCAGCAAAACCCACCACTCAAGGGGTTAATACCTAACGTGCGCTTGCGACAGCCCACCGAGTATCGCTCGGCGTGGCTGTCCCCTGCTATCCCCCCCAGTAATTAGCAGCCGGATGATGGATTAACAGCCTTTGAGGCATTAAATCACCCCGGGCTCTTCACCAGCTCAGGGCTAGCGTTGTCCTATCCCCACTGCGGGCACAGCGCTAGCCCTGCTACCGGCTCCAGGCTGCGCACGAGATCTGGTGATATAAGCGAGATCTCGCGCATGCCCAGAGAGTCAGCCGGAGGATTTTTTTTTTTTAACGGCTCTCCTTATCTTCAGGATTTTTTCAAAATACATTCAACCATAACGGGTGCCCCCTTCTCCTCGTTATGCAGGAGAAGCGGGACCCGTCATTTGAAAAACGTCAAGGGCAGGTTAATACATCTGCTCCAATAACTTCAATCCATAGAGTTTGTATTGATGTACGTTTGTACATTATAATAACGTACAGAGTTCCCCATTACTGGAAACTGACCAGGGGGAGCCCCAGAGTGTGAGCTGCTTCCATTATATTCCGACGGGGTGTGGTCGGCAATAAATGTGTCAACAGTTAATAGGTGAACCACTATTGGTCAACAGGCCATATGTCGACACATATTCCACGTCAACCTATTGCTTGTGTCATCCTTTTAACCCTGTTGGCCTAAGCCATGTCAACCTTTTAAATGTAGACAGAAAAATTTAGATATCCAAGAGAGGATATCAAAAAAGTCTCCCGGGTGGGGCACAGCCTTCTAAAAAGAATGGGTAACTGTTAATACAAACTTTATTTGATTAAAATATGACCCTAAAATTGGGTCAGACAAAGACAGAAGACAAAGACAAACAAATAACACTTATAACGATATGCGAGAGAAAGTAGTGAAATATGATTTCCTCTTGATAGTTATGTCAATGGGTATGAGGGGGAGATAATCCCTCCAAATATCAGTAACTATATATAGGAATACTTTGTTAGGAAATCCTATTAGACAATAAACACCTCAAATACCAATGTATATATTCAATTTGTCTCAGTAAGCATCAAAAAAGATGATATTACGGTAATGTTCCCTGTGGTAATAATAGTGTCACAGCCCCGCTTCACCAGAGTATGAATAGTATAGCAGTATATACAGAGTTGGAGAATACCCGAGTTAGAATTTGCTAAAGGAGTCGCTGCTGCCTGTGCATGTGACAAATGCCAGTGAATGTACAGTTGAGCGGACCCCAAGAGCGTCACAGGTATCAGAATGTAGATGAGGGAGTTTCTGCTGTTTCCAGGGGTGACCTGCCTGGCTCTGTTATACAAACGACAGCGCAGAGTCGGGTCCCGGGTCCCCTAGAAATGAGAGAACCCTGAGTAGGTATAGGTAGTAAGTAGGTATAACAGAGCCAGGCAGGTCACCCCTGGAAACAGCAGAAACTCCCTCATCTACATTCTGATACCTGTGACGCTCTTGGGGTCCGCTCAACTGTACATTCACTGGCATTTGTCACATGCACAGGCAGCAGCGACTCCTTTAGCAAATTCTAACTCGGGTATTCTCCAACTCTGTATATACTGCTATACTATTCATACTCTGGTGAAGCGGGGCTGTGACACTATTATTACCACAGGGAACATTACCGTAATATCATCTTTTTTGATGCTTACTGAGACAAATTGAATATATACATTGGTATTTGAGGTGTTTATTGTCTAATAGGATTTCCTAACAAAGTATTCCTATATATAGTTACTGATATTTGGAGGGATTATCTCCCCCTCATACCCATTGACATAACTATCAAGAGGAAATCATATTTCACTACTTTCTCTCGCATATCGTTATAAGTGTTATTTGTTTGTCTTTGTCTTCTGTCTTTGTCTGACCCAATTTTAGGGTCATATTTTAATCAAATAAAGTTTGTATTAACAGTTACCCATTCTTTTTAGAAGGCTGTGCCCCACCCGGGAGACTTTTTTGATATCCTCTCTTGGATATCTAAATTTTTCTGTCTACATTCACCCTACTCCCTGGGAGCACCTCCACAACTATATAACGGTATACATACATATTACTGTGTTGATTGGAGCATGCCTTCTCACTCCCTGTCGCAATAGCCCAGTGCCCTTGGCCTCTCCCTCTCCCCCTTTCCCCTTTTTTTGCAACCTTTTAAATGTGTCAACTGATGACCAGTAGTGGTCGATCTATGGACTACCGACCTTGGTTGGGTTGATTTCATGACTTATACACATTCAGACAGTGGTGTAACAATAGTGGTGCAGCCCAAGCGGCAGCAAGTACATATATACTGGCAGATGCTCAGTCAGTGACGTGACATCACGCAGGTGCTCAGTCAGTGATGTGATATCACACAGGTGCTCAGTCAGTGACGGGATATCACGCAGGTGCTCAGTCAGTGACGTGATATCACGCAGGTGCTCAGTCAGTGACGGGATATCACACAGGTGCTCAGTCAGTGACGTGATATCACGCAGGTGCTCAGTCAGTGGCGTGATATCACGCAGGTGCTCAGTCAGTGACGTGATATCACGCAGATGCTCAGTCAGTGACGTGATATGACACAGGTGCTCAGTCAGTGACGTGATATGACACAGGTGCTCAGTCAGGGCTGTGATATCACGCAGGTGCTCAGTCAGTGACGTGATATCACGCAGATGCTCAGTCAGTGACGTGATATCACGCAGATGCTCAGTCAGTGACGTGATATCACACAGGTGCTCAGTCAGTGACGTGATATCACACAGGTGCTCAGTCAGGGCCGTGATATCACACAGGTGCTCAGTCAGGGCCGTGATATCAGACGGGTGCTCAGCCAGTGACGTGATATCACACAGGCGCTCAGTCAGTGACGTGATGTCACATAGGCGCTCAGTCAGTGCCAAGATGTCACACAGGCGCTCAGTCAGTGACGTGATATCACACAGACGCTCAGTCAGTGACGTGGTATCACACAGGTGCTCAGTCAGTGACGTGATATCACACAGGTGCTCAGTCAGTGCCGTGATATCACACAGGTGCTCAGTCAGTGCCGTGAGCTCACACCGGTGCTCAGTCAGTGACGTGATATCACACAGACGCTCTGTCAGTGACGTGGTATCACACAGGTGCTCAGCCAGTGACGTGATATCACGCAGGTGCTCAGTCAGTAACGTTATATCACACAGGTGCTCAGTCAGTGCTGCGATATCACACAGGTGCTCAGTCAGTGACGTGATATCACACAGGTGCTCAGTCAGTGATGGGATATCACACAGGTGCTCAGTCAGTGACGTGATATCACGCAGGTGCTCAGTCAGTGACGTGATATCACACAGGTGCTCAGTCAGTGACGTGATATCACACAGGTGAGGGAAGGGAAATCTTGAGTAAAGGAAGGCACATTTGGTTCCCCAGCTTCACTGTGTGATATCAGTAACCAGGTATATAGATATCTTACACAATATTGCCTGCCGACACAATTACTGTAGACCATGGGTCTTCAATCTGTGGCCCTCCAGATGTTGTCAAACTACATGTTCCAACATGCATTGCCACAGTTTTCCTATAAGAGCATGCCAAAACTGTCAGGGCATGCTGGGACATGTAGTTACACAACATCTGGAGGGCCACAGGTTGAAGACCTGTGCTGTAGACCAATCGACCAAGTCCCTGCAAAAATTTAGCCTACTGCCCCCTGCAGGGATGGAGGAGCCCAGTGAATCTGTGACCCAGGACTTGGGGAATTGAGTGAGGAAACATGGGGACACAGGAACAGGGCACATGTGGGGGGGGGGCATAGAACTTGGATACATGAGGGGGAGGGTATGACACAGGATCTGTGGACATGGGGGTGACACAGGACCTGGGGACATTGAGGAGGGGGGAGCTGGGAAGAATACAGGAACCAGCACTGCTCCTGCGGTCCAGGGGTGTAAATGTCAGGGGCAGGGGATCTCTCCTTTCCTTTGATTAGTTTTATATCCACCCATTGGCTTTTATCCTGGGCTGTGCTGGGTGTGGCTGCAGGCTGGTGCCGTTTGGCTATGTTTGTCTGGCAGTGACCAGATGGTCGGTGCCAGCAATAAGTCAGTAGCCGACTCAGGGACTGGACAGCGTGTGCCAGGTACAGCTTCTGCCCTTATGCAATGTCACCATTGGTGACACATACACAGCAGTAATCTGTATACAGGTGCCACGTGGTAGGAGCGTGGTGGTGGTAACAAAGGGCCCGATTCAGACCTGTTTGTTAGGCTGAATACAGTATATCCACAACCTATCGAGCAGGTAAATGCCACCGCCACCCCCGCCGAACGCACCCCGCCGAGGGAATCCCCTCACTAGCACAAAGACATCCCCTTACAGGCATCCGCACGGGGGGAAAAAAATCAATTGATGGTCACTGACCATCGAATGATTTCTGCTGCTCGCTAAGAAAAGTCAGTCTGAACTAACATTTCCAGCGCCCGCCATCTGCCGAATACAGGTCGGGCGCTGATGTCATGTGACATCAGCCGCCCGCCCCACGCAGGCATAGACACGCCTGCATTTGCAGGTGTCCACCCAGCGGTTTCCTGGGTGCGTCCACCACTTTGAGGGCACGCCCATAAACTGCTGGGCAGGTTCCTGCATCTATTTTCTTCCCCTGCCCCCCCCCCCCCCCCCCCGCGCCGTTGAGCGAAAACCCTGGGGAGTGTGAAACTCACCGATAGCGTTCATTCCGGGGGTTTGCACAAGCACAAACTAAAACCATCGGGGACGGGGCCAAATTCCTGAATGATCAGGTGGAATCTGCCCACTGCTCCGTGGCTGGAGTCAGGGTCAGGCAGTTGCTGACGGTAAGAGAAATTCCCTACTGACCAGGACATGAGAGACCCCACCCATATCTGTGATCTCTTGGAGCGGGCAGCGAGTTGTGTGCGGTCCCAGCACCAGGTCATGGAGCACATGGATCAGAACTAGAGGGACTATTTGGGGCATCCGATGTTTCTCTGATGTACCCACTGTATTGTGCTTATTGCCCCACCCTGATGAACCACTACACCACCACGAGGTCTCTGACATGCTGGGGCTGGATCAGTGGTTGGCACTAATGCATGCATGGTAGCGATGCTTTGTGGAGATACAATTGTACTAAATGCTACGTTCAGCTTTTCCCTTGTGTATAGTGGACATCGACAGCCATGAGATACCAACTGTTAATTACCTCTGAATGTGCAAATCCACCCATGGTGCCAGACATTCCACCATTGGGGGAACATGGCGGAACTGAGTTCCACCACCTGCGGTGGGAGGTGAAACAGTGATTCCAACAGAAAAGCCCTTACCAGCAGCTTCCTTTTGTGGCACGGCGTATGTGATGTCATTCTGTCACCGCAGCTGAAGTGAAGAAGAGCCACTAAGAGGAGCAGGCAACGTACATGATGAAGACAGGGTGAGAGAGGTACAATGGTGAGGTACGTTTGAACATGAATTCCCTCTTTAATAGCAGGCTTCGGGAAATACACACTAAAACTCACATAAATGCACAAAAAAACAATTCATCCATAAAAACAATTCATCCATGAAAAGCACTCATAAAGTGCTAAGTGCGTGATGTCAATCCTTAAAAAAGGTACAGACGAGTAATTACCGGGTGTGTTGGGAACTGGTTATTAAGCAGGGCCATAAGCGCATACAGTATGAAACATATGAGTTCCACAGTGATGTCAATGCTGGGTTCCCTTACAGCGGCATCTCCCGGTCCTCTCCGTCCACCATCAATGAAGATCAAATGCCAAGCTCACCAACGCGTTTCTTCCTCATAAAGAGGACTTTTTTAAGGTGTCCTGGTCAATAGCAAATGAGCTTCTTTTATACCCTATTCTGTATTTTACATGCACCTACCATATGGGAGAAATTCCTGCAAGACCAAGAACTCGAGCGCCTGATAGGTTGTGTTTCATCTTTTGTTTTTCTGGTGTTGGTGAAGGGTTTGAGGGACCCATTGAAGCACTTAGCTATTGGCAGCCAATCATTGCGCCGCCCTACTATTCTACCTATTTCTGTTCTCCAGGGTGAGAGAGGGATGGAAGCAAACATAAAGGCAGGGAAGTTGCTGGAGGGATCCAGAGCAAGGAGCTGCTGGAAGAATATGGGCGGTGATCTGCTGGATTGACAGAGGCTGAGATGCATTATATGTATGAGGAGCACTGTGGGCATTATGTGTAAAGGGAATGACTACTTTTGAATTGTGTATAAGGGACATTATTGTGTAGCATAACATGTATAAAAGGGCTCTACTATGTGTCATAATGTGAATAAGGGGCACTATTATGTGGTGTAATATGAATAAGGGGCAATACATGCAGATGTAATATGAATAAAATGTGGTGTAATTTAATTTAGGGGTACTATTTTCTGACCATGCCCCTTCATTGTGAAACACTGTATCTTTATAAAGTATGAGAGGTAAGGGACACATTTATAGTTTGTAGGGGTGTTACGAAAACTGTAGCACTGGCCCTGGCTCTGCCTATAACTAGTCAGTGTCATCTTCTGAATTTATCTAAACATGATGTCTGTGGCTTCAGTTCTGCATGACACTCCCATAACATGCCTATGACAGTCCCGTATTATTCCCATGACAGTCCCATGACATGCCCATGAAAGTACCGTAACTTGCCCATGACACTCCTGTAACATCATGCCCATGACAGTCCCATGAAATGTCCATGACCGTCCCGTAGCACGCCCATGACCGTCCCGTAGCACGCCCATGACCGTCCCGTAGCACGCCCATGACAGTCCCGTAGTACGCCCATGACATTCGCATAAAATGCCCATGACAGTCCCGTAGCATGCCCATGACAGTCCTGTAGCATGCCCATGACAGTCCCGTAAAATGCCCATGACAGTCCCGTAAAATGCCCATGACAGTCCCGTAAAATGCCCATGACAGTCCCGTAAAATGCCCATGACAGGCCCATAAAAAATGCCCATGACACTCCCGTAGCATGCCCATGACAGTCCCGAAGCATGCTCATTAGATGGCCTTGTTGTGTTCCCTTCAGACCACCTCCCAGTTATCGCCCAGGAATATCCATGGTTTGGCCGATTCTGTTCCCAGCGCCTCCGTATGCAGCAGTAATCTCTGAATACACCAAGGGAACTGGGGTTTCCCATCTATTTGCAGATGCAATTCAGGGAAATTATAAGGCCTGCAAGAGTAAGATAATATAATGGCCTTGAGTGGTGGACCGGTGTGGTTTATTAGATAGGCAGTGTGTAGATAGACTGTCAATAGGTCTACCCCAAGAGGTCGACAGGGTCAAAAGGTCAACATGTAGTAGAAAGACAAGCATTAGGTCAAAAGGGTCAAAATGTCGACAAGGAAAAGGTAGACATGAGGTTTTCCATTTTTGGGACCCACTATTAATGTAACGTGAACCCTCGCAGTTTTGGGACCGGTAGCTCGCTACGCTTGGTACACTATTACATTTTTCCTATATGCCGACATGGATGGTTAGGTATTTTTCGTGATTTTCCTTTTATAACCGACTTTTTCACATTGTACATACTCAATTTAGTTTTAAACTGATGAAGATTTATTATTATTATTATTATTATTATTATTATTATTATTATTAGGAACTTTTCTCCTTAGAACACATGGGTCTATGTACTAAGCCTTATGGTTCTATAAGTATTCTTATTATTTATTACTATTTTTCTTCATTTTATTTTACATTATATACTTTATACTATATATGTGTTTAAGAGTTTTATGTGTTACCAATTAGCATAATAGATTGGAGAAGTAGAGCTGCGCACCCAACTGGAGTAATGAAAACAATTTAATATTACACACGTACAGTATACAGTAAAATTAATTAAAAATCAAGAAAAATAAAGCATAAAAAGTACACGGTATATAAAATAGGGAATATACAACCGGTTGTATTTAACTATATTCCAGTCCTGGTTAGGGTAATTAGTGTCAGGTTAGTACTGTTAGATGCATATTACTGCCAATTGCCATTATACATTCCCGGGTTTCTCTCTGAAGAAGCCGCTGATTACCAATAACAGGCGGGGAAACGCGTTAGAGGACCACCTATTGGCAATACATTTAAGAGGATTGGTACCCCTGATTACGCTGTGACCAGCTTACCTGCAAAATCTACTCTGGATAAAGTTGTACATCTGGCTAACCAGCGCCATCAACTGGGAGGACAGGACTTAGCAGCACAAGGTCATCTGTAAGGTACCATTACCCAAACTGTCTGGCCAGACATATAAAGTGACTACAAAATACACTTTAATCACTAACCAATAGTGTAATATACTATGTTTGGAAATAACAACACTAAAACCCGGGAATGTATAATGGCAATTGGCAGTAATATGCATCTAACAGTACTAACCTGACACTAATTACCCTAACCAGGACTGGAATATAGTTAAATACAACCGGTTGTATATTCCCTATTTTATATACCGTGTACTTTTTATGCTTTATTTTTCTTGATTTTTAATTAATTTTACTGTATACTGTACGTGTGTAATATTAAATAGTTTTCATTACTCCAGTTGGGTGCGCAGCTCTACTTCTCCAATCTCTTCTCTCTTTACTTGGGACTACGAGCAATCCCAATTAGAGCAGCAGCGCCTAACGACGAGTGAGGTCTGGCCGACCTAAAAATACTAATTAATTAATGTGACTAACAAGTATTGAATATTAAATCAACTTGGTGGGGTGCAGGACTTCTTTCTGTGTTTCTAATTAGCATAATAGACTTGTATCAGGATATTTTTCCGAATAAATATTGTTTAAAACAAATTGTATTATTCATGTAGCAAAAAACAGATGATTAGTCATACAGCAAGAGTCAATAGATTTGACGAGAATTAGAACATAACCTATTAGAAAGAAATGCGTTTTGTTTAAGAGACATAAATAAATAAACAAAAAAATTAATTACTTAAAATTCGTTAGGTTATGGGGATTTGAACCTGCGGTCTATTGAGATATTCCCCATCACTAGACCGGAGCTCTGCACAGTGATTCTTTTGTGTATTTATGTTAGGAGATGCCATTCCTCATGTAGTTTTCTAGTTTATTGTTTTTATTTTTTCCTTTATTAATATAATAAAATTGTTTACATAATGCCAATATTATGTGATATTTAGATAGACATATAGACATAATGCATTCACACCCTTGGTTAATTGGGCTATAGTTTCTCTACAAGAAATCAGCATATTACTTTGATTCAACCCATTAAAGGTTAATGAACCATCTGGAAACACTAATTAATGACTGAACACGATTGGACATCAGCGTTTTAACAACCATGGTCATGATCCTTCTGAAGAAACTGCTATACGCCAATACAGCGGAGAAACGCGTCAAGGGGCAGAGCCAACGCATACTCCTCATTTGAACCCTATACCAGCAGCTTTCCATGCTACCTCCACAAGACCGCTTTACTACCAATTTGAGCCGGCTAATCCACGCCAGTGATTAACGGGAGACCCCCAGTGCCCTGGCACCAACAACGCAAGCTGTTCTCTCGCAGGAGAGATAAACCAGAGTGGCCTGGGTGAGTCTACCTGCACCTTACACCATTCCTCCTAGTCCCTGGCAGTTCAGCGGCTTTCATCTGGCTGAGCGCCAAAGGTGGACGGCTCGCTCACTGCATACAGAACATCAGCTGACCGCCAACAGGCGGCGGCAGCTGACAGTGTAGCTTGAGCGGTCCACGGACAGGATGGACTGTATTCATCAAGCCTAAAAAAAAAAAAAACGGCCACTGAATATCCTTCAGTTTCCCTGAAAATATTACCTTCAAGTCATATACAGGGAGAGACTAAGATAATTGTATTTATCAATTAAGGAGAGATTATTAGCACTACTAATTATCTGGACTATCATCTGCTGCAATTACCCCTATATAAGTATGCGTTGTTCCTTTTTTTATGTGTATTTTTTACTGTAAATTTGTACCTAAGGTAAAATTATTTTTATATGTTTGTAACAATAAATTTATAAACGCTTTGAACTAATTCCAATTGTGTGGCGCTCTCTGGATACATGTGTTCATTCACATATATCCATTTGTTTATTGTTCTACTCTAACAAATCATACAATTTGTTAATTGGGAGCAGCCGTCTACCTTTCAATATAACCCCATATTCCAAGTGTGAGATATAGTGTTTGCGCCTGATACTGTAAGTTTTTCTTATCTACAGATCTGTCTGGTTGGAAAAAAAACCTGGTTATGGACGAGAGCAAATGACAGTTGACCATTTGCTTGGAAATGCTGGAAAACTGCCCAACTGTCATTCATCCATAACCATGTTTTTGTTCCAACCAGCCAGATCTGAAGATAAATCTTACTAGTGCATACCCTCTAACATTACCCATTGCATTCGGCACACAATGCTCTGTTCCTAGACATTGTATGATTGTCATCACCTGTGGTGAAACACCTTTCTCTTCAATTACCTAGTTCCACACAGGTGCTGGCAAATCATACATTACCAGGGAAGTCCAGGAGCAGAGCATTGTGTACCGAATGCAATGGGTCATGTTGGAGGGTCTGCTAGAGTATGGGCACCTTAAGAGAGATAACGTATCAGCCAATCAGCCCCCTAACCAGGGCCGGCAACAGAAATCTTGGGGCCCTGTACAATTATATTTCTGAGGCCCCCCCCACCCAATCCTAAATCCATCATATGTGGACTTCTCTCTCTCTCTCTCTGTCCAGCAGGCCTGGCTCCCGGCTGCTGCTTCCTGCTGGCCTGGCTCCTAGCTGCTACTTCCTCCTGGCTCCCTCCTGCTGCTGGCCTGCCACTTTCACAAAAGAACGCCAAGCACTACGAGCAGGCAGGGCAGGTCTTTCACAGAACAGACAAACCGTGTATGCGCAGTAAAAGTACAATATACAGAGTGTGGAAGTCGAGTTGCACACACGCCATTTTAGGATAGTATGGCCGCCATTTTGGTTCGCAGAGTTGCGCAAATAAAGTTTCCATACCTGAGTATGTGTGACAAAGTGGACCAGAAGAGTAGCCATACTATCACACATAAATTCATAATAACATACTTACATTAAATAAAATATAGGTAAAGGTTTAGAACGCCACACATAGCTTAGTTAGCATTGCATACATCTATCTGTATAGGTGTTTAGTACCGTTCCGCTCCATTTCTTATGCGCAGTATTCCGGTCATTGCGAATATTTCGCAATAGACACGGCCCGATAGTTATGGACATAATCCATATTCCCAAGACAGTTTCGGTTGAAAGTATATAACAAAGGAATCTAGATGTAACCGGTTTCTACAGCTATTTACAATCTCTGACGACGATACTAACAAACAAAGGACTCCTAAAGTTCACTCCCCTGCACCTATTCAAACCAGGTGCCTCATCTAACCCCCAATCACAGTGGACCTGACATACGATCTCTGACCAATAGGAATGGCCTTTGACCTCCCCTTTCTGACCCTATAAGATAGGTGACCCAGGGCGGCCTTGGTCACTTCGGCACATCTTCCTTTCCCTGACCTTCGACCGGGCTATAGTTCAACCCTGAACGATAGCGAGCTCTGACCGGACTGCGCTGCGCATATTTGATGAGACGGTAACGGTTGCATCCACGGTATTTATTCTTATTGTATTGTTGGCTGATTGTATCCTGTATCTGTTTCTCTTCCCCTAAGTAGAGCCTGATTATTGTATTTATTGTTAGTCTATTGCATTACCTGTTATACCTGTATTTTCTATTCCTGTAACCCCCTTTTGTCCATTAGGGACTTAAATACAACTTTTACGGAGTTCTCATCTCCTTACTTCTATACTGTGGTTGTGTCTGTTATTCACATTTAGCGATAAAGGTATATTACGGACACTGTCCTTAAAGGTGAATTCGCAGGTTAGAGACAGAGTACTGCGAAGGGATCTCTTATTAAGGTATTGGTTCTTGGTGTAAAATACACACTAAAGGTACACTACGCTGCGCTACGTTTTGTTTGCACGTAGTTAGGTATAAAGGGTACGCAGGTTACGGACATAATACGTAGCCCGCGCTTTTCACTTATTGTTTCTTTGGTCATATTTAATCAGCATTAACAATTGGGGGCATCGTCCGGCCGTTTCACATTCCAGAACTCAGTACCAGGCGTGCGGCCCGACCTATACCAGCAAAAGGGTGGAAGTATTATTATCCATTGCTGGATAGGCCAGGTCCGCGGCGGTGCGGGGTTCGGGAAGTGCTAGCGTTGAACCCGAAGTACAATAAGTGAAACGTTAAGCCACGTGTTTCAAAGCATATGTTAAGTGTTTAATAAACTGTACTTCTGCCTGCCACAAGTAGTTTAACGGGGTATAGTGTCTTGAGTTGCTTGTTTATTACAGTATATGTGCCACGTGCGACAAGGTTCGCACACGTGGAGACAAAGGCCTGTGTTTTATTATAGTACATAGAGGATCCCCTCTGTGCAAAACTATAACTTTTATTGTTAGTTACTGCAGGGCCAGGGATCTCGCCACGTGGCGATAAGTTCTGAGCCTTTTACAGTAACGTAAAGTGTCTATTGTGTATTTCGCAAGGTGCGCGCGCACGTGCCCATATCGGGAAATTTTCGCATCTTTGTACGTGATTTACGGATTAAGTGCGGGATTTATTTCGCATCTTGATACGTAACTTTCGGACAAGGTTAAAGGATTTATTCCACATTTAGGCGCAATTACTGCGTATAGCGAAACTCGAGCGCAACCTTGCAAATACACTATAGAACACGTGGGTGGCCGATCCATCGGCGGCCTGTGAACAACGCACGTACACACGTGGCTGTTCATTGGCACTGCGCATGCAGCACACATAGGAACTCAAAGGTGAACAGTATTAAGCCACTAGCTTTATTTAAACAGTATAGTAATATACTGTGGATGGGGCGGTGATTAATAAAAGAAAATAAGTTTTTTTCTTTTTGTTCATTTTCCAAAAACAAGCAACTCAAGCATTATTTTAATAGATTCCTATAGCTTATTATAAGGGATTTATACCTGCATAAGTATCTAGTGAAAAGCTACTAGCCTGGGAAGATTTTCTGTACAGAAATATTTCAAATATAAGCATAAGACCAAGGTGTAACTAGCGCCCAGTGTGAAACATAACTGAGGCGAACGGGTGTGTGACGGCACGACTCAAGCGCAGTGTAGTCCAGTTTAGGACAGTCCAGTTAGGACAGGGTGCACGTGACGACGTGCCCATAGGAACTGCCCCTTCAGTGGAACTACCTATTTTGATCCACTAGGAGGGTACAAGAAGATACATCGGAACCCAGTGATCCGATTAGCTACTTTAGAAAATCCAATTTTTGGGGGTACAGGAAAATAAGTTTGTTGTACCCTGGAAAAATTAGGCCGCACCTTGCAAGTTGACTAGAAGTTCGCTGCTAGTTGAAAGACTTGGTGATTGAGTACATTACCTCGCATAGTGGGCTTCACGCTTGATTGCGGAATAGTGCCATTGTGTGGAGAAGTGAGTGGTTGGGGAGCTCTCAACTTAAATAACCCACCGGTATCTACTAGCTGTGAACGTTTATTCCTGTAATTATGGGTAATAACGGGTCACGCTGTGATAACGTGTCAGTTAGGGAGGAAGCAAGCCGACCAAAAGGATCGGCGGCTTTTATTATGTGCTGTAAGCACGGTGAACGAGCAGTTGTTTACCAAAAGAAATGGAAAAAGATGACACAAGGCAGCAAGTTAGAATTTCCCAGTGTTGGTAGCTTCGATCCAGAAATCTTATCGGCAGTAAAAGATGAAATATGTCTACTCTCCAGTCGTAAGAAGAGAGTGAAGCACATAGATATTCTTAAATTGTGGCAGAAGGAAGGACAGGAACAATGGGGAATCAGGTGTCTGGCAGTGCCAGATACAATCAGCCACAATAAAAATGCAACCGTAGCCGCAACAGCTCCCCCACCCCCATATGTGCCGAAGGGGTTAATGACTAATAAGCAAGACAGTAGTAATAATGTAACCGTTGCTAACTTGTACCCTGTTTTATCCCCTTATAAGGAAACCCGAGAGGAAAACGAGCAGCTGTTGGCACTGGCCGTCTCCCATGCAATTAACATGCTTGAGGGAAAAGCTGAACCGGCTAAACCTGTTGCTGGGGCTCCAGCACAGGAAGAGGAGACGGCTGATGCCAACAGCATAGTCTTGGACCCAGGTAAGAAAGCACTACACAGCACAGACACAGACGACTCTCAAGCAGGTCCCAGTAATGCGGATGTGGTACAAACATACCCTGTACGCACACTGGAGGTTCCCTATGGTAAGGCAGACAGAGAGGGTGTGATACCTACCAGAAAGATGACCATGCTAAACCCATGGACACGGTTAGAGCTGCGGTCCATCATTACAGATTTCCCTGATCCTAGGAAAGATCTGGCATTGTGCCGGAAATTTGTAAGGGATCTGGGAAACTCTGATGAGCCCACCAACAAGGATTGGAGAATCATGTTGAGGGTCTGTCTCCCTACTCACATAGACATCCCGAAATTCATTCAGGATAGTGGATTGAGAGGGGACAAGGAGATAAATGATGAGATCAACCAGGAAAATATTCGCCTAATCAACTTGCAGTTGGGAGTGTATTTTCCTGCAGCAGTGGAATATAGCAAGATATTCACTATCAAACAAAAAGATGGTGAAGTAGCTAGCGAATATTTCAGCCGGGGTTTGATGGCGGTATCAAAATACACTGGTGTCTCCGAGCCTAAGGACGACCCCCACCTGAGGGAGATGATTGTCTCTGTGCTGGTGGAAGGGCTTAGAGAAAACCTGAGAACCAGAGTCCAAACTTCTTTTCCAAATTGGCGTGGAATGACAGTAGATGCCCTACGGGAATCTGCTGTAGACCACGACCGTAACATTAAGAAGCACAGGGAACTGCAAACTGATAAACTGATGATGGTTAGCATCCAAGCTCTTACAAATGCCCCAAATAAAGCTGCATACCAACGAAACACCAGGGATACAGGTAGAAAGCCCATTATTTGCTACAACTGCAATAAGGAGGGACACTACTCAGCACAATGTAAGTCAGGAAACCCCAGGAGTTACAAAACACATAGGCGAGAATGGGAATCTCGCCAGGGTGAGACACGGAGATACCCAGCCCCTAGACAATGGGAGGAGACAGACAGGTCACGCAACATGCCTCCTCCCCATCTGATGGCTGACACTGTGCTAAGGGCAACCCAGGTAAGACAATAGGAAACAGGTCATACCTGTATCCTACAGCCAGTTAGATTGACAAAACACCTTAGAGAGGAACCTCAGGTGAAGGTTGATATAGCTGGAGTAAGGCAAACCTTTTTGGTTGATACAGGGGCGGCCAGATCTGTTCTCAACACTCCTCTTCACTTGGGTTTCACTGACCAATCAGTAGCGGCAATTGGGGTAACAGGAAAAATACAACATTACCCACTGACGAAACCAGCGGAGGTTACAATCGGGCCTCTGCATACCAAACATTCTTTCCTGTTGGCTGCAGCGGCCCCGACTAACCTCCTGGGTAGAGATTTACTATGTAAAATGGGATGTGTCATCTATTGCACCCCCGATGGGGTATTCCTAGACACTCCTAGAAATCTTACACAAGAAGTGCAAGATATGCTGGACAGTCCTCAGAGGCTAATGTTGTATTCCACTGTTGTAGAGTCAAATCCATCTAGGGTAGCTGAAATTACAGCACAAATACCGGGTTCCCTTTGGACTAAAGATGGACAGGATGCTGGGCTGATGGCAAATGTAGCTCCAGTAGATATCCGCTTAAAAGAAGGCAGGATAGCCCCAAAAATACCGCAATACCCTTTAAAACCTGAAGTTGAGCTAGGAGTATACCCAGTGATCCAAAGATTGCTCCAACAGGAAATCCTAGTTAGAACTTCCAGTACGGCCAATAGTCCCATCTTTCCTGTGAAAAAGAGCGGGGGGGAGGGGCTACAGACTAGTGCAGGATTTAAGAGGGGTAAACAAAGTAGTTGAGAACCAATTCCCCGTAGTGCCAAACCCAGCTGTCATCCTGATGCAAATACCACCTCATTGTACTCATTTCACTGTCATTGATTTGTGTTCTGCGTTCTTCTCTGTCCCGTTACACCCTGCCAGCCAGTATCTGTTCGCCTTTACCTACAGAGGAGTACAGTATACCTGGACACGACTCCCCCAGGGATTCATAGACAGCCCCAGCATCTTCTCCCAGGCCTTGCATGATTGTTTACAATCCTTTCAACCCATGAGTGGTTCGATACTGATACAATATGTCGATGACTTATTGTTATGTTCTGAGTCACTGGAGTCATCAGTGGATGACACTAGACAGTTGCTGATGCATCTCTCAGAGACAGGACATAAAGTATCAAAGGATAAGCTGCAATTATGCCAGACCAGGGTTAAGTATCTGGGTCACTGCCTTACCCAAGGGCTGAGACACCTTACCGACGACAGAATCCAAGCGATTCAGAACATGGTACTGCCACAGACCCAGCACCAGATCCGTACGTTCCTAGGCATGTGTGGATACTGTCGCAATTGGATCCCAGGATTCTCTATTCTGGCATTACCACTACAAGAGATGGTTTCCTCAACTAAGCCAGATCGGGTCTCTCATACTGAGGAATCTGAGCTGGCTTTCGAGGAACTAAAGGTGAGCCTAACAAAGGCCCCAGCACTGGGAATGCCAGATTATGGGAAACCCTTTGAACTGTACGGAACTGAATCAGCTGGGTGTGCGGCAGGAGTACTTGTACAAAAACATGGTGATGCCAACCGACCAGTAGCGTATTACAGTGGCCAGCTGGACACAGTAGCACGCTCACTCCCAACTTGCTTACGAAGTGTGGCCGCAATAGCACAACTAGTAAGCAAGAGTGAGGACGTGGTGTTGGGACACGATTTAACTGTTCATGCTCCCCACGCTGTCTCTGCCCTCCTAAATTCTGCCCAAACACGTCATGTGTCCTCAGCACGGTTCACAAAGTGGGAACTGGCGCTGATGGCCCCAGTAAATATTACCATCAAAAGATGCAACACACTAAACCCAGCCACATTCCTTCCTCATGTGCCCTCCAAGGCACAAAGGGTGGAGGGTGATGGGAATGTTGCTGAATATGGTAAAGCAGAGTTTAGTGAGGGTGAGGACAAGCATGATTGCATGACCTACCTGAATCAGACCTTTACAGCACGTCCTGACATAAGCGACAGCCCATTAAGTGAGGTAGACATAACCTTATTCACTGATGGTAGCTGTCATAGACAGACGGAGACGGGAGAGCTGTGCACAGGCTACGCGGTAGTAGATGGAGAAGGTATTGTGGAAGCTGAACCCTTGGGATCACCTCACTCAGCACAAGTTGCGGAACTGGTGGCACTGACCAGAGCATGTGAACTGGCCAAAGGAAAATCAGTTAACATATATACCGACTACAGATATGCTTTCGGAGTAGTACATGATTTTGGAGCCCTATGGCGCCTCCGAAATTTCATGACGGCGGCTGGCACACCAGTGGCGCATGCGACATACATTAGGAGACTTCTGGGAGCTATCCAGCTTCCAGACAGAGTGGCTGTTATCAAGTGCAAAGCTCACACATCAGAGAAGGACCCGGTGTCACTTGGTAACAGCCGCGCTGATGAGGCAGCGAAAAGGGCCGCATGCCCTGTAAATATTTTCACCCATCCTACAAACCTTTGTACACTGAACATGGTATCCACATCCAAACTGATAGACATGCAGAATTTGTGTTCCCCACAGGAAAGAGCAGTATGGAAGTCGAAGGGATGTGGCCAAGAGTCCACCGGACTTTGGAGAGATGGACACGGGAAACCAGTGGCCCCCAGGGCATACCTTCCTAGTCTAGCCGAGGCGACCCATGGGCTGACACATCTTGGGAAGGAAGGTATGTGCAAGCTGGTAAAGGCCTACTGGTGTGCACCAGGGTTCGCTTCTCAAGCAGGTAGAGTGGCAATGTCATGCCTCACCTGTTTGAGGAAGAACGTTGGAAAAGCCATCCCAACAGAGCCATCCCACATCCCTCCTACAGAAGGCCCTTTCCAGGTAATACAAATCGACTTCATACAGTTACCACCCTGTAGAAATTTGAAATATGTATTAGTTTGTGTTGACATGTTTTCCAGCTGGGTGGAGGCTTTCCCCGCCGCCTCCAACACTGCTACCTTTACAGCAAAGAAAATATGTCAGGAGTTTGTCTGTAGATATGGTATCCCAAAGGTCATTGAGAGTGACAGAGGCACTCATTTCACAGGAGAGGTCTTCCAAATCATGTGTAAACTCCTGGGGATTAATAGTAAACTTCATACTCCATATCGTCCCCAGGCGAGCGCCAAAGTTGAGAGAATGAATGGTACTATTAAGAACAAATTGGGTAAAGTTATGGCTGAAACAGGGTTGTTATGGCCAGAGGCACTGCCTATTGTGCTGTATAGCATTAGGACCACTCCCAGGGCTCCGCTCAACTTGTCCCCCTTCGAGATACTGTTTGGTCGGCAGCCACACATCATGATAGACCCACAGGATGATCTCAAATGTAACAATGAGCTAACTGTACAGTATATCCTAAAGCTAAACAAACAGCTAAGGAAACAACAAAAGGAGCTGAATTTACTGAACCCTGATATGCCTACCGAGAATTGTCATAATCTTAAACCAGGAGACTTTGTTATGATCCGAAATTTTTTACGCTCCGGTTGTTTGATAGACCGTTGGGAAGGACCATACCAAGTTTTGTTGACCAGCACTACATCGATTAAAGTCGCAGAGAGAGAGACTTGGATACATTCGTCCCACTGCAAGAAAGCCAGTAACCCAGAGTCCCAGTGTGCAGAGAGCGAAAGAGAAGAAGTGTCGCTAGAAGCATTGTTCCGGGAAGACTGAAAAGCAGCCAAGGTCGAGCAACCTGAGCGAGCAAAGGTCCAAGAGCAGAGCAAATAAAAGTCCCCTGGGTAGAGATGATGGAAGGACTCCAAGCAACAGGTTCACAGTTATGCATCTATTTCTTTGTTTTCTTTCTGTTTCCTCTTCTTCATCCAAGGATACTCGGTGGCTGCCACATTCTAGAGCGATCGGAGCGGAGTTCTGACAGTGTAATAATGGACCCAGATATGGGTGAGGTAGAATCCCTAAACCAGCTTGATACTTTGCCCATGACAGGAGAAGGTAAAAGGTATGAGGAGAACGTAGTTCAAGGGCTATGTGATGAGTTATTGTCTGGTGAGTACTGTGTCTGTAGATATTGTCAACCTAAAATGGAAGAAGAATGCATCCAGCGATGTCAGTCGACAAGTAAGGCAACTACAGGCCGACATCCTTTGAGTGACTACCACTCACTAGTGGGTAAGGTCTTAAACCAAACAGAATGCTGGGTGTGTTCACAAGTGCTACATAAAAGGAGTAGTGTAGGCCTAGTCCCATACCCGCTTAATATTTCTGAGATAAGTGTATTAAATAAAGGGAGGCCACTGGATAAGAGATACCTGTATACCAGGTCCCCTAGTCTTAGATTACACCCATACCAAGTGGACAAATCCCTGGTATGTATGAACTTCTCTAGTTCCAGAACGATTGGTACTTGGGAAGTGACATGGCACAACCAGACAATAACTTACTCCCAGCGTCCAGATGGAGAGCCTATTGATAAGGAATTATTGTTAAAGATCCGAACCAGTGGGAGACACTATAAATATGTCTACACGGTGAAGCAAAGTAAAATGATGGCCGGCAGAGTATCAGCTGGCTACTGTAATATGACCCTACAGCCAGAAACATGTGAGGAACGAGTCAGGGAGCAGGGGACGGGGATGTTCTTATGGATAATGTGTGACAAGATCATGAAATACTCTGTCCCTTACTTTCTCCCTGACGATGTTTATTATATTTGTGGTAGAAGGGCGTACAAATGGCTCTCCATGAACTACGTTGGAATTTGTTACCTAGGTAGAGTATTACCTGAAGTGATGACCCTCACACATGATGAGATGGTGAGCATACACAGAGGTATACCTCCTCCTTACACTCATACCCACTATGATCAAATCCACAAAAGGGATTTAACAATCAAGAAAGAACCCCTAGCTTCTGAAATGATACACGAGTCGTTCGGTATCCAACTCCTCATTGCATTAGATATCACCCATACCGCCAGAGGAGTCATAAATTTTAAGTATATACAAGCATTAGCCAGCTTGGTAGATAACATCACTGAGATTTATGATGACACTTTTAGATACACTGGGAAGGAGTTGCAAGCGTATAAAAGAGAGCTAGTCCAACATCGGATGGTGTTGAACTATCTGACAGCTATGACAGGAGGATATTGTGTCACCCTCTCTACACAGTTTGGGGTGAAATGTTGTACATATATCACCAACAATACTGAAGACCCAGAAGAAATCATCGATCATCGGATGGATGAGATTCTTCAGCTTCAATGGGAATTTAGAAGGGAACATAATATCAGCCTGGCAGAAATAGGTAACAAAGTTAGCGAATGGACCTCCTGGTTGAATCCAATGCACTGGTTCTCCGGTTTAGGAGAATGGGCGCAAGGAATCATCGCTAACATAGGGAAACTCCTTCTCTGTATCGGTGGTGCCATCATAGTCTTTGTGCTATTGTTCAAATGTTTAAAGGTTGTGACCCGGGGAAAGGCAAAATGTACCGAAATCATGAGTGTAAGAACGAGAGATACAGAGGAAGACCAGGGTTTGGTATATGACCCTAGAATCAAAACCACCTCCCTTTAAAGAAACCATATTTGTGAAAGTGTATATGTTGTAACCTCCCCTGTTTTTATTTTTATCCCAAAAATTGTACATTATCCTTCGTGACCCTGAGTAGATTGTTCGATAAATGCGGCCCATCGTTTATCCATGATCCTGGATCGGCCAAAGAGCAGATGGTTTACTCCCCGTATATGTTTTATTCATAGATCCAAATTTCTCTGTTAGGATTATGAATTTCTGTATTGTTATGTAAAATGTTTGTATTGTAACAGTTTTATATTTACTGTTAAAGGGTGGACTGTGGAAGTCGAGTTGCACATACGCCATTTTAGGATAGTATGGCCGCCATTTTGGTTCGCAGAGTTGCGCAAATAAAGTTTCCATACCCGAGTATGTGTGACAAAGTGGACCAGAAGAGTAGCCATACTATCACACATAAATTCATAATAACATACTTACATTAAATAAAATATAGGTAAAGGTTTAGAACGCCACACATAGCTTAGTTAGCATTGCATACATCTATCTGTATAGTGTTTAGTACCGTTCCGCTCCGTTTCTTATGCGCAGTATTCCGGTCATTGCGAATATTTCGCAATAGACACGGCCCGATAGTTATGGACATAATCCATATTCCCAAAACAGTTTCGGTTGAAAGTATATAACAAAGGAATCTAGATGTAACCGGTTTCTACAGCTATTTACAATCTCTGACGACGATACTAACAAACAAAGGACTCCTAAAGTTCACTCCCCTGCACCTATTCAAACCAGGTGCCTCATCTAACCCCCAATCACAGTGGACCTGACATACGATCTCTGACCAATAGGAATGGCCTTTGACCTCCCCTTTCTGACCCTATAAGATAGGTGACCCAGGGCGGCCTTGGTCACTTCGGCACATCTTCCTTTCCCTGACCTTCGACCGGGCTATAGTTCAACCCTGAACGATAGCGAGCTCTGACCGGACTGCGCTGCGCATATTTGATGAGACGGTAACGGTTGCATTCACGGTATTTATTCTTATTGTATTGTTGGCTGATTGTATCCTGTATCTGTTTCTCTTCCCCTAAGTAGAGCCTGATTATTGTATTTATTGTTAGTCTATTGCATTACCTGTTATACCTGTATTTTCTATTCCTGTAACCCCCTTTTGTTCATTAGGGACTTAAATACAACTTTTACGGAGTTCTCATCTCCTTACTTCTATACTGTGGTTGTGTCTGTTATTCACATTTAGCGATAAAGGTATATTACGGACACTGTCCTTAAAGGTGAATTCGCAGGTTAGAGACAGAGTACTGCGAAGGGATCTCTTATTAAGGTATTGGTTCTTGGTGTAAAATACACACTAAAGGTACACTACGCTGCGCTATGTTTTGTTCGCACGTAGTTAGGTATAAAGGGTACGCAGGTTACGGACATAATACGTAGCCCGCGCTTTTCACTTATTGTTTCTTTGGTCATATTTAATCAGCATTAACAAGAGACTGCAGCCCCAGGTCGTGCGTACACACAGAGTAGATGGCTCTGAGCGCCAAGTGGCAGTGTGCGCACACAGTAGACGGCAGTGGCACACAGCGACTCAGCCTCACACAGAGGGTGCACAGTAGACGGCCGGGCCACAAGGGTCACTGACAGGCCAGCTAGTACAGGCGACGGCCGTGATGGGGCATGGAAGCCCTCGGGCCCTTCAGATCGCTGGGGCCCGTCACACTTGACCCCCCTGTTGCCTGCCCTGCCCCTAACTGCTATGTTACAGACTGTTAAAAAATGACAATTGAGGCCTCTCCAAGGCGTTGCATTACATTGGCCAGAACAGGGTCTGCAGTGTAACTTTCCTGAAGCTGACAATCAGTTATCTAACAAATAATTACAAGAGAAGATTCCTGATGGAGATCTAATGCACCGTCAGTGGCTGCAATATTCTATATTACTTGTATTTTGCTTTTGTTGCAAGTTGTTTGGTAATTACACAAACCTGATAAAGGGTTAAAACACTGGAAGTCATCACTGGGATTCTGTCACATGAGAGTTATGCACATTGGCAGAGACGGTGGAACCGGGTAAGTGGGGTAGGCACAGATGTGGAGTGCCAAACCAGAGATGCGCTTACCCCACTGGCCCGACTGCCAGGAGCTTTTATCTGCTGGTTCGCCCGTTCCCTTTCCAGTGCTGGCTAGCCAAAAAATGTCTGCTGTCTTAGAGGGGAAAGATGCTAGAGGTCCTTCTTCACCTCTCGCGTCTGTTGCCCAGAGGCTAGAGGTGAAGGCAGACCTCTAAGTTCCTGTCCCCTCGGCAGTGATTTAGGGCTACCTGGTGCTGCAAAGGAACGGTCTTTCAGGTAAGCAACAAGCATGAAACCCATGGCAACAAGCATACAACTCTTTATAGCAATGAGCATGTAAATCCCATGTGGCAATGAGCATGTAATCCAAAGGATTGCCTTCTTAGTAAATTCCCCCCATAGTATTACTCTGATCACACCCTACCACATGTGTACAGTACTGTGACTGCCACACCTTCCAGAACAACAGTGTGATTACAGTTAGACCAGGCGACCTCTGAGCTGTCTCTATCTACATTTTATATTACTGGCTCACCCATTTCACTTCATTTCATAACCAGACTGAACTTTGATCTTGAAGATGTTTTTTAGTCTGTCTCCTTTCTCCCCTGATAAATGTTCCACCTCCTATACCTGTGAGACGCATTCAGGGAGTCGGAAAGGGTCTTAATTGGTGGACCGTGGTATCTGGACTACAGCCGTAATACAGCTGCACTACAGCCTGACTACAGCCTGCTTCTATGGGGACTCCAGATAAATCTGGGCTCAGCACCGGTGCTAAGAGAATGAGGTGAGAAGTTCTGACCAACACACTGAATCTGGATTACACTGGACCCTAAGGTTACATAGCAGCAATATAACCGATGTGGGGGCACTCTTATAGAAGGGAATCCACATTTATAATTTGTTTATAGGAAAAAGGGGTATGGGGGGGGGGGGGGGGACAAGTGCACTGGTGTAGAAACTCTAGAAGTTTGTGATTAATCAATTAGGAATCCACTGATGCTAGTTATACAATGATAGAAATATCAGATAATTAATACAAGTGGAGATTTTTAGTAAAACTTAGCTTTTATTAATTCTTTATAAAATAACTCTATACATTACACACACATACATAAGGACACACAAAACATATAGGGGGACATTTACCAAAATGGATTCGTAGAAAAAAGGTGTATTCGTAGGGAGAAATACACCTTTTTTTTACGAATTTGTATTTTCGGGATTTACAATCCCAAAAATACAACAATTCGTAGTCCTAAAGATGGGACATTCGTATTTGTAGTTCCAAATACGAATGTCTACACCATAGATAGGATACGACAGAAATCACCATTCAAAAGAATGGTGGTTCCTGATGTACTAAGCAGCCGTACTGATAATACGGCTGCTTAGTGGTGTAAAACACCCACGCAAATACGACAGGAAAATAGAACACCATTTTCCTGTTCTATTTGCGTTTTAGCCTGCACGGATCAGTCAGACCCGTGCAGGCTGCAGTGTAAAAAAATAGAAAAATTAAATATAAAAAAAAAAAACGGCGTGGGGTCCCCCCCACAGCCGAAACCAGCACCAGGCTGAAGGAGCCGGGGCCGGTAATTAAAAATCAGGGAACCCGACAAATAGGGGTTCCCCGATTTTTAACAACCAGCCCCAGGCTCCAGGTCCGGGGCTGGTTCCCAAAATACGGGGGACAAAATGACTAGGGGTCCCCCGTATTTTAAGAACCAGCCCCAGGCAAAACCAGCCAGCAGGGTAATGTCACAGCCGGGGGACACTTATTATATAAGGTCCCGCGGCCAAAACATTAACCCTACCGACCAGTCAGCCTGGCCAGGGGCCCTGGGGGAGTGGGGACCCCCCCAATGAAGGGGTCCCCCCCCCCTCCATGACTTACCTGACCAGGCTGAAGCCTGGTGCTGTCCTCGATGCCCCTGGGCGGGGGGCATCGAGCTGATAAATGGTGTAAAAAAATAGATAAACTATTGTTTTTTACTGTGGCACTACAAGTGCCAGCAAGCCTCCCCAGCAAGCTGGGACTTGGAGAACCACAAGTCCCAGCCTGCTGGGCATTAAAGGGCCCACTGGCACTTGTAGTTCCACAGTTAAAAAAATAGTGCACAAAACACACTGACACACATTTAAAATAAAACTTTAATACACACATTACACACATACTAATACTTACCTATCTTCTTTCTGTAGGTAGCCCTGGTCCTGATGTCCTCCGGTCCTGTGTCGGCGTTCCTCTTCATGTCGATGTCCTTCTTGAAGTCGACGTCCCTGTCGGCGATGGCGTCCGGTGTCCGGGTCCGACGAAATCCATGGAGGAAGCTGTGGAAGGAAACCATACTCACCTGTCCCAGCGCGACGTAGTCCAGGTAAGGGTCTTTGCAAAAAAACAAACCGAACACCCCGAAACCAGCCGGACACGGAGACGCACGGTGTTTGTTTACATCGTGCGGCTCCGCCTCCCGAATGCCACATTTGGCCGCCTTGCGGCCTAGCGGCTCCTGATTGGCCGCTAGTCCGTAAGGCGGCCAATAGCGGCATTCGGGAGGCGGAGCCGCACGATGTAAACACCGTGCGGCTCTCTGTCCGGCTGGATTCGGGGTGTCGGTTTGTTTTTTTGCAAAGACCCTTACCTGGACTACGTCGCGCTGGGACAGGTGAGTATGGTTTCCTTCCACAGCTTCCTCCATGGATTTCGTCGGACCCGGACACCGGACGCCATCGCCGACAGGGATGTCGACTTCAAGAAGGACGTCGACATGAAGAGGAACGCCGACACAGGACCGGAGGACATCAGGACCAGGGCTACCTACGGGAAGAAGATAGGTAAATATTAGTATGTGTGTAATGTGTGTATTAAAGTTTTATTTTAAATGTGTGTCAGTGTGTTTTGTGCACTATTTTTTTAACTGTGGAACTACAAGTGCCAGCGGGCCCTTTAATGCCCAGCAGGCTGGGACTTGTGGTTCTCCAAGTCCCAGCTTGCTGGGGAGGCTTGCTGGCACTTGTAGTGCCACAGTAAAAAACAATAGTTTATCTATTTTTTTACACCATTTATCAGCTCGATGCCCACCGCCCAGGGACATCGAGGACAGCACCAGGCTTCAGCCTGGTCAGGTAAGTCCTGGAGGGGGGGGACCCAGGGCCGGCGCCACCACTAGGCAGGACTAGGCATTTGCCTAGGGCGCCGGCTGCTGGAGGGCAGTACTGAGCCGCCGAGGTACCATAGAGAGGTACCCGAAAGCAGGGAGCGGGGAGTAGGTAAGTCTGTGATCCATCCTTCATCCTCCCTCTCCTATCCCGTCCGTGGCGTGAATCAACGCTGCTCCCCCCGCTCCCCGCTGGGGGGGATTTCTGCGCAGCACCACTTGTGCTCCGGGGGGGGGGGGGGGATTTGTATCGCCCGCCGCCACCTGCCCCCCCCCTCCCCTGTGCCGCAGTCATCCACAGACACCACCCCCCCAGCGGGCGGGTGGCGTGGGTTTTGCGTGGGGCGGGCAGGGGGCTTACACCGGCCCTGGGGGGACCCCTTCATTGGGGGGGTCCCCACTCCCCCAGGGCCCCTGGCCAGGCTGACTGGTCGGTAGGGTTAATGTTTTGGCCGCGGGACCTTATATAATAAGTGTCCCCCGGCTGTGACATTACCCTGCCGGCTGGTTTTGCCTGGGGCTGGTTCTTAAAATACGGGGGACCCCTAGTCATTTTGTCCCCCGTATTTTGGGAACCAGCCCCGGACCTGGAGCCTGGGGCTGGTTGTTAAAAATCGGGGAACCCCTATTTGTTGGGTTCCCTGATTTTTAATTACCGGCCCCGGCTCCTTCAGCCTGGTGCTGGTTATGGCTGTGGAGGGGACCCCACGCCGTTTTTTTTTTTATTTATTTATTTTTTCTATTTTTTTTTACACCTTGCAGCCTGCACGGATCTGACTGATCCGTGCAGACTGCTAGAAATAATTCGTATTAGCGGCCGTATATACGGCCGCTAATACGAATCATTACACCATCGGAGGGTTACAAAGCAGTCGTATATGACTGCTTTGTAACTGATCCTCCGGAACACGAGTTTGCATACGACTTAAACAGTCGTATGCAGTCGTAGGGAAAATACCAATACGAAAAACTAGGTTTTTCATATTGGTAAATTTCCCCCATAATATTTACACTTCTTAAAAGAACACCTTTCAGTGTATGAATTTATGTCCCCTTGCTTGGGTAGGATAAATTGTATAAGCTTAATCGTCAGAATAGGGTTCAGTAGAAAAATCTACTGCAAATATTTGTGACACTTATGCTGTGTACACATGGGGGAGATATATTGCTCAGTTTCTCCTTTACATCAGCGACCAGAGATGGTCGCTGATGAAAAAGAAACTGCCGGGGGGAGCCCGGCAGTGGTAATCAGCTGGTCGCAGGAGCATGTTCCTGCGACCAGCGATCACCACAGGGGCAAAAACGGGAGCGCGCACCCGGCGATATATCACCGGTGCACACTCCCATTGCGGGCAATATGGTCGCTCAGCGACCATATTTCCCGCGATTTTGCACAAAATCGCCCCTGTGTGTACGCACCTTTAGAGCAATAAAGAAAAAGAAACATAATAAATTTGGTCAATGATACTATGTATTCAAAGGATCTAGAGATACATAGGTTGCCAGCACCTCTTTTATCAGCTGGTATCTGTCATTGCTCTGATGCCACTTAGATTGTTTACAATGGTTGATTTGTACTAATTAGCACTTGTTAATTGTAGTTGTAAGCTCCAGTGAGTTGACTAAAGGTAAGTTCACCAATTATCAAACAATCTATCTATATTAAACAATCTCAGTGTGAGAAAATTCTGTATCCAATAAATCCTATCAGAAATAAAGGTTTCAAAGTATAGAATGAAAGTCTCCCGGCTGTGTCACTCCACCCAGATTGCTTTAGCGCCACTATATATACCTGGATAAAGCAGTGTAGGTTTTAGGTGGTCATAATAAAGTCTCCTTTTTATCTACTTACCTAAGCCATCCACTTCCAGCTGCCATTATATGGGTATGGGCTGATAGGTATTGTGGGCAAGCACTTCTGATTAAGCATACCTACCAAGTTTGCCATCACAGTAGGCGGGATGCTGCTGCGTGCCGAAATTTCCGGGGGCGTGGCCTAATTTGGGGCGTGGCCTATACGTGCGACTCTCCCGCGAGGCCACGCCCCCATTTTGCCGCTATGGGGGCATGACCCAGAGGCTCTGTGAGCCTCTAGCCATGCCCCCAGCCCCCTGGCGTTTATTCCCCGCTACTTAGCAGCTGACAGGGGGGACTCCCAACAGCCCCCCCACACCGCGGGACACTGCCACCCGCGGGTGGGACAGCGGGACAGGCCCTGATAATCGGGACTGTCCCGCTAAAATCGGGACTGTTGGGATGTATGGATTAAGGAGAAAGACAATTTGGGGACATAGTTATAGGCTGGTGTCTACTGTCTCCTGGGTGAGGAGGGCACCCGGATGCTGCTTAACAGAGCAGGGATTGCTCCAACCTCCACTCCAGAGATGACAGTTTGCAGCGAGTAAAAAAGAAATATGGACAGGACGGTGTTACCATTGTTCCTGTTGCGCTGCTGCCATCCATGTTCGGGTAATCCACATTGTTGGATGGTGAGCGGCACCAGGTCAGGGTAATGAAACCATCGAGTATACAGTAGGAGCAAGTTTCATCTTTGCTCCTTTGGGCGTGGCTAGCCATGGCTATTCTATTGTTCTCAGCTGCAATACAATACGTATTGCAGCTGAGAACAATAGAATAGCCATGGCTGGCCATGGCTAGCCATGGCCAAAGGAGCAAAGATGAAACTTGCTCCTACTGTAGTGAGCGCCAAGATTCTGCCCTCCCGTGCTGCATGCGCTGTTACAGACAGGGAGAGAAGGTAAGAGGCGGGGAGATGGAGAAACACCTGGTATTAAGTGCGGGTATGCGTCTGTTCTATCATGTGCTGTGCTGCGGATGCTGCCGTGCATGGTGGTCTGTTCTGGACGATCGTTTCGCACCGGAGGGCTTTCTCAACAGATGTGTGTGTGTGTGACCCTGTCCACTTCCTGGTGTTTAAATCAGAATGTTGTCACAGCCTGATAGGCTTATCCCGGAAGGAGGGCGGTTCTAGAAGGGGTGGGTTTTGTGGGAGGCTGGGTTACCGTGTTCTCATGTGTATTAAGTCTGGCATGGCAATCCTCCCAGTTACATAATACTGGGAAGGTGCTCAAGTCTGAGAGATAAAGTAAGGGCTTAACTCTAAAATTAGAAGGACGGTATAAGGGTCGGGTTTGGTGGGAGGTTAGGTTGCCGTGATCCCATGTATGTTGAAACTAGCATAGCAAACTTCCCAGTTGCATAATACTGGGAAGGTGCTAAAGTATGAGAGATAATGTAAGAGCTTAACTTTGAGATGAGAAGGACGGTATAAGGGGCAGGGCCGGATTTGTGCCTAGGCCCGTGAGGCACCAGCCTCAGGGCGGCACCAATTAAGGGCGGCAGGCAGGCTGACATTCTGTTAAATAGCAGCATGGCAGAGCGGGTGGGCAGCGGTGAGTGACGAGAGCCGCCGCCCCAGACATGAATTAATGTCGGCGGCAGCGCCGCTCGTCACCCGCCACTGCCCACCCACTCTGCCATGCACATTACATCACCACTTAGTGGCTGGGTCCGTTGGTCAACCTGCGCGTCCAGAAATGGCTCAGGCTCACTGCTGCCGGCTCCCGCCCATTGGCTACTCTACACACACACACAGTCTATTGGCTGCTGTGTATCCAGCAGCTGAGCTGAGTGGCGCGCAGACCCTCCCTGCGCTCAGTCAGTCACAGTGTGTGAGCTGGAGAGAGACTGACAGAGACACTGTGCTAATCACTGTACTAATAAGTGCCTCCCTCCAGGTCCTCCGTACAGTGAGCAGTCCAGAGAGAGACTGATGGAGACACTGTGCTAACCACTGTACTAATAAGTGCCGCCCTCCCTCCGGGTCCTCCGTACAGTAAGCAGTCCAGAGAGAGACTGATGGAGACACTGTGCTAACCACTGTACTAATAAGTGCCGCCCTCCCTCCGGGTCCTCCGTACAGTAAGCAGTCCAGAGAGAGACTGACGGAGACACTGTGTTAATCACTGTACTAATAAGTGCCTCCCTCCCTCCGGGTCCTCCGTACAGTGAGCAGTCCAGAGCGCTTAAAAAAATATTAAGGTGGGCTACAGTTAAATTTTTATGAAATGTATAAATAACAATGTATATACTTATATGATTACCTTAAAATGGGGGGGGGGGGGCACAAAAATGTTGTGCCTAGGGGCGGCCTGACCCCTAAATTCGCCCCTGGGTTTGATGGAAGGTTAGGTTGCCATAAACCCATGTATGTTGATTCTGGCCTAGCAATCTTCCCAGTTACATAATACTGGAAAGGTGCTAGAGTATGAGAGATAAAGTAAGTGCTTAACTTTGACATGGGAAGGACGGTATAAGGGGCGGGTTTGATGGGAGGTTAGGTTGCCGCGATCCCATTTATGTTGATTCTGCCATAGCAAACTTCCCAGTTACATAATACTGGGAAGGTGCTAGAGTATGAGAGATAAAGTAAGAGCTTAAACATTAAGCCTCTGATATAATAATCCAATTATAGGCCGTCTTTATATCCAGTAATACATCAGCTTTCTCCATCACTGAGAACTGTCTCTTTATCTGTAGATCCATCAGACTATCAGCCAAGTGGGAAAGTCCCCTGTGTAACATCTGTGAGATTATTCCCTCATCCACACAGCCAGTCACTCTTACATCACTGGTGACATCACAGCTCCTGTGACTGATGACATCACCTCCTGGATCTTTCTTCAGGACAGTTAATGGATCAGTGATGTTACATATCTCCTCAATGCTACTAATCTTCCTGCACAGCTCATCCTTCTGTGTCTCCAGCTGTGTGATCAGATCAGAGACTGAGAGAGACATCTCATCTTCCTGCCTGGAGATCTCATCCAGGACCTCCCTCTCCAGGGTGTCTAACTTCTCCCTGATGTCTCTAAACAGATCAGTGACTCTCTCAGTGACCCTGGTGGCTCTCTCCTTCTCCTCTCTCCTATGATCCTGCAGATGCTGCACTCTCCTCTCAGTCTTCTCTCTCTCAGACTTCAGGGTCTCAGTAACTGCTCTCAGTGTCTCTTTTTTCTTCTCAGAGGCCACAGTCAGAAGTTCCACGTGGTGACCCCGGTGGTCCCCAGCCACCCAGCAGGATATACAGATAGCAGCAGAGTCCTCAGAGCAGTAATACTTCACCATCTCCTTGTGTACGAAGCATTTCCTGCCTTCAAAGGAATCAGTGGGTTCAGATAAAACATGCTCAGCAGACTTACTGTGTTTGCTCAGGTGTTTGTCACAGAACGAAGCGTCACACAGCAGACATGTTTTAGCCGCTGGCACAGGAGGGTCACAGTAAGTACAGAAGATCGGGGTCGGCTCTGGCAGGTTACATAGGAATCTCTCCACAATGTTCCTCAGCTTCCTGTTCTTCTCCAGTGCAGGACGTTCCTGATACTCTGCTCTGCACTCCGGACAGGAATAGCCCCCGGCCCCCTCCTGTGTATCCAGCACCTGTACAATACAGTCCCGGCAGAAGTTGTGGCCACATGTCAGGGATACGGGGTCGGTATAAGTGCTCAGGCAGATGGAGCAGCTCAGATCAGAAATTAAACTAAATAGTCTGATGATACAGAGCAGGGCAGAGGGAGGGGCTGAGCAGTAACGTCCTCACCCAGAGACAGGAGATGAAAGTGAAAGAAATGCTGGGAATGGCTGTGTGGGGGGAGGATAGAGCTGTGATATGTGACAGGAGCCCCTGGAACTATTAGACACCAGCGTACCTGGATCAGATGACGGCTGTACACTTGGGAGTCTTCACGGCCCTTTGTGCTGATGAGGATGCACCTGCGGCAGGGGATGGAACACCCGGGAGAGAACCCACAAAAAGAAGAAAACAACCACAGCTGGCAGCAACTGATATTTATTAACTGGAAAAATAATGCACGGTTGCTGCGCTTTTTCTCAATGAAATATAATAACATCACACGTACAATAATGTCTGCACAAATGAATGAATAAATAACCCTGCGAAACAAACTAGGAACCAATGACCACCTCAGTCCGTATCAAAGGTCTGACTGCCTTGGTCATGAGTAATTCTACCTACGGTACCGTAATGCTAAGGGCTGACACATAAAATAACCACAACAATAATGACCGTTAGAATAATGCGACAATCAAATTAGAATAAAGAGAGCTGTAATAAAGATGGATATTACCAAAAAAAAGATAACTATACGGCTTTAATGAAGAACGTCCACAAGATGGCACCCTACACCATTTATGAGTAAATTACATTACAGTCTCGGATGCCAGACACTGTCCCTGGATTTAAACAAAGGTCCCGCGACGGTGAATCCTCAGGAAAAAGGGCAGGCCTACTTTAGTGTGCACACTACTAAGGTTAGCTCAGAACAGAATAACAATCCCTTAATAGGGTACAAGCGAGTTCCCATTACCTGGGGAAACTCCTTGCTAGGAAGGTAACAAGCAACTGCAAGGGGAGGTTTTGGCTGGGGCAAAGAGGCTGCGGGGTAGCCAGGTATCTGGGGTCCTTGCGCTTCACAGCGCTGTGGCAGCACTTCCGGCTTGGGGCAACACAAAGCCCAGGGTGGCCAAGATAATGCAAGGTCCCAGGAAGGTAGGCTAACAGGGGTGTATTAGTTGCAGCTGAGGTTGGTGTGGGTGCAGGGGAGGTTCAGAGGGCAGGGTACCTGTAGTGAGATCTGGGTACCTGTTTTCTGCTGCTGGTGCCAGCTCCGGCTGGGGGCTCTGTTTACATAGTTTACATAGTAGGTAAGGCTGAAAAAAGACTTGCGTCCATCTAGTTCAACCTGGTATAGATATCCATTGCTGATTTGGTAGGTTCTGCTATTTTTTTTTTTATGCAATCAGTTTTATTAAGGAAAATCACAGTACATCTTAGTAATGCAACTGTGCCACATAAACATTAAAGACAATTACAAAAATAAATGCAGCATTAGTTTTGCAATAAACATTATAGACATAGTCAGCAAATAAGTATTGGCAGCGTAACTAGTCCTTAAAATAAGATGTTCAGATTTGAAAGAAAATAGGGGTATTAGAGAGAGAGTAGAGAAAAGAAGAGGGAAAGGGGGGGAGAAGGGAGGATGGGGGAGGTCAGGTGGGGGGGGAGGGGTTTCACCCAGGGGGACTTTACACCTCAGCGATCTGGCTTTGTGTGGTATGATGGGAATAGTCTGCAGATTCTTTATAGGTGAGCCAGCTCAACCAAGTAGTAGTAAATGTCTGTGGTGTACCTTTCAGAAAGGACGACATGTCCTCCATTGACATATATAAATCTATTCTACGAAACCAGTGCATAATGGGAGGGGCCCTGCTGGATCTCCAGTGGCAGGGAATGACCGCTCTAGCCGCATTCATCAGATGCCTAATTAGGGATTTTTTGTATCGGGAGATGGGCATATCCATAAGACTGAATAACCAGAATTCGGGGCTGAAAGGGAGGGAGTGATTAATGATCTTTTCTGAAACGGTATGGATCTGGTGCCAGTATTCTTGGATAACTGGGCAAGTCCACCAAATATGCAGGGGAGTGCCAGTGTGTTGGTCGCACCTCCAGCAGAGCTCTGATAGGGCATTATTCATTTTATGTAGTATGGAAGGGCATCTGTACCAGCGAGATAGTATCTTATACTGGGTTTCTAGTGTTTGGATAGAAGAGGAAGATGCAGAGACAAATTGAAATATTTTACTCCATTGGTCCTCCGACAGCTCTCGGCCCAGCTCCTTGTGCCATGCCCCTGTATATGCAGGCATTGGGTCTGGCAGGTTACTAAGACATATCTGATAAAATTTGGAGATCAAGTGTTTTGGGGTCTCCCTGGAGAGTATTAGTGATTCAAAGGGAGTTGGTTCCCAGCCTTGCTTTCGTTTAGGGAGGGAGGAGATATAATGTCTGATCTGGAGGTAGAACCAAAAGAGACCTGTCGGGAGACCAAAATCTCTATGCAAGTCCTCAAAGGAACGTAGGCCAGACCTATCTACCAATTGACCCAGGTGGGACACCTCCACTGAAAAGCGATTATAGAGGTTCCGTAATTTGAATCCCGGAGGGAATTCAGGATTATTAATTAACGGAGTGAGGAGCGTCACACCCGGGTCAAAATAGTGCAGATTCCTATACTTGCCCCAGCAGGAGAGTGTAGGGGTCAGGGTGGGGTGCTTTACCAGTGGGATCTTCCGGAGCCACGGGAGAACCTTTGGGGATACCCCCACTGAGTGACCCTCAATAGCCGGCCACTGTTTGGATGGTATAGGTCTGGACATTTCCACAATTCTGGTAATGTGAACCGAATGGTAATAGCTGAGGAAGTGGGGGAGTTGTAGGCCACCTCTGTCACGACTTTGGACAAGAACTTTTTGAGATATCCTAGGCCTGCGGTTCGCCCAAATGAATTTACTTACGATAGTTTGTAGTTCCCTGAAGAAGGAGGGGGGTATTGTAATTGGGAGGGCTTGAAGCAGAAATAATATTTTTGGGAGGGTGTTCATTTTTATTGTGTTAATTCGGCCCAACCAGGATAGTTTAAGTGCTGACCATTTTAAAATTGAGATTTTCAAGCTGGCGAGCAGGGGCACAAAGTTGAGCTGGTACAGGTTTGAATTGTCTTTGGACAACAAGACCCCTAGGTATTTGATGTGCGTTGGATGCCAGTGAAAGGGGAAGGCCCGTTTTAGACCTTCCACTGTGCCATCTGGGGCTGATATATTCAGGGCTACAGACTTGGCGAAATTGATTTTGAAATTAGATAGAAGTGCGAATTTCTCGAATTCCAACATCAGCGACGGCAGCGAAGTGGTTGGATTCGAGATGGATGCCAGTAGGTCATCTGCATATAGCGCCAGTTTATGCTCATGTCTGCCGACCCGAACACCTTTAATGTCTTCATTCATCCGTATCGCACGCGCCAGGGCCTCCATACATAATACAAAAATTAGGGGAGATAAGGGACAGCCCTGGCGGGTGCCATTCCGGATCCTGACTGGGTTCGATAGGGCTCCATTGACCCGGACTCGGGCCGTGGGGGTGCTATATAAGGCCATTATACGATGGAGACAGCTTGGGCCCAATCCCATGTGTTCCAGGAGGGTTTCCATGAAGGTCCAGTCTATCCTATCAAATGCCTTCTCAGCGTCAGTGGACAGGAGGACCACGTGGGCCTCCCCAAGCTTCGCAAAGTGTATTAAATCAATCACCTTGGTTGTGTTATCTTTTGCTTCCCTACCCGCAACAAAGCCCACCTGGTCCCCGTGTACCACCTCCGGGAGAAGGGGTCCAAGCCTTAAGGCAAGAAGTTTGGCAAATAATTTCAGGTCTGTGTTTAAAAGTGAGATGGGCCTGTAACTCGAGCACTGAGCGGGGTCCTTTCCCTCTTTTGGGATGATAGAGATATGGGCCTCTAGACTTTGCGGGGAGAAAATCTTCTCTCCAGAGATGGCATTACAAGCCTTTAGGAAGAGGGGCATCAGTGTCGAACTGAAAGATTTGTAGTAAATTACCGGGAACCCGTCTGGGCCTGGACTCTTTCCAGAGGGGGTGTTGGACAGGGCTTGTTCTAACTCTTCTATAGTAAATGGTCTCTCCAGTAAGGTCAGATCTGCATCAGAGAGTTTAGGAAATTGTACAGATGCTAAATATTTGTTGATCTTTTGTTTAAATAAGAGTTTGTCTGATGGAGAGGGGTCACTTTTTAAATTATACAGCCGAGTGTAATATTCCTCAAAAGCTTTTGCTATCTGGGAGAAGGTGTGGACCTTTTTCCCCTCCGTGTCTGTTACACTCTGTACGTAAGCCTGCGCTCTTTGGTCTCTTAGGGCCCTCGCTAGCATGGAGCTGGGTTTGTTCCCCCAGAGGTAGTATTTGTGCCTGCACTTGCGCAGCTCAAGTTTAGTTCTATCCCGTATTAATTGGTTGAGCATCGATCTGGCTTCAGTCAATTCTTTTAACGTGTCTGGAGAGAGTGTGGATTTATGGGAAGTCTCTAAGGATTTTATTTGTTCGATTAGTTTCACCTTCCTTGCCTCCCTCTCCTTCTTCATTAAGGACCCCAACTGTATACACTTTCCCCTAATTACACATTTATGTGCTTCCCATATCGTTATTGGGGATGTTAGGTCATTATCATTGTTGGTGATATACTCAGTAATTGACGTGGCTAGTTCCTTTTTGAATCTGACGTCGGATAGGAGGAGTTCATTAAACCGCCAGGTCCAAGGGCGGGGGGAAGGGGATGGGGTTTTCATTGTGATGTAGATAGGGGCGTGGTCTGACCAGGTGATCGGGCCAATTTCGCTACATGTAAAATGTTGGAGGAACTGATGATCTACCAAGAAATAATCTATGCGAGAATAAACTGAGTGAGGGGATGAGAAAAAAGTGTAGTCCCTAGTTGAGGGGTTGAGAATCCTCCATGCGTCTATCAGTTGATGATCGTGTAAAAGTTGCTTAATTTTTCGATGGTCCCGTACACGAAGGGAACTAGGGGTTGGGTTGCAATCCAGCAGAGGATCTAATGACCAATTGAAATCCCCACCTATCATGAGGCAGCCTTCTCTGAATGGCTCAATAAGACGCAGGATCCTACCAAAGAATTGTCTTTGTCTAGTATTGGGAAAGTACACATTCACAAATGTGTATTTTTGTGAGGATATTGAGCATTTCAATATTTGGCAACGTCCCTCTATTAAGGCGTGGTGTGTGATGTCAGTGGGCCGTATTCTGCGAGATAGTAACAGGGAGACCCCCAAGGACTTCCCCATGGAGTTACTGCTAGAGTATACTAAGGGGTAGTGGTGGCTAGTCAATCTAGGGGAGGAACCCAATTTAAAATGCGTTTCTTGTAGAAAAGCTACATCAATTTTTTTGGCTCTGAGTTCTCTAACTAAAGAAGACCTTTTCTCTGGCACATTAAGCCCTTTCACATTTAGGGAACAAAAGTTAAGTGACATTGTGTTGGGTTGCGGCATGTTAAGGTTATTTAGCGCACTGTTTTACATACCTTGTCCAGATCTTACCAAGATGTTTTGAGGTGGAGCGGTCCCTGGGTGTAGGGAGAGAAGGGGGGGAGGAAGAGAGGGGGGAGGAAGAGAGGGGGGAGGAGGAGAGGGGAATGAAAAAAGAGACATTTGAAAAAGTTAGTAATTTACAAATTTTCAACAAGAAAAGTGTTAAACCACTGTTGGAACTGATGATGCCGGCGTTGGGCATCATAGTCCAAGGAAAATGTGGCTCACCCGAACTGGGGTAAGTGCCCGCAGTCTCCACCAGGCGTGGGTAGAGCAAAAAAGGGGAAAAAAACAAAAAAAAAAAAACAAAAACAAAACAAAACTATTATATAAAATACTTAACATTATATCACTTATTAGTACACAGAATATTCTAACTAAGGGCTATCCATTTCTAGCAAGGGTGGTTTCCCACTAGGGAAAGGAGATCCTTGGGGCAGGGTACACTTATTAATTTTCCCCCTTTCAGTTTACGAGACACTACTCATTAGAGCGTGGTGGATAAGGATGAGGGGAGCTGGTGGTGTTGGATAAGGCGGAGCCCGGTGATTCCTTAATTAGTGGGGTCGGGGGAAAACCTAAACTTTTACTACGGGGAGATTCCGTATCGAACAGGGAAACCTCTCATATATCCTTGGGGGAGAAAAGAGGGCCTAGGTGTCTCGGTCTAAGGGGGTTTGAACTGTTTAAGAACTATCATACTACTAATGATTTACCTAAAGTTTCCCCTAATCACCTAGTACATCCTATGTATGTTTTGAAGGGACCAAGGTGTCCTAACATTAGCAGTAACAGAGGAGGTCCAAGACCCTTTCAATAGGTTGAACTTATAACTAGGAACGAAACAGTTAAATAAGAGAACTCGACTCTCTTTCGTTAGTTATGGCTCAGTGCGTTAGAGAGGGGCCATTTTCAAGGCACTGCGTCAGGCTGGGTCAGACCAATAGGTACAGCTGCACCGGCATTCTCGCCCACCTTGTGCCAGCGTGTGCGACCGGGCGGAGGGTGCGGGGGGTCCAGCCGTTTTGTTAGTTGTATCCATTCAGAGAGGTGTGGTCTGGAGATACCCAGAGCTCTACAGAATGAGTCCAAGTCCTCTGGAGTTTGTAAAGTCACCAGTTTACCTTCGTGAGATGCCTGAATACTCAGTGGGAAGCCCCAGCGAAATCTGACGTTCTTCTGCTTAAGTAGATCAGTAAGGGGTTTGAGAAGGCGTCGCTGTTGGAGGGTACTCCATGAGAGGTCCGGAAATATTTGGATTCTGTCACCGTTAAATTCAATGGATTCTAATTTTCGGGCCTTATTTAGGATGTCTTCTCGCTCTCTGTGGTAGTGTAGCCGACAGATGACATCTCTGGGTTTATCGGGTTGCAGCCCGCGGGGTCTCAGGGCTCGGTGAGCTCGGTCAAAAACGATGGGATTATCCGGTATGGCGCCAGTTATCTCATTGAAGATTTTCGTGAGCGCGTCTACGATGCCCGGGCCCTGAATATCCTCTGTAAGGCCTCTTATCCGTAAGTTGTTTCTCCTCCCTCTGTTATCGATATCATCTACACGCCGTTGGAGAGTTGCCAGTTCTTGGGCATGGGTGGCGGCGATTTCGTAGAGTTTGTCCTGATAGTTGGCGATGTCTTCGGTTTGATCTTCCAGGTCTGAGACTCGTTGCGTCGTCTGCCTCAGGTCAGTTTGGATTGTCGAGACTTCTATTTTAATTGATTCGCGTAGTGATTGTTCCAAGTCTAGAAAATCTTTCTTGGATGGGAGGTCCGCTTTGGTTGGTAGGGTGCGGAGGTATGTTAGGACTTCTGTCAGCGTGACCTCTGCGTTCTGTGAAGCGGAGGGATTCGTTAGGGAATCCATCTGAAGGGGGTCTTGTGGTGACTGCGAGCGGCCTGATGGCGCTTGGGTCTCGTCGATAGTGGTCCCAGGACCCTGCGTGAGATATCGGAAGATATTGGGTTGAGCTTGACTGTCGCTCTGGTTCTTAGACACCGGTGCCTGCGAGCTTCTCTTGGTTTTCCCCATAAGTGGACGGGATATTAGAAGAAGGTGGACGTGTGGATAGCCTTGTCAATGTACTGTACCATTGGAGGAGCTGTGATGTATGATTAGCCTGGTGGTAGACTAGCGACTGCACCACCCCATACTGTATGGGTGCTTAGGGGGTCATGGTCTGCGGGTCTCTGTTATTGTCAGATCATTATTGCTAAAATGGTTTGTCGGCAGTGGGTTGGAGGCTCCACTCAGGGGCACTCCTGTGAGGAGTGTCTGCGTGAGTAAGGGTCTATTGAGGGGTATCCTCCTTGTGGAGCAGAATTATCCAATACACAACAGGTCTGCAAGCAAGTTCTATATAAAGAGGTATGGGATGATTCAAAACAAGAGTATATCAGGGTGTTGTATTCACTTTCCCCACTAGATGGCGATCCAGGATAACCAGAGTACTGGGGATGCCCGTGGAAGCAGAGCAAAATGTCTTTCCTTTACAATCCCCTGTTATATAGGGTCTTAATCTCAGGCGAGGTGACCGCTATGTCTTTGGGGTACCTCTCTTCAGCTGAGCCGGGGCCCCCTCCTCTGTAATGTCTCAGTTCGTTTGTTGTCTCCTACAGGCCTGGGGAGTAGGTCCCACTTAATTCTTATAGGGCAGTACAGGGCCCGCTGGTGAAGAGGCTTATAATGGCGGGCGTGCCTTTATGGCTGTGGGGTCCCAGCCTGTCTGTGGGGTCACTTGCAGCCCTCCATCCCCTATCTGGCTCCCTCCTCACCTGTCTGGTACTTCAGGCCAGGCTCCCGCCGCGTCTCACCTCCGCTCGCCGGGGCACGGTCCTTCAGGAGGCAGCGGCGGGTGGCGAGCTTTCAGGTATGCCTGCGGGGGTAATCTGTGGCAGGGCAGGAGGTGGCAAGCCTCTCTGTGTGCAGGGCGGCGCAGGGGATCCTCCGCGATGCGCGCTTCCGGCGGGGGGGGGTCAGTACTTTAGCCCCCGGCTTCAGCCCAGTCCCAGGCCGCAGCCTGTGGGAGCGTGCAGCGCTGCGTCCTGGCTGTGCAGCCGGCAGATCTCGCGACCGGAGCTATGAGGGGTGAGTCCTCCAGCTTGGTGTAGGGAAGGATCGGGGTGTACCGGCTTTTAAAAGGCTTTTTAGGGCTTTTGGGAGAGTCGGGCAACGGGAGCTGCACTAAGATGCGTGCACTCAGTAAGCCCGCTAGGCCACGCCCCGAAGGAGGTTCTGCTATTTTACAGACAAATTATATTTCTTATTTGTACCCATGGATGTTTTTATCCAGTAAATGTTTGTCCAACTTTGCCTTGAACGCATTTAATGAGCCAGCCGTTACCACCTCTCTGGGAAGAGAGTTCCAGAGTTTGACTGTTCTGACCGTAAAGAAATTCTTTCTACTAGCTGAATGAAATCTTTTTTCTTCTAATCTATACTCATGCCCTCGCGTCCTAGATTCCTTTCTAGTAGAAAATAGGGTGTGTGACAGTTCCTTATATTGGCCCTTGATATACTTGTACATGTTGAGCATGTCCCCCCTTAAACGTCTCTTTTCTAATGTAAATAGTCCCAAATTGCTTAATCTCTCCCCGTAGCTTAAATTCTCCATTCCCCTAATAAGCTTTGTTGCTCGCCTTTGAACTTTTTCTAATTCTATGATGTCCTTTTTATAGTGTGGGGCCCAGAACTGCACTCCGTACTCTAGGTGAGGTCTCACCAATGCTTTATATAGTGGCATAATTACCCTTGAGTCCCTAGTTTCCATTCCCCTCTTAATACATGCCAGAATTTTGTTGGCCTTTTTTGTAGCTACATTACAATGGGCACTACATCCTAGATTGCTGTCTATTTGGACTCCTAGATCCTTTTCAAGTATGGAATTACCCAGTTCCTCTCCGCTAAGGTTGTAACTTGCACACTGGTTGTGTCTCCCAAGGTGCATAACCTTACATTTATCTACATTGAACCTCATCTTCCATTTTTTAGCCCACTCATCTAGAATTGCAAGATCATTTTGAAGCATGGTGACATCTTCTGGTGATTTGATGACTTTGCTAAGTTTTGTATCGTCCGCAAAGATGGATACATTGCTGAGTAACCCTATCCCAATATCGTTAATAAAAATGTTAAACTAAATGGGCCCCAAAACCGAACCCTGGGGCACTCCACTTAGTACCGGTATCATATCTGATACAGCACCATTCACAACCACTCTTTGTTCTCTATTACATAGCCAATTCCCTACCCATCTGCAGATATTTTCAGCCAATCCTAGGTTCTCCATTTTATTAATCATGTTCATTGGTGGTGTGCTGGTCCTCCTTCAAGGGGCTGGCAGTCGCGTTGCTGGGTTTCTGTCCGGCTCCCTGCAGTGCCGCTGGCGACTTCTCCTCTTCTGCCTGCTTCGGTCCAGGCCTCCTTCCCTGAACAGCCGCCGGGTGTCAAAAGGATCCAAGGGTCCCAGGCTGGACCCAAGGCTCCTGGCGCTGGGCGTCGCTCTGTTGCCGGCCGGGGGACGCCGCCTGTCAATCACACGCTGCTCCGCTCTGCTTCTCCTCTCCTCACACCACGGGGGACACCTTTTGACCTCTCCTCTTCGCGCCACTCAGCCAGCCAATCAGGAGCAAGGCAGGCTCCTTTCACGTGCACCGGAGCTGGGGCACTCACTGGGCTTGTTAACCCCCTCCACACCGGCTAGGCAGTAAAGGGGTTTTACAGGTAGCATGGGCCACCATTTGCTGGGTCCCCTGGGACCGAGGAGACACAAGGGGCACCATTGCAGTGGGGTGCCACACAACTCCCTGCTGGAACAATGCGTGTCCGCACGCACCAGGACAGGAACGTTGATTGTGAAACAAAGTATTTTCAATGTCCATTGTAAATAATTAACGGTAAATAAGAGAACACAAAGAAATACGTACATTCAATGAACAGAATCAAGTTATTCTCGGTAGCGCGAGGGCAGAACGCCTCTGGTACTGCGTTCTGACCTCCTGACACCGATTACATTTGGTAGAGCCCCAACATGAGCAACGTTTGGCACTAGATTTTGCAATTTCTTTTGTTGCATTCTTTTGCAGTAGTATACACTCGCTGCTATACCTTCTCCCAGCAGGTAACTCTGGCATGTGAGCATTAACTACCTGACCCCCCCTTCTCTCACCCCTCTCTGCCTGACTTTCCCCCTTCTCTCACCTCAACCGTCAACTTCCACCGGTACCCGACATTTACCCGTTCCCCGGCAGCGGTACACCCTCCCCTCCTTATCCATCTGCCGCTGCTTCTTCCATCCCTCACCTCAAGTCTCTCACTTTCAGCCTCCCCCATCCCTCACCTCCAGCCTCCCACCGTGTGCCATGCAATGAGCAGCCTCCTGCAGTCAGATACACAGAGTCCCCCTCTCCCCCCAGTGTAAGGTACATACTGTATTCTACTGATACTCTGTCATAAACATGTGTTTTAGTGACACAACAGAAAATGCCTAAACTATGTATGATATAAAGACAGGCTCTATGTATCGCTGGTGCCATAACTCCAATATACTGTATGGTGTAAAGAAAGGTTCTATGTATTGCTGGTGTCAAAACTCCAATATATGGTATAAAGACAGATTCTGTGTATAACTGTTGTCATATCCTCAGTATAAGGTGTAAATACAGGTTTCTGTGTATCACTGGCGTAATGACAAGTTCTATGTATCACTGGTTATGTAGCTCCTCTGGTGTATTGATAGGTTCTATACGTTCTATACGTGTCACTGGTGACAAAGCTCCTCTGTCTGATGTAAGGACAAGTTCTATATGTGTCACTGGCAGTGGCGTAGCTACAGGGGTCGCAGCGGTCGCACCTGCGACCGGGCCCCTGAGCCAGGGGGGCCCAACCCCCGCCACTGTCCGGCAGAGGCGTAGGGCCCTGTGTGCCGTACGCCTTAACTCCGCTCTGAGCCTGGGGAGAGCAGCGGCAGAAGTTAGTGGACCTGCTGCCGCTCTGTGCACCTCATGTTCCTCCTGGCTCCCGGGCGCTCTGTGTGCTGTCTGGAGTGGAACAAGAACCAGGCAGGACCCCGGAGGCAGCTGATCCCCTGTCCCACTGTCACTGCCGCTCAGTATAGCATCGGAGCGGGTCCCGACAGGAGGCAGCCCCCCTATAGATGCACTGATCCCGGCAGGCTGATGATCCCCACTGCAGCGCTGAATAAGAACCAGGCAGGACCCCGGAGGCAGCTGATCCCCTGTCCCACTGTCACTGCCGCTCAGTATAGCATCGGAGCGGTCCCGACAGGAGGCAGCCCCCCTATAGATGCGCAGGGAGAAGCGGGCGCAGGACCCTGGAGGCAGCTGATCCCCGTCCTCCACAGCAGCAGCAGTGATCCGGCGGCCACCTACTCCCCAGGACCCCGGAGGCAGCTGGTCACATCCCCCTACAGCTACTCGGTGACCTGGCTGCCCTGTGAAGATCCAGGACCCCGGAGGCAGCTGGTATCTATCCCCCACAGCAGCAGTGATCTGGCTGCCAACAATCACCAGGAGCCAGACAGGAGACATCCTCTCCCTCCGTACAGGTTACTGACACTGCAGATTTGTTTTTTACATGTGTGTGTGTGTATGTATGTGTGTGTGTGTATGTATAGGTATATTTATGTATGTACATGGATGTATATGTATGTATAGGGATATTTATGTATGTATAGTTATATGTATGTACATGGATGTATATGTATGTATAGGTATATTTATGTATGTATAGTTATATGTATGTACAATACATGGATGTATATGTATGTATAGGGATATTTATGTATGTATAGTTATATGTATGTACAATACATGGATGTATATGTATGTATAGGGATATTTATGTATGTATAGTTATATGTATGTACAGTACATGGATGTATATGTATGTATAGGGATATTTATGTATGTATAGTTATATGTATGTACAGTACATGGATGTATATGTATGTATAGGGATATTTATGTATGTACATGGATGTATATGTATGTATAGGGATATTTATGTATGTATAGTTATATGTATGTACATGGATGTATATATAGGGATATTTATGTATATGTATGTACATGGTATAGGTATGTATGTACATGGATGTATATGTATGTATAGGGATATTTCTGTATATTTATGTATAGGTATATGTATGTATAGGGATATTTCTGTATTTGTTGTATGTAGGGGGGCCCCAAGCTGACCTTTCGCACCAGGGCCCATGAACCCTTAGCTACGCCCCTGGTCACTGGTGACATAGCTCCTCTGATGTAAGGACAGGTTCCATGTGACATAGCTCCTTTGGCATGAGGGCAAGTTCTGGAAGTTCCTCTAAATATTGCATTTCAGCTGCAGTTTCTATAGATAAAATTATACAGTATTGGAGAATGTTTCATCTCATTGGTAGCAAAATATCTGAATCAGGACTTGTAATACAAAAATGATGAGCCGCCATAGTCGTGTATTAATTAAATATAGAGTGGAAAGATTCTGCTTGAGCTCATTCGCTATGTGCGCTGGTCTAAGGGGGGGTACACACCAGAACGATTAGGGCTCAATTCCATCAATCTGGATCCAATTCCGACCGATTGGATGCAGATTGTATGTAGATTGGGCATGTTTAGGTCCAATTCCGATCCGATTCCAATCCGATGCGCGTCCCCGCTGTCGTTTGGTCGTTTTACAGATCCTACCTGCTGCAGTGAGGATCTGTAAAAGATCCATTCAACTGGATACAGACTCAGATCGGATTGGGATCAGATTGGATGCAGATCGTTAGCAGATTGTTAGCAGATCGTGTGCTCCAACAGATCGTACGACCATCACACAATCTGCTAACGATCTACTAACAATCAGGATCGTTCTGGTGTGTACCTGGCCTTACAGTGTTGTTCCCAGTGAGTAAGGAGTCTACACAACATTACTAATGCAGTAATATATCCAAATAGAGTGTGTAACTCACATCGTGTCAGGTAGAGAAAATGAGAAGCAATCATATTATCTGTGTCTTCTTACTGTATCCACAAAAATGATCTGCTAATATTAAGATTATTAAATATCCCTGTATGTGTAATAAGCCCTTCTGTCCTATTATCAGCCTCTGCCTTGTTATACTAAGCATATATATATATGGAATGGGATCGTTTTGCCGATGAACATTAATTCGAGTGTAATTAAGTCGACCCCGGTAGTTCGATAGGATAGGTATGTCGAATATGTATACATCGAACGTAGCATGTAAACGAACTAATTAATTTCGAAGCATGGCAGTTCGAATGTTTAGAATATCGAATGGTTACAGATCGAATTAACCCTATGTCGAACCTTTAAGGTCGAACGGTAAAGTTGTCGACCGTTATAATGTAGACTACTCAATTTATCGAAGTTGACAATTATTCGACGTGTACAATGTAGAAGTAATTTTACTTCGATAGCATAGTGTTCGATAAATATTATATCGAACACATTGATATAGAAAAATTCAATATCGAACGATAAATGTAAGAATTTACATTACATCGACACAAAAATACCGAAAATAACAAAGTCGACTATCGTTACATCGATACATTGTTATATCGAAAAGAGTTCAATCGAAATGTTTTAAATCTAATTTACACACATTACACCCTCACTCATCATTGTCAATACCCTTTTGGTGGGCACCCTCACCCCAGACCTGCACCCATAATGTTCTACCCGTCGAAATCCTCATTGTCCAAAGTGACACAGCCCCCCGTCTATGCAGACGGCAAGATCCATCTAGCGCCCTGCCGTCAAATGTCCGCACTGACCGTTGAACCACAAGTCCCACAATGACCTACCAGTGTTCTGCCCTGCACTCCCTCTTCTATTACCCCTCACCCATCACCACAGTCTCTATTAGTGATCCCTCCGTCTCCCTAGCTGCACCCACTATACACGCCACGAGCAAGCACCCTAAAACACCCATTACTAGTTACACTGTAGTTAAGCACTGTGTATAGATGGTTATTGGACCATAGTGTTTATTTGTAGAACTACATGTTCCATAATGTCTTGCCCTTACGCTTGCGATTCCATCTACCACTTTTTTTTTTCTATGTCATTTTTTTTTTATCAGTTGGCAGGTGTGTGTTTAACCTTTGTGAAACATGTTATATTGTTAAATAGTGTTGTTTCCGGACAGGACTTCATAAACAAACAACAAACATCCCACTTTTTCCCGCCATCATACTGCGCAGGTCATTGTGGGACTTGTGGTGCCACGGTAAATGCAGACGTTAGAAGGCAGGGCGCTACACGGATCTTTCCGTCTGCATAGACGGGGGGCTGTGTCACTTTGGGGATGGAGGATTTAGAAGTAGTTATTTATTATCGTACATTACGGGTGCAGCTAGGGAGACGATGGGACCCCCAAGGGTAGAGACTTTGATGGGTGAGGGTGTCATGGGGGGGGGTGCAACACTGGCAGGCCATTGTGGGACTTGTGGTTCAACGGTCAGTGCGGACATTTGACGGCAGGGCGCTAGATGGATCTTGCCGTCTGCATAGACGGGTCACTTTGGGGATGGAGGATTTAGAAGTAGTTATTTATTATCGTACATTACGGGTGCAGCTAGGGAGACGATGGGACCCCCAAGGGTAGAGACTTTGATGGGTGAGGGTGTCATGGGGGGGGGTGCAACACTGGCAGGCCATTGTGGGACTTGTGGTTCAACGGTCAGTGCAGACATTTGACGGCAGGGCGCTAGATGGATCTTGCCGTCTACATAGACGGGGGGCTGTGTAATTTTGGGCAGGGCACAGTGACAGCTGAATGTGGCGGTTGTGAGCCACGGTGGGAGAGCACGGTGGGAGAGGGGGCAGGTCTGCACAAAGCAAGAGTGATCGTCGGTATGATGTTCGACGTAATGTTGTTCGAAAAAAAAATGATCGATGTTGTTTGCTTCGATAAAAAGACAATCGAAAAATGAGGTAATCGTCTTAAATCAGTTCAATGTAAATTGCTTCTATCAAATGTTAATCGAAGTAATTAATTTCTAGACAAAGTCAATCGGTAGAAAAATATTCGCGTTAAATGTGTTCGATGTAAATAGTTTCGATTAAATGGTGATCGAAGTAAGATATTTCTTGAATTTGTTTTTCGATGTAATATTGTTCGATTTGATTGCATTCGAAAAAAACAAGTTCGAGATTAGATATATCGGAGTGTTATGTGTTCGGTGTATTGTGTTGATCGATGTAGTGGTGTTCGAAGTGGACTGCATTTCGATGTAATGTTGTTCGAAGTGATAGATATGTCGATGTGTATTGATTCGGTGATATGAGTTCGTTGATTAAGTTTTCGACGTAATGTTGTTCGCTAAAACGCCCGTATGCCATATATATATATATATATATATATATATATATATATATATATAATATATATATATATATATATATATATATATATTTGGTGGTAAAACTTCTGCGCCTTCAGTGTTGACAAGGAATAAAACTGTGACAATCCTTAATATATTTTCTATGTGCGTACCGCAACAAATAAGCAAATTCACGTGTAGTGGTGTCTTTCACTCCCAGATATTCATCCCTTTCTCCTTCCAGAATCCGCTGGAGGCGTGGAGATGTTCGTGCGTTTATATAAAAGGATGATATCAGGGTTTCAGTGAAAGAATATATAAATCTGTGCAAAAAAGTGCTGTTTTTCTCTAAAGTGCTTAGTGCATGAGAAAAATACTTTAAAAGGTGAACAACGCCACCTTGTGGATGTTATTGTTATCACACGTGTAATCACCCTGTGATAAAAAAGAGTTTTAAAAAGAGATGGACTCACACTGGGGTTAGCTCTGTCCAGGTGTAGTTCCCATCAGGCTTGGTATAAAAAGCCCTTAAAACCAAAAAACTCCCAACAAAGGGGAAAGCTGATAGCGTAATATTGTTTTTATAAAACACATTTATTTCCAAACAATACGCATAATGAATAAAAACAGAAACAGAAACAGTGGATGGACCCGTACATTTGACATAAAATCATAAGCTTATCTGATTGAAGTCATTGGGAATGGAGAGGTATTCCCAATGACTTCCCAATGACTTCAATCAGATAAGCTTATGATTTTATGTCAAATGTACGGGTCCATCCACTGTTTCTGTTTCTGTTTTTATTTATTATGCGTATTGTTTGGAAATAAATGTGTTTTATAAAAACAATATTACGCTATCAGCTTTCCCCTTTGTTGGGAGTTTTTTGGTTTTAAGGGCTTTTTATACCAAGCCTGATGGGAACTACACCTGGACAGAGCTAACCCCAGTGTGAGTCCATCTCTTTTTAAAACTCTTTTTTATCACAGGGTGATTACACGTGTGATAACAATAACATCCACAAGGTGGCGTTGTTCACCTTTTAAAGTATTTTTCTCATGCACTAAGCACTTTAGAGAAAAACAGCACTTTTTTGCACAGATTTATATATTCTTTCACTGAAACCCTGATATCATCCTTTTATATAAACGCACGAACATCTCCACGCCTCCAGCGGATTCTGGAAGGAGAAAGGGATGAATATCTGGGAGTGAAAGACACCACTACACGTGAATTTGCTTATTTGTTGCGGTACGCACATAGAAAATATATTAAGGATTGTCACAGTTTTATTCCTTGTCAACACTGAAGGCGCAGAAGTTTTACCACCAAATAGACGTTTTTTCTGGTCCTAAGGGAATTAGGCCATTTTGAAAACTTTTGCTGACACAGTATATATTCTGGAGTGTTGATAATACCACTTGTATATATTATTGTCACATATATTAACCACTAAGTGAGGGACAGCGCTGTTTGTGCACCACACAGTTTATATATATATATATATATATATATATATATATATATATATATATATATATATGGAGGACAGACAGTGGTATATCTAATTATGGCACCTTTAAGGATAATCCACATAAGCAAAGGCAACTGGAGAATTCTGCTGGACAAGTACTGCAGGTCACCATCCTGCGCAGTGCACTATTATTATTAATAATAAGAAGTAGAAGACTGTAACTAACACAAAGAACTGCATGCCTAATATAGTATCTCTGTATGCATCTTTTTCTTATTAGATTATAAGGCTGTGAGGAGAGTCTGTTGGTGTAATGGTTAATAATTTTGCCTTACAGCACTGAGGTCTTATTTATTGACAGTTTCTTATATAGCGCACACATATTCCGCAGCGCTTTACAAAGAATAGTTGAACATTCACATCAGCCCCTGCCCCAGTGGAGCTTACAATCTATATTCCCTACCACATGTACATACACACACGCAGACATTCTAGGGTTAATTTTTGTTGGGAGCCAATTAGCCTACCAGTATATTTTTGGATTGTGGGAGGAAACCGGAGTACCCAGAGTAAACTCACGCAAGTAGGCGGAGAATATACAAACGCCTCACAGTTAGGGCCATGGTGGGTATTGAACCCATGACCATGATAAGTTTTGATTCTCTATGGGTTAAACTTCATGGTCTTGTGTTTACAGAGAGTTAACTGTCCACATTTACATACACATAACCTGACCCAAGTTCAGTGTAAACAGAGCAGACCCTGGTCCGACCCTAGGTCAAAGTGCTGTGGAGTATGAAGCTGGGTCCATCCCTGGATACTCCTGTGTTTGAAGACCAGGGTCCGACCAGGGATTTTGGTGTAAAAGGGGTATTAGAAGTCTGTGTCCGCTGCAGACAGACCTAGATTTCAGGAACTTCTCTCGCTATGTAAAAATCTCTAGCCTTTATACCCATCCTGCAGCAAATATCCTAGTATTGTCAGATATTCCTTACTGGATGTAGCAGTCTGTTCACATAATATAAATTATCCAAAATGACAAGTTTCCCGTTCACATAGTTATGGACACAATAGCCCATACAGCTTACTAGACAGTTCCGATCAGACATACTGATAGCAAGAACATATATTTCTTACTGTCAGTTTGCCTAAACACTGGCTACACTTCCCACTCACTATGGCCCTTATTCTGGTTGGTGCGGTAATATCCGCGTGCGTTCGTGCCGCCGATGTTTTGTGTCTGCGCATGTGCAGAGGCGTCTCTGCGCATGTGCGAGCGGGGCGTACGGCCAAATCCCGCATGAAATGTGAACACTCCGAACAGGGGGTAGAGAGGGGCGTGAAGGGCTATTTGGGCTCATTACCATATGCATACGCCCCGCGTTTCATGGGCGTTCCCATGCAAACGCTGGGCGTACGTATGGTAATGCAGTCGTGATGCACGTGTAGGGGGCGGACATATGACATCGCCGGATGTCAGCTGCTCGCCCAGATCCCTGCTTTTGCACGGAAAAATGTCCGTGTGGTCTGAGGTTGCGGGAGCTGGTGGACCACTCGGTCCTGCGACCATCGAATGATGGGGGAGGTTCCCTGAGATGGAGGAGGCGTATTCCATGAAAAATACACATGCGGTCCGTTCGGCCAGCTTCTTACCGCGTACGGACGGAGTTGGCGCTCCGTATGGAAGGCGGGGTTTCGCACGCACGGTCCTGGCCGCATATTCGGATCCGGCCGCACCGATCAGAATAAGGGCCTATATCTTCCACACCAGGTCAAGGGTAAAAGACAGCTGGCACTTAGAATGGAACTATATTTCTAACTGGTGCCTATATGTCTGTAAAAGCACTAATCCTAATGAAAAGTACATTTATATAGCAATGAAGTTATACAGATACAAAATGGAGGAATGGCGTCCAAAAAGTAGTTAAAAATACCCTATACACGGGGTCAGATATATAACATAGGACAAATTATTCACACATGGGGCTCCCCCAAACTCTCCAGAATAAAGCTTACACGTTCTTACATCAGTGAACATGAGTGAACTCCCATAAAGGTATCTTTTACAAGACCCCCAAAAGTGTTTCATAGACTCAAAGATATGATGCTTACATGTGCGTCTTTATCAAGGCCGCCTTGATAAAGACGCCTGAGCTGCATCGAAACATGTTGGTGGAGTGTTTGTGAAGGTCCTGCTGTACCATTACATAGGTGAAGTTTGAATAGAAGCACCCAGGTTCCATCTTCCTATTCTGTGCTATCATTTTGCTACACTTATTCATGGTATGAGGCCACTTTGTTTTTATATGTTATTTGTTCAAATAAAGCCTCATGTTTTATCTGCACCATGAGGTTTTTGCCGTTATTCGCATAGCTCGTCACTCCTAAATGAATGAGAAGGAAAGAAACTGCTACATGTGTTGTTTCACGTCTACACAACGTGTAACACAAGTAAGACAGACAGTGTGAGCATTCCTAAAAGAAACTGCTATGTGATTGTCTGTGTGTACGTATATGTAAGTACATGTAAGCATCATATCTTTGAGTCTATGAAACACTTTTGGTGGTCACCGTAAAAGATACCTTTATGGGAGTTCACTCACATTCACCGATGTAAGAACATGTAAGCTTCATTCTGGAGGGTTTGGGGAAGCCCCATATGTGAATAATTTGTCCTTTGTTATATATCTGACCCCGTTCTTTTTGTTTTGTTTCTTTGCTTTTGTGGCACATACGTGTGGAGAGGAGATTTGGAAACTTCCTATCCAGCCTGGACAACAGGGGACATGAACTTTATAAAATCTATGTGAGACAAGTGTTGGCGCAAGGTTTCAATAATCCTGTCTTCCATGCTCACACGTGGGCGCCTGACGGCTGCATAAACTCATCACCTTTTTAAAGAGGAGGAGTTCAATCCAATGCAGAATATACATGGTCAGTGTGAGGTGCTGCCCTCTAGTGGCCAGCGCCCATATGCAATTGCCTAAAGCTGCCTAATGGTGGCACCGGCTCTGTTTCCAGCTGCCTGTTGCCAATATTGTTTGATGAATGAGCCCCATAGACAGTATGTTATTGCTCTATTTTCCCCCCACACAGCCATTCCCAGCATCCTACCACTTTCATCATGTCTCTGGCTGCGGACGTTACTGCTCAGCCTCACCCTCTGTGCTGATCTGTATAATAATAATGTTTTGTTTCATTCCTGTTTCCTAGAATGGCGTCTGCAGACCTGGGAGCTGAGCTGCGCTGCTCCATCTGCCTGAGCCTTTATACCGACCCCGTATCCCTGAGATGTGGCCACACCTTCTGCCGGGACTGTATTGGGAAGGCGCTGGATACACAGGAGGTGGATGGAGAGTATTTCTGTCCGGAGTGCAGAGCAGAGTTTAGGAGGCGTCCGGCACTGGAGAAGAACAGGAAGCTGCGGAACATTGTGGAAAGATTCCTAGGTAGCGAGCCAGCGCCTGAGGAGACCCCAATCTTCTGTACTTACTGTGACACTCCTGTGCCGGCGGCTAAAACATGTCTGCAGTGTGAATCTTCCTTTTGTGACAAACACCTCATTCTACACAATAAATCTGCTGAACACATTCTAACTGAACCCACTGATTTCCTGACAGAAAGAAAATGCTCCGTACACAAGGAGATGGTGAAGTATTACTGCTCTGAGGACTCTGCTGCTATCTGTACATCCTGCTGGGTGGCTGGGGACCACCGGGGTCACCACGTGGAACTTCTGACTGTGGCCTCTGAGAAGAAAAAAGAGACACTGAGAGCAGTTACTGGGACCCTGAAGTCTGAGAGAGAGAAGACTGAGAGGAGAGTGCAGCGTCTGCAGGATCATAGGAGAGAGGAGAAGGAGGGAGCCACCAGCGTCACTGAGAGAGCCACTGATCTGTTTAGGGACTTCAGGGAGAAGTTAGACACCCTGGAGAGGGAAGTCCGGCGTGAGATCATCAGGCAGGAAAAGCAGATGTCTCTCTCAGTCTCTTATCTGATCACACAGCTGGAGACAAAGAAGGACGAGCTGTGCAGGAAGATTAGTAGCATTGAGGAGATTTGTAACATCACTGATCCATTAACTGTCCTGAAGAAAGATCCAGGAGGTGATGTCATCAGTCACATGAGCTGTGATGTCACCAGTGATGGAAGAGTGACTGGATGTGTGGATGAGGGAATAATCTCACAGATGTTACACAAGGGATTTTCCCTTTTGGCTGATAGTCTGATGGATCTACAGATAAAGAGACAGTTCTCAGTGATGGAGAAAGCTGACATATTACTGGATATAAAGACAGCCTCTAATTGGATTATTATATCAGAGGATCGCAGATCTGCATCTAATAGTAATGTATATCAGATCAGACCAGATGGACCAGAGAGGTTTATAGTTGGGCAGGTGTTTAGCTCCTGTACCTTCTCATCTGGGAGACATTACTGGGAAGTGGATGTGAGAGAGGCAGAGAAATGGCTGATAGGGGTGGCCGGTCACAGTATGGGGAGAAAGATAAATGGTAATGAAGCATTCATTGGTTATAATAACAAGTCCTGGAGCCTGAGCCTTATTGACAATTTGATTGCAAGTCATAATAATATACATACAATTATAGATCCAGAGTCTCCTGTGCAGACAGTCAGGATATACCTGGACTATGAGGCCGGGCGTCTGTCCTTCTACAAGCTGTGTGACCCCGTCAGACACCTGTACACCTTCTCCGCCACCTTCACTGAGCGCCTGCACGCCGCCTTCTACGTGTATCAGAATTCCTGCATCAAACTCATAAAGTAAATACTGCAACAAGGAGATTATGTGCAAGATATAATTTACTGTGGAAAATGAATAACTGAATATTACTAATGTATTTCTTTGGGTATTGTATCTAATAATAATCAATAACAGACCAATTACTACTGTAGAGGAGAAATCTATTTGTTATAGAATTTATACATATGAGTTTATCACACAATGGGGCAGATGTATGAACTAGTGTTAGGTGCATTTCTGCAATGCCAGTTATCTGGGGGGATTATGTTTCTTAATACCTAATGAGCGCTAGTGACAGCCCACCCAGTATCGCTCTCCGGGGCTGTCCCCTGCAATGCCCCCCAGTAATTAGCGAGTGGGGCGATGTATTAACAGCCTTCGAGGCATTAAATCACCCCAGGCACTTCGCCAGCTCAGGGCTAGCGTTGTCCTATCCCCACTGCGGGCACAGCGCTAGCCCTGCTACTGGCTCCAGGCTGCGCACGAGATCTGGTGATATAAGCGAGATCTCGCGCATGCCCAGAGAGTCGGCCGGGGGATTTTTTTTTTTAATTCGCATGCGCAGGGCTGCCTGGGGCGCCAATAAGGAGAGCCGTTAACACTTGGCATACTGGCTCTCTGTATCGGCAGGTTTTTTTAAATACATTCAACCATAACGGGTGCCCGCTTCTCCTCGTTATGCAGGAGAAGCGGGACCCTTAATTTGAAAAACTTCAGGGGCAGGTTAATACATCTGCTCCAATAACTTCTATCCATAGAGTTTGTATTGTTGTACGTTTGTACATTATAATAACGTACAGAATTCCCCATTACTGGAAACTGACCTGGGGGAGCCCCAGAGTGTGAGCTGCTTCCATTATATTCCGACGGGGTGTGGTCGGCAATAAATGTGTCAACAGTTAATAGGTGAACCACTATTGGTCAACAGGCCATATGTCGACACATATTCCACGTCAACCTATTGCTTGTGTCATCCTTTTAACCCTGTTGACCTAAGCCATGTCAACCTTTTAAATGTGTCAACTGATGACCAGTAGTGGTCGATCTATGGACTACCGACCTTGGTTGGGTTGATTTTATATGACTTATACCCATTCAGACAGTGGTGTAACAATAGTGGTGCAGCCCTGCGGCTGCAAGTACATATACTGTATATACTGGCAGATGCTCAGTCAGTGATGTGATATCACACAGGTGCTCGGTCAGGGCCGTGATATCACACAGGTGCTCGGTCAGGGCCGTGATATCACACAGGTGCTCGGTCAGTGACGTGATATCACACAGGTGCTCAGTCAGTGACGTCATGTCACACAGGTGCTCGGTCAGTGACGTGATATCACACAGGTGCTCGGTCAGTGACGTGATATCACACAGTTGCTCAGTCAGTGACGTGATATAACACAGGTGCTCAGTCAGTGGCGTGATATCAGTCAGGTGATCAGTCAGTGACGGGATATCACACAGGTGCTCAGTCAGTGACGTGATATCACACAGGTGCTCAGTCAGTGAGGTGATATCACACAGGTGCGCAGTCAGTGATATCACACAGGTGCTCAGTCAGGGACGTAATATTGCACAGGTGCTCGGTCAGGGCCGTGATATCACACAGGTGCTCAGTTAGTGACATGATATCACGCAGGTGCTCAGTCAGTGACATCACGCAGGTGCTCAGTCAGTAACGTGATATCACGCAGGTGCTCGGTCAGTGACGTGATATCACGCAGGTGCTCAGTCAGTGACGTTATATCACACAGGTGCTCGGTCAGTGACGTGATATCACACAGGTGCTCAGTCAGTGACGTGATATCACACAGGTGCTCGGTCAGTGACGTGATATCACACAGGTGCTCGGTCAGTGACATGATATCACACATGTGCTCAGTCAGTGACGTGATATCACACAGGTGCTCGGTCAGTGACGTGATATCACACAGGTGCTCAGTGAGTGATGGGATATCACACAGGTGCTCAGTCAGTGACGGGATATCACACAGGTGCTCAGTCAGTGACGTGATATCACGCAGGTGCTCAGTCAGTGACGTGATATCACGCAGGCGCTCAGTCAGTGATATCACACAGGTGCTCAGTCAGGGACGTAATATTGCACAGGTGCTCGGTCAGGGCCGTGATATCACACAGGTGCTCAGTTAGTGACATGATATCACGCAGGTGCTCAGTCAGTAACGTGATATCACGCAGGTGCTCGGTCAGTGACGTGATATCACACAGGTGCTCTGTCAGTGACGTGATATCACACAGGTGCTCAGTGAGTGACGTGATATCACACAGGTGCTCTGTCAGTGACGTGATATCACACAGGTGCTCAGTGAGTGACGTGATATCACACAGGTGCTCAGTCAGTGACGTGATATCACACAGGTGCTCAGTAAGTGACGTGATATCACACAGGTGCTCAGTCAGTGACGTGATATCATGCAGGTGCTCAGTCAGTGACGTTATATCACACAGGTGCTCAGTCAGTGACGTGATATCACGCAGGTGCTCAGTCAGTGACGTGATATCACGCAGGTGCTCGGTCAGTGACGTGATATCACACAGGTGCTCGGTCAGTGACGTGATATCACACAGGTGCTCGGTCAGTGACGTGATATCACACAGGTGCTCGGTCAGTGACGGGATATCACACAGGTGCTCGGTCAGTGAAGTGATATCACGCAGGTGCTCAGTCAGTGACGTGATATAACACAGGTGCTCAGTCAGGGCCGTGATATCACACAGGTGCTCAGTCAGTGACGTCATGTCACACAGGTGCTCGGTCAGTGACGTGATATCACACAAGTGCTCAGTCAGTGACGTCATGTCACACAGGTGCTCGGTCAGTGACGTGATATCACACAGGCGCTCAGTCAGTGACGTGATATCACACAGGTGCTCGGTAAGTGACGTGATATCACACAGGTGCTCAGTCAGTGAAGTGATATCACACAGGTGCTCAGTCAGTGACGTGACATCACGCAGGTGCTCAGTCAGTGACGTCATGTCACACAGGTGCTCAGTCAGTGAAGTGATATCACACAGGTGCTCAGTCAGTGACGTGATATCACACAGGTGCTCAGTCAGTGACGTGACATCACGCAGGTGCTCAGTCAGTGACGTGACATCACGCAGGTGCTCAGTCAGTGACGTGATATCACACAGGTGCTCAGTCAGTGACGTGATATCACACAGGTGCTCAGTCAGTGACGTGATATCACGCAGGTGCTCAGTCAGTGACGTGACATCACGCAGGTGCTCAGTCAGTGACGTGACATCACGCAGGTGCTCAGTCAGTGACGTGATATCACGCAGGTGCTCAGTCAGTGAGGTGATATCACACAGGTGCTCAGTCAGTGACGTGATATCACACAGGCGCTCAGTCAGTGACGTCATGTCACACAGGTGCTCGGTCAGTGACGTGATATCACACAGGTGCTCGGTCAGTGACGTGATATCACACAGGTGCTCAGTCAGTGAGGTGATATCACACAGGTGCTCAGTCAGTGACGTGATATCACACAGGTGCTCAGTCAGTGACGTGATATCACACAGGTGCTCAGTCAGTGACGTGATATCACACAGGTGCTCAGTCAGTGACGTGATATCACACAGGTGCTCAGTCAGTGACGTGATATCACACAGGTGATCAGTCAGGGCCGTGATATCACACAGGTGATCAGTCAGGGCCGTGATATCACACAGGTGATCAGTCAGGGACGTGATATCACACAGGTGAGGGAGGGGTAATCTTGAGAAAAGGAAGGCACATGTGGTTCCCCAGCTTCACTGTGTGATATCAGCAACCAGATATATAGATATATAGATATCTTACACAATATTGACTGCCGACACGATTACTGTAGACCAGGCATGTCCAACGTTGGCCATCCAGATGTTGTGAAACTACACATCCCAGCACGCTTGGCAATAGTTTTAGCATTCTCTAGTAGCAAACCTGTGGCAAAGCATGCTGGGAAGTGTAGTTTCACAACATCTGGAGGGCCAACGTTGGACATGCCTGCTGTAGACCAATCGATCAAGTCCCTGCAAAAATTCAGCCTACTGCCCCCTGCAGGGATGGAGGAGCCCGGTGAATCTACGACCCAGGACTTGGGGAAGTGGGTGAGGTAACATGGGGACACAGGAACAGGGCACATGTGGGGGGGGGGGGGGGGGCACAGGACCTGGATACATGAGGGGGGATGGTATGACACAGGATCTGTGGACATGTGGGTGACACAGGTGCCTGGGGACATTGAGGAGGGGGGAGCTGGGAAGGATACAGGAACTAGCACTGCTCCTGCTGTCCAGGGTTGTACATGTCAGGGGAGGGGGGGGGGTCTCTCCTTTCCTTTGATTAGTTTTATCTCCACCCATTGGCTTTTATCCTGGGCTGTGCTGGGTGTGACTGCAGGCTGGTGCCGTTTGGCTATGTTTGTCTCGCAGTGACCAGATGGTTGGTGCCAGCAATATAGCCAACTCGGGGACCGGACAGCGTGTGCCGGATACAGCTTCTGCCCTTGTGCAATGTCACCATGATGCCCGCAGGGCACTCTGATGTCCGTGGAAGCTCTGTCCTCTTCTCTCTGGTGCCTGCATGACTGCCAGCTCTGCGTCCTCCTCTCTCTGGTGCCTGCAGACTGTCAGCTCTGCGTCCTCCTCTCTCTGGTGCCTGCATGACTGCCAGCTCTGCGTCCTCCTCTCTCTGGTGCCTGCATGACTGTCAGCTCTGCGTCCTCCTCTCTCTGGTGTTTGCATGACTGTCAGCTCTGCGTCCTCCTCTCTCTGGTGCCTGCATGACTGTCAGCTCTGCGTCCTCCTCTCTCTGGTGCCTGCATGACTGTCAGCTCTGCGTCCTCCTCTCTCTGGTGCCTGCATGACTGTCAGCTCTGTGTCCTCCTCTCTCTGGTGCCTGCATGACTGTCAGCTCTGCGTCCTCCTCTCTCTGGTGCCTGCATGACTGTCAGCTCTGCGTCCTCCTCTCTCTGGTGCCTGCATGACTGTCAGCTCTGCGTCCTCTTCTCTCTGGTGCCTGCATGACTGTCAGCTCTGCGTCCTCCTCTCTCTGGTGCCTGCATGACTGTCAGCTCTGCCTCCTCCTCTCTCTGGTGCCTGCATGACTGTCAGCTCTGCGTCCTCCTCTCTCTGGTGCCTGCATGACTGTCAGCTCTGCCTCCTCCTCTCTCTGGTGCCTGCATGACTGTCAGCTCTGCGTCCTCCTCTCTCTGGTGCCTGCATGACTGTCAGCTCTCAGGGGCGGATTTAGGGATGAGGGCACCCCTAGGCTCAACAATAATGTTCGCACCCCCCCCCCCCGCCTAATTGTATTATTGTTATTGATTACTTATAAGCCCTCATTTGATAATAACCAATATAATGGAATTATAAGAAAGCTACTAACTGTGACATGTTCTTTTATTATGAATACAGATTTACTAAGTATGACAGTTTACAGGGGCAGTATCTGCATGTCCTATCCATTTACACTGTATTTAAGATGGAATATAGTACAGTACAGTGGATATTTTGCAGTTATTGGTACATTTTGGGCTGACAGTACTATCACAGGCATCCAAGTGCCGCCCCCAAACATGTGCCGCCCCTAGGCCGGTGCCTCACGTGCCTAATGGGAAATTCGGCTCTGTCAGCTCTGCGTCCTCCTCTCTCTGGTGCCTGCATGACTGTCAGCTCTGCGTCCTCCTCTCTCCGGTGCCTGCATGACTGTCAGCTCTGCGTCCTCCTCTCTCCGGTGCCTGCATGACTGTCAGCTCTGCGTCCTCCTCTCTCTGGTGCCTGCATGACTGTCAGCTCTGCGTCCTCCTCTCTCTGGTGCCTGCATGACTGTCAGCTCTGCGTCCTCCTCTCTCTGGTGCCTGCATGACTGTCAGCTCTGCGTCCTCCTCTCTCTGGTGCCTGCATGACTGTCAGCTCTGCGTCCTCCTCTCTCTGGTGCCTGCATGACTGTCAGCTCTGCGTCCTCTCCTCTCTGGTGCCTGCATGACTGTCAGCTCTGCGTCCTCCTCTCTCTGGTGCCTGCATGACTGTCAGCTCTGCGTCCTCCTCTCTCTGGTGCCTGCATGACTGTCAGCTCTGCGTCCTCCTCTCTCTGGTGCCTGCATGACTGTCAGCTCTGCGTCCTCCTCTCTCTGGTGCCTGCATGACTGTCAGCTCTGCGTCCTCCTCTCTCTGGTGCCTGCATGACTGTCAGCTCTGCGTCCTCCTCTCTCTGGTGCCTGCATGACTGTCAGCTCTGCGTCCTCCTCTCTCTGGAGCCTGCATGACTGTCAGCTCTGCGTCCTCCTCTCTCTGGTGCCTGCATGACTGTCAGCTCTGCGTCCTCCTCTCTCTGGTGCCTGCATGACTGTCAGCTCTGCGTCCTCCTCTCTCTGGTGCCTGCATGACTGTCAGCTCTGCGTCCTCCTCTCTCTGGTGCCCTGCATGACTGTCAGCTCTGCGTCCTCCTCTCTCTGGTGCCTGCATGACTGTCAGCTCTGCGTCCTCCTCTCTCTGGTGCCCGCATGACTGTCAGCTCTGCGTCCTCCTCTCTCTGGTGCCCGCATGACTGTCAGCTCTGCGTCCTCCTCTCTCTGGTGCCCGCATGACTGTCAGCTCTGCGTCCTCCTCTCTCTGGTGCCCGCATGACTGTCAGCTCTGCGTCCTCCTCTCTCTGGTGCCCGCATGACTGTCAGTTCTGCGTCCTCCTCTCTCTGGTGCCCGCATGACTGTCAGCTCTGCGTCCTCCTCTCTCTGGTGCCTGCAGACTGTCAGCTCTGCGTCCTCCTCTCTCTGGTGCCTGCATGACTGTCAGCTCTGCGTCCTCCTCTCTCTGGTGCCTGCATGACTGTCAGCTCTGCGTCCTCCTCTCCCTGGTGCCTGCATGACTGTCAGCTCTGCGTCCTCCTCTCTCTGGTGCCTGCATGACTGTCAGCTCTGCGTCCTCCTCTCTCTGGTGCCTGCATGACTGTCAGCTCTGCGTCCTCCTCTTTCTGGTGCCTGCATGACTGTCAGCTCTGCGTCCTCCTCTCTCTGGTGCCTGCATGACTGTCAGCTCTGCTTCCTCCTCTCTCTGGTGCCTGCATGACTGTCAGCTCTGCGTCCTCCTCTCTCTGGTGCCTGGATGACTGTCAGCTCTGCGTCCTCCTCTCTCTGGTGCCTGCATGACTGTCAGCTCTGCGTCCTCCTCTCTCTGGTGCCTGCATGACTGTCAGCTCTGCGTCCTCCTCTCTCTGGTGCCTGCATGACTGTCAGCTCTGCGTCCTCCTCTCTCTGGTGCCTGCATGACTGTCAGCTCTGCGTCCTCCTCTCTCTGGTGCCTGCATGACTGTCAGCTCTGCGTCCTCCTCTCTCTGGTGCCCGCATGACTGTCAGCTCTGCGTCCTCCTCTCTCTGGTGCCCGCATGACTGTCAGCTCTGCGTCCTCCTCTCTCTGGTGCCCGCATGACTGTCAGCTCTGCGTCCTCCTCTCTCTGGTGCCCGCATGACTGTCAGCTCTGCGTCCTCCTCTCTCTGGTGCCCGCATGACTGTCAGCTCTGCGTCCTCCTCTCTCTGGTGCCCGCATGACTGTCAGCTCTGCGTCCTCCTCTCTCTGGTGCCTGCAGACTGTCAGCTCTGCGTCCTCCTCTCTCTGGTGCCTGCATGACTGTCAGCTCTGCGTCCTCCTCTCTCTGGTGCCTGCATGACTGTCAGCTCTGCGTCCTCCTCTCCCTGGTGCCTGCATGACTGTCAGCTCTGCGTCCTCCTCTCTCTGGTGCCTGCATGACTGTCAGCTCTGCGTCCTCCTCTCTCTGGTGCCTGCATGACTGTCAGCTCTGCGTCCTCCTCTCCCTGGTGCCTGCATGACTGTCAGCTCTGCGTCCTCCTCTCTCTGGTGCCTGCATGACTGTCAGCTCTGCGTCCTCCTCTCTCTGGTGCCTGCATGACTGTCAGCTCTGCGTCCTCCTCTCTCTGGTGCCTGCATGACTGTCAGCTCTGCGTCCTCCTCTCTCTGGTGCCTGCATGACTGTCAGCTCTGCGTCCTCCTCTCTCTGGTGCCTGCATGACTGTCAGCTCTGCGTCCTCCTCTCTCTGGTGCCTGCATGACTGTCAGCTCTGCGTCCTCCTCTCTCTGGTGCCTGCATGACTGTCAGCTTTGCGTCCTCCTCTCTCTGGTGCCTGCATGACTGTCAGCTCTGCGTCCTCCTCTCTCTGGTGCCTGCAAGACTGTCAGCTCCGCGTCCTCCTCTCTCTGGTGCCTGCATGACTGTCAGCTCTGCGTCCTCCTCTCTCTGGTGCCTGAATGACTGTCAGCTCTGCGTCCTCCTATCTCTGGTGCCTGCATGACTGCCAGCTCTGCGTCCTGATCTCTCTGGTGCCTGCATGACTGTCAGCTCTGCGTCCTCCTCTCTCTGGTGCCTGCATGACTGTCAGCTCTGCGTCCTCCTCTCTCTGGTGCCTGCATGACTGTCAGCTCTGCGTCCTCCTCTCTCTGGTGCCTGCATGACTGTCAGCTCTGCGTCCTCCTCTCTCTGGTGCCTGCATGACTGTCAGCTCTGCGTCCTCCTCTCTCTGGTGCCTGCATGACTGTCAGCTCTGCGTCCTCCTCTCTCTGGTGCCTGCATGACTGTCAGCTCTGCGTCCTCCTCTCTCTGGTGCCTGCATGACTGTCAGCTCTGCGTCCTCCTCTCTCTGGTGCCTGCATGACTGTCAGCTCTGCGTCCTCCTCTCTCCGGTGCCTGCATGACTGTCAGCTCTGCGTCCTCCTCTCTCTGGTGCCTGCATGACTGTCAGCTCTGCGTCCTCCTCTCTCTGGTGCCTGCATGACTGTCAGCTCTGCGTCCTCCTCTCTCTGGTGCCTGCATGACTGTCAGCTCTGCGTCCTCCTCTCTCTGGTGCCTGCATGACTGTCAGCTCTGCGTCCTCCTCTCTCTGGTGCCTGCATGACTGTCAGCTCTGCGTCCTCCTCTTTCCCTTGTGCTGATCTCTTTGGCTGCGATTCTCCTTTTTACCAGCAAGTTGCACACCCTCCAACATTGACCTCTGTAACTGCCACAGACAAGGAAGTCCAGGAACAGGGCATGTTGTACCCCATGGAATGGGTCATGTTGGAGGGCATGAAGTCCTTTACAGTAGAGATAACATAGATTTGGTCACCAGGTCGCAGCCATTCCCATTTACCTGAACCCTTACCCTTATAATAAATGTGCAGGAGGCTTTTACAGCAACAAACAAAGGAGAAAAAGCACAAAGGGCCAGAAAAGAGCGGCGCGCTGGTTTAATGTATTTGAAGGGTTGCACTGCTGTGCACCGTTGCTGCCCCCTGTCAGAGTTTGTGTAACGTTTATTAAAACAATATAATAATATTCACATGTAAGTGCACTTTATAGGATTTTCATAGCAATTGCATAACAAGACATACAACAATTACCATATAGGCATACCTCCCAACTTCTGTGATGATGAAATAGGGACACTCGCGCGGCGACGCCACATGAGCGCCCAAAAAGGGGGTGGGACGTATGCAAATGAGGGCGCGGCTTATGCTAATTAGCCGCAACCTCATTTTCATACGAGAATAGAGAATTAGATTGGGGGGACAATGCCTGCCGCGGGTGGGACAGCGGGACAGGACCCGAAAATCGGGACTGTCCCGCTGTAATCGTGACAGTTGGGAGGTATGTATAGAGGCTTTTTCAAGCATAATAGCTGGTATGAGGTTGGATAAAGTGAAAAAAGTTGAAAAAGCCTCTATATGTTAATTGTTGTATGTCTTGTACGTCTTGTTATGCAATTGCTATGAAAATCCTATAGAGTGCACTTACATGTGAATATTATTATATTGTTTTTTATATATTGTTTTAATAAATGTATATACTGGGTAAAAACTATTGCTCATTATTGTGCTATACACCACTGCGCCCCCTGAAAGTGCATGTCAGTGTAAACTGCATGTTCTGTTCCTATCCCCTGTTTTACAGTCACGTGATGTCACTTAGTGGGGTGGTGCTGGGTAGTCGGTCTCCTCGGCTCAGTATAAGTCCCGACCCTTCTATACCTCCCATGAGATGATGTCACAACACAAGGTCAGAGGTTACTTATTCTGTATTCTCTGTACAGGTATTACTGGCAGCCGTGTCCTCTGTGGCAGCTGTGGACGGAGAACCAACCACACATGATAAACGGGTGTGGAATGACACACCGACAGTCGGGATCCCGACAGTCATTTCTCCGACGTCAGAATCCCGACTGCACAGCGGGGGAGCCCAATGAAGCCCCTTGCTGCGCTCGCCACCTATTTTATTCTCCCTCTATGGGGGTCGTGGACCCCCACGAGGGAGTAGTCGGGATTCAGACGTCGGAGTAATGACTGTCAGAATCCCGACTGTCCGGCACCCTGATAAACTCATGGCGCTTTCAGCATTCTTTACCTGGACGGATTGGTGACACATACACAGCAGTAATCTGGAAACAGGGGCCATGTGGTAGGAGCCTGGTGGTGGTAACAAAGGGCCCGATTCAGACCTGTTTGCTAGGCTGCATACAGTATATTCGCTAACTAGCGAGCAGGTAAATGCCGCCGCCTCCCCGCTGAACGCACCCTGCCCAGGGAATCCCCTCACTAGCACTAACACATCCCCTCACAGGCATCCGCACGGGGGGAAAAATCAATTGATGGTCGCTCACCGTCGAATGAGTCACTCTGGACTGACTATTTCAGCGCCCGCCATCTGCCGAATACGGGGCAGGAGCGGACGTCATGTGACATCAGCGACCCGCAGACATAGACACGCCTGTATTCGCAGGTGTCACCCAGTGTTTTTCTGGGCGCGCCCAACATCCATTTACTGGCTGCCCCCCCTTCCCCCAAGCAAGTGAACACCCCAACGAGTGCGAAATTCATTAATAGCGTTCGCTGTGGCGGTTTGGACATGCGCTTATTTGCAGATGCACAAACCCCAACCATTGTGGATAGAGCCAAATTAGTCACTGAGCGACCAGGTGTGAATCGGCCCCAAAGTTATCTGCCCACTGCCCAGTGGGTGGAGTCAGGGTTACTGACGGTAAGAGAAATTTCCTATTGACCAGGCCGAGACCCCACCCATGTCTGTGATCGCTTGGAGCGGGCAGCGAGTTGTGTGCGGTCCCAGCACCAGGTCATGGAGCACATGGATCAGAACTAGAGGGACTCTTTGGGGCATCCGATGTTTCTCTGATGTACCCACTGTAATGTGCTTATTGCCCCACCCTGATGAACCACTACACCACCACGAGGTCTCTGACATGCTGGGGCTGGATCAGTGGTGGACACTAATGCATGCATAGGCGTGCGCACGGGGGGTGCCGGGGGTGCACAGGCACCTCCTAATGATCGGCACCCCCCACATGATGCAGCTGCTATGGGGCTTGAGGGGCCAAAGTTTTAGAAGGCAATACTCTCTGCACCATCCGGAACTTTATATGCCCCCCCCCTCCCCCATTTCCCCATCAGCGACGTAGTCTGAGACCAGTGCAGTGCTACTGGTCTCCAACTCCTCCCCTATGCTTCCCACCTGACCTGTTGGCCGCGGGCGTGAATGAATAGGAGAGAAGACTGAGCGCTGATGAAGAGAGCCTGGCTTCCGGGCCAGGGTACAGCCGATCCGAACAGCGCAGCCGCAGCCTACAAGGAGAGCGGAGCCTGCGGGGCTCAGCGACAGCCAGTATAAACAAACAGCCTGCCTGGGCACAGTGCATCCTTTGACAGCGCAGACCAGAAGAGTCTGCAAGCGCACGGAGTTAAGCACACAATGTTAAGCACAGCGCTGTCAATGAGGGGAGATAACTAAACTTAGATTACAGTGGGGAAGGGGTTATCAAGGTACCAGTGGGGGAGGGGGTTTAGCGTGGTTCACATGGGGGAGGTGAGATTTAGTGAGGTACACAGTGGGAAAGAGGGCTTAGCGAGGTACATAGTGGGGGAATGGGGATTTAGGTACACAGTGAGGGAGGGGGGACTTAGTGAGGTATACAGTGTGGTACACAGTGGGGGATGGGGGAATTAGTGAGGTACACAGTGGGGGAGGTGGACTTAGCTATCCCACTTGTCTCTAACCTGCTGTCTCTCTCCCTCCTCCTCTCTTCCCTGCTATCTATTTCTCCTGTTTTTTTTTCTCTTTTGGGGGCGCATTTATCAATATATTGCGATGCTGGCGCAGTGGCATCGCCGGACATCGCATTGCGGTGTTGAAGTACACCGCCTGAATGTATGAGTAAAAGGGCGCAGGGACAGGGCTCCAAAAGGAGCCCGTTCCTGCGAAGCCCTGACCCGGAAGCCGGGGGGTCTGCGCATGCGCGGTTATGCGCTGACCCCCGCCGACCCCTGTGACCGCACTGCCCCACTCGGCAGTGCGATCTCGTAGCCATAGGCTACGATGGGCTATCGCCATCCCAGAATGGTGATAGCCCAGGGATGCGAAGCCGGGCTGCCCGATGTTAATACATCGGGCAGCTTCGCATCCCCCATAGAAACCTATGGGGGATGCGGCCGGCGGCGGTGCAGGGGGGATTGCAGCAGGGATCGGAGATCCCTGCTGCGGTCCCCCTTTGATACATTTAGGAGATACATTTAGGAGATACTTAGTATTTGCGGCTAAACCCCGGTGTTTTGGGGGATTTAGTCGCAAATATGATTTGATAAATGGGCCCCTATGTCCTCTCTGCACACCTTACATCCTTTAACACTTTTAACATTCTTCCTCTATGCCGACAAGCAGAGGGACATGCAGGGGGGTTTTGGTTGCCCAGAACCCCCCCCCCCCCTCCTCTTGGCAAGGGCCTTATATTATGACAACAATAGCACTGGTATATAATATGATCAGTAGAGCTGCCATCACATCATGCAGTGTAAGGGACAGAGCGGAGCTGCTGCACATGCCCAGTGTACCAGCTTCTTCTACCACATTGACTGTGTGTGTGGATCTGAGACCTCAAACATCGCAATGGACCAGAGAGCAGCTGCCAGGAGGAAGAGACAGGAGCCTTACCATGAAGTGGGAGATTGTGAGCTTAGAAAGTGCAGTACTGGATATATTATGTTTGTGTATTTATTTATTATATGTTTATTCTCCTTACCACTTTTCGAAACAGCCTATACTATAGACCAACTGCACTGTTAAATATTAATACTGTATTCCATACAGTATCCAGTGTATAAAAAGACCAATTTTCAGGGCTGTTACCGCTCCCCCAGACTCCCATTCTTACTCCAATGCTCTTCAGAGTGGGAGTTTGGATTACATTTGGAAATCCCCCTGTAAAAATCCTGTGTTTGCCGCTGGCATGGATGGTTAGGCAAGAACAAGTTGTTTTAAAAAAAATCATGAAAAATTCGACCTTGTCATGTGTCTACCTTTTTCATGTTGACATGTCGACCCTTTTGACCTATTACATGTCTTCCTATTGCATGTCAACATTTTGACCCTGTCAACCTATTGCATGGGGTAGACCTTTTGGGGAAGAGCTATTGACTGTTTATCTAGACACTTTAGATCTATCAACCGGAACCAAATTGTACATACTCAATTTAGTTTTAAACTGATGAAGAACTATTATTATTATTATTTGGAACTTTTCTCTAAGAACACAAGGTTCTATGTACTAAGCCTTATGGGGTGTATACATGCTTCGATTTTGACACATTTTCTATTAGATTTTGCTTCTAGAAGCAAAATCGAATCGAAATCGAATCTCAATCAAACAGTGTTAGCTGCATTCAAAACAGATTTGATCTCTATGCGCGGCACCGCGACACCTGGATCGAAAGCAGAAATAGACTAGGCAGTCAAGTCGATGTCTGCTTCGACCTCCAGATCAAATGCAGTGCCATCCCCCCTCCCTCCCTCCCTCCCCCCGCTCGCCATCTTTCCCTCCCTCCGGTTCAATATCGGCACCCGCCGGGTCCTGGTGGCCGTCAATATCGAATCTGTATCGATTCCCACAGGTGTAACTTTTCTAAAGCTGGCAATCAGGGAGGATTTGTAACAAATCATTACAAGAGAAGATTTGATTGCTCATTAAGACCATGCAGGGCTAATGTGTCTAGTCTTAATATCCAGCGAGCCTCACAATGTAACCCTCGGTTTCCCCCACGGATTGAATCTGGAATGTGATCTATCATTCTGTAAGGAATGGTAGATAGACTGTGGTGAGCTGTCACAAAATGACGAGCTACCGGTTGGTCGCTCGTTCCAGCCTGTAAAGCTTTTCTAATAGAGCTGCGGTGGGCTGCCATTCTGGCCTTAAAGGGGCATTCAGTCTTACCAATATAAGATAGCCCGCAAGGGCAAATTATTTGGTAGACTGTAAATTTCGAGGAGCATGTTGGGCTATGTCTTATATTAAATACTTTAACGGTTTTTGGATGTTTAAACGTAGCGCCGGGTATCACATAGCTACAAGACGCACAAGTACATCTCACGCATCCTCTTGGAGAGGGGATGCATTGGAAATTGTCCACCACTACTTCTGATTTAACTAGGATGTCACGCAAGTTTGTTGACCATCTATAACAAGGTCTTAAAGGCATAGACTGAAATTTCAAATCGCTATAAGATTGTATTAACGGCCATCTCTTGTGTGCTGCCTTTTTGATCTTAGGACTCATCGCAGTGTAGGTAGTGACCCACGGTATTACTGCTTTATCATCGTTCTGTTTATTTTTATGTGCGAATAAGTCAGCCCTATTCAGTTTTGATGCCCTATCTTTAGCAGCAACCAATTCTTGCATAGGATACCCTCTTTTGGAGAAACTTATTCAACATTTCGTCCATTTGCTGTAATGCCACCAAAGGATCTGATATGATCCTTTTGATCCTTACAAACTGTGAATAGGGAATGTATGTAAATTTAATGGGTCCTATTTCACTGTTGTGGGCCACAATAAATTCACACATGTCATTGGGGTCTCCTTTCCAAAATAGCATGATGTCGTCAATATAACAAAAATAATAGAAAATTCTGCCAGAAATCAATGGGTTCAAATTGTAACATAAAAATATTAGCATATGAAAGGGCTACCACCGCCCCCATAGCACACCCGTTGACCTGTAAATAAAAAGTGTTGTTATAAATAAATTTCTGGCGAGTATCAGCTGTATCAACTAATAATCAACAACATCATCACTGCTGGCAGTATTCTCCTTTAAGCGCTTCCTCGCCGACAATCCCAACTCGTGTGGGATCGCCGTGTAAAGGCAACAGACATCAATAACAAAAATGCGGACATCATTTTCAAGAGCAGGAATAACAGGTAGCAAAGAGGTAGTGTCAAAATAGAAATCTATCATGCTTTCTAATAAATGGTTGTAGGACACTATCTAAATATACTGAGGCCAGTTGCAAAACTGGCAGATATAATGGGTCTGCCAGGGGGGATCCACTAGGGATTTATGTATTTTTGGAATACAATAAAATATCAGAGCCACGGGATGTATCAGTGTTTTTTTTCCCCTTGGCCTTCCTCGCACCCTGACCACCTCTTCTGGTGTAGTGGCGTGTCCGCTGGTGCGGGCACGGGTCGCTGCTGTGTAGAGGTCTAGATTTATCTGTGGGATTACTGGATACGTCGCTACTTGAAAACTGAATTTCAGTTGACGATTTATGTGATTGCGATATCCGTTTGTTCCTTTTGCGGAAAAAAGTTTTTTGTGGACTGCTGGTTTGGGGTGTTGTCCACTGATAAATTGAATTTGTTTCGTAATCAAAGTCAACCTTTGCTTTTTTGTCCTTTTTAAACCTTATAGGATCTCGTTTATGGATCTACAATTGATCATTTGATTTCCCGTACCAGTTGACACTAGTGTCGGCAATCAGACTTGATTTATGTAAAACCAGAACAAAGAAATGGCAGAGCGCAAATCTATTCTAGAAAAATTCCTAAGCTGCTGCTGACCTTAACAAGGGGATACTCCACCCCTTGAATTACAGAAAAAGACAAGAAAAGAATAAAGACAGCGCTGATTCGGAATATAATTATTACAATTTATTACAAAATAATAACAATAGTTTCATACACAAATCACAGGCCGATAATGATCATAAAAAATATGAATATATAAAATAATTACAAATATAAATCACGCTATCCAAATCAATATGAGGTAATGCACCAGTTAGTAAAGCATGGCAGGAAAAACAGCTGTTATACAGTGCCGGTGCAAGGCACCGGAGCGCTCCAGACGGGAAGGGGGGTGGGCGCCCCAGCGCTCACACGCTCCATGTGAGGGGGGGTGGGTGAAGCGGCGGCGGGAGATGTGTCTTGCGGCGGCAGGAGAATGATGCATCGCTCCACGGGGGCGGGGGAAGAGAGAGAGAGACTGGAGCAGCGTCTCGCTCCACGAGGGGAGGGGAGGTGATCGGGCGGCGGCGGGAGATGGGGGGACTGGGGAAAGAGAGAGGGAGCCGCTCACCTGATCCGGGGGAGGGGGGGCTGCTAAAGCGTCTAAATCCAGACTCCCTGCAAACTGCTAAGAAGGGGGCATCTAAATTTAGACGCTAAAGCGTCTGAATTTAGTTGGGTATAGGGGTACATAGGGGTGCACTGTGCAAAACACTCTTAAACCTGTTCACAATGACACTAATCGACGTAACAGCTGTCGACCTTGTTAATTCCACTATCCACGTGACCCCGAAGCGTCCGACCGACCGTCCTTTTCATACCCCCACTATCCACGTCGGCGTGGAGTTGACTTTCTAAAGTGTGGCGAGCGCAGCGAGTCCCACGAGGGGACGCGGATTACTTCACAGGTATACGCGTCCCCTCGTAGGGCTCGCTGTGCTCGCCTCGCTGCGCTCGCCACACTTTATAAAGTCAACTTCACGCCGACGTGGATAGTGGGGGTATGAAAAGGTCGGTCGGACGCATAGCGCTCGCCACGCTTCGGGGTGGCGTGGATAGTGGAATTAACAAGGTCAACAGCTGTTACGTCGACTAGTGTCATTGTGAACAGGTTTAAGAGTGTTTTGCACAGTGCACCCCTATGTACCCCTATACCCAACTAAATTCAGACGCTTTAGCGTCTAAACTTAGATGCCCCCTTCTTAGCGGTTTGCAGGGAGCTTGGATTTAGACGCTAAAGCGTCTAAATTTTAGCGTCTACATCTGGGACACCCCCTTTGATAGAGGTGTGCCGGGGTGTCTAGTTTAGAAGCCCCGTACGTTAGCGGTGTGCCGGGGTGTCCAGTTTACATGCCCCCGTTGTCAGCGGTGTGCAGGACTTTCTATTTCACTGTGGAACTACAAGTACCACAATGCAGCTTAATTGGTTAGTGGCTCAAACGTTAGTAGCATGCATGCTTATCAAATTTTTGTAAAAGAATATAGGCTCAAGCGATGGTTTGAAAAAGCAGCCAACCCGAATTGTGGCGAGCGCAGCGAGCCGGCAAGGGGCGGCAGTACGCATCCTCCGACCTTTTCATACCCCTACTATCCACGTCGGCGTGGAGTAGATTTTAGATAGTGTGGCGAGCGCAGCGAGTCCCGCGAGGGGACGTGGAATACGAGCCCGAAGCATGGCGAGCGCAGCGAGCCCCACGAGGGGACGCGGAATACATGTAAAGTAATCCGTGTCCGCTCGCCCCGCTTCGGGCTCGGTGGCTCGCTGCACTCGCCACACTATCTAAAATCAACTCCACGCCGACGTGGATAGTGGGGGTATGAAAAGGTCGGAGGACGCGTACTGCCTCCCCTAACGGGCTCGCTGCGCTCGTCACGCTTCGGGTTGGTGTTGATAGTGGGGGTGGCGTTGACAATGAGGGTGCATTTAACATTGTAAGCACCCATTAGGGTGCTTGTACAATTAAAAATCGCATAAAATCGCATAATGCACCGCATGCCGCTATATTGCATGCGATGCGATTGCATAAGATGCACTGCGATCAAAATCGGGGGAGCCGTGCTAGGAAACAAGTACCTATATATATATATTCCGGTACTTGTGTAGTTTCACGGCGCCACCGCGCGCACAGTCTGTGTTTGAAACTTGGCAGCTTGCCAGACTCTGTGTTTAACTGTGCGCGTGCTGCTCTAGCTGTTCTCAGCGCAGCGTGTGCCTGCTTTCCATATGTAATCTACGTTATCAGCGTAGCGCTGGGCATGTGGTCATTGTGGTACTTGTAGTTCCACCAGTAGCGTAAGTTTATCCCAGTTGCCCAGAGGCAAGATAAGTATTGGTTCCCCCCCAAATAGCTCAATCAGTAAGGTGTCTGTCTCCAGTATGGTCATGGGATCTAATACAGGGTGTGACACTTGCAAAAATGCTGTTAAAAGGGGGAGTCAGCAACATTAGCAATATCAACTGCTTTAAATTAACTGATTCAAACTTGAAGGGGAGGAGAGGTGCCCCCTTGGGTGCAGGAGCCCGGAAGCAGATGACTCCATTGCCTCCCAGAGTTCTGCCTCTGAGTTCCACAGTGAAATAGACAGTCCTGCACACCGCTGACAACGAGGGCATGTAAACTGGACACCCCAGCACACCGCTAACATACAGGGCTTCTAAACTAGACACCCCGGCACACCGCTATCAAAGGGGGTGTCCCAAATGTAGACGCTAAAATTTAGACGCTTTAGCCCCTAAGCGCGGCGAGCGCAGCTGTAAGTGTCCGACCGACCTTTTGATACCCCCACTATCCACGTCGGCGCGGAGTCGACTTTCTAAAGTGTGGCGAGCGCAGCGAGCCACCGAGCCCGAAGCGTGGCGAGCGCAGCGAGCCCTACGAGGGGACGCGTTTACCTGGGAAGTAATACGCGTCCCCTCGCATGACTCGCTGCGTTCGCCACACTTTAAAAAAACAACTCCAAGCCGACGTGGATAGTGGGGGTATGAAAAGGTCGGTCGGTCGGACGCGTACCGCGTCCCCTAGTGGGTAAACACAGAGTCTGGCAAGCTGCCAAGTTTCAAACACAGACTGTGCGCAGGGTGGCGCCGTGAAACTACACAAGTACCTATATTCCTTTCATCATCCAAGCCTGGCCAGTCACCCTCTATCTTCATCACCCCAGCCTCACTAGTCACCCTCTATCTTCATCACCCCAGAATCGCCAGTCACCCTCTATCTTTATCACCCCAGCCTCATCAGTCACCCTCTATCTTCATCACCCCAGCCTCCCCAGTCACCCTCTATCTTTATCACCCCAGCCTCATCAGTCACCCTCTATCTTCATCACCCCAGCCTCACCAGTCACCCTCTATATTCATCACCCCAGAATCGCCAGTCTCCCTCTATCTGTATCACCCCAGCCTCACCAGTCACCCTCTATCTTCATCACCCCAGCCTCACCAGTCACCCTCTATCTTCATCACCCCAGCCTTGCCAGTCACCCTCTATCTTCTTCACCCCAGCCTCCACAGTCACCCTCTATCTTCGTCACCCCAGCCTCACCAGTCACCCTCTATCTTCATCACCCCAGCCTTGCCAGTCACCCTCTATCTTCTTCACCCCAGCCTCCACAGTCACCCTCTATCTTCATCACCCCAGTCTCCCCAGTCACCCTCTATCTTCATCACCCCAGCCTCCACAGTCACCCTCTATCTTCATCACCCCAGCCTCCACAGTCACCCTCTATCTTCATCACCCCAGTCTCCCCAGTCACCCTCTATCTTCATCACCCCAGCCTCCACAGTCACCCTCTATCTTCATCACCCCAGTCTCCACAGTTACCCTCTATCTTCATCACCCCAGCCTCACCAGTCACCCTCTATCTTCATCACCCCAGCCTTGCCAGTCACCCTCTATCTTCTTCACCCCAGCCTCCACAGTCACCCTCTATCTTCGTCACCCCAGCCTCACCAGTCACCCTCTATCTTCATCACCCCAGCCTTGCCAGTCACCCTCTATCTTCTTCACCCCAGCCTCCACAGTCACCCTCTATCTTCATCACCCCAGTCTCCCCAGTCACCCTCTATCTTCATCACCCCAGCCTCCACAGTCACCCTCTATCTTCATCACCCCAGCCTCCACAGTCACCCTCTATCTTCATCACCCCAGTCTCCCCAGTCACCCTCTATCTTCATCACCCCAGCCTCCACAGTCACCCTCTATCTTCATCACCCCAGTCTCCACAGTTACCCTCTATCTTCATCACCCCAGCCTCCACAGTTACCCTCTATCTTCATCACCCCAGCCTCCACAGTCACCCTCTATCTTCATCACCACAGCCTCACCAATCGTCCTCTATCTCCATCAGCCCAGCCTCACCAGTCACCCTCTATCTCCATCACCCCAGCCTCGCCAGTCACCCTCTATCTCCATCACCCCAGCCTCCCCAGTCACCCTCTATCTTCATCACCCCAGCCTCCCCAGTCACCTGCTATGTCCCTGACACCCCAGCCTCCCCAGTCACCCTCTATCTCCATCACCCCAGCCTCCCTCTATCTCCATCACCCTAGCCTCCCCAGTCACCCTCTATCTCCATCACCCCAGCCTCACCAGTCACCCGCTATGTCCCTGACACCCCAGCCTCGCCAGTCACCCGCTATGTCCCTGACACCCCAGCCTCCCCAGTCACCCTCTATCTCCATCAGCCCAGCTTCCCCAGTCACCTTCTATCTTCATCACCCCAGCCTCACCAGTCACCCCCTATCTTCATCACCCCAGCCTCACCAATCGTCCTCTATCTCCATCAGCCCAGCCTCCCCAGTCACCCTCTATCTCCATCACCCCAGCCTCGCCAGTCACCCTCTATCTCCATCACCCCAGCCTCCCCAGTCACCCTCTATCTCCATCACCCCAGCCTCCCTCTATCTCCATCACCCCAGCCTCCCCAGTCACCCTCTATCTCCATCACCCCAGCCTCACCAGTCACCCGCTATGTCCCTGACACCCCAGCCTCGCCAGTCACCCGCTATGTCCCTGACACCCCAGCCTCACCAATCGTCCTCTATCTCCATCAGCCCAGCCTCCCCAGTCACCCTCTATCTTCATCACCCCAGCCTCACCAATCGTCCTCTATCTCCATCAGCCCAGCCTCCCCAGTCACCCTCTATCTCCATCACCCCAGCCTCGCCAGTCACCCTCTATCTTCATCACCCCAGCCTCACCAGTCACCCTCTATATTCATCACCCCAGAATCGCCAGTCTCCCTCTATCTGTATCACCCCAGCCTCACCAGTCACCCTCTATCTTTATCACCCCAGCCTCACCAGTCACCCTCTATCTTCATCACCCCAGCCTTGCCAGTCACCCTCTATCTTCTTCACCCCAGCCTCCACAGTCACCCTCTATCTTCGTCACCCCAGCCTCACCAGTCACCCTCTATCTTCATCACCCCAGCCTTGCCAGTCACCCTCTATCTTCATCACCCCAGCCTTGCCAGTCACCCTCTATCTTCTTCACCCCAGCCTCCACAGTCACCCTCTATCTTCGTCACCCCAGCCTCACTAGTCACCCTCTATCTTCATCACCCCAGCCTTGCCAGTCACCCTCTATCTTCTTCACCCCAGCCTCCACAGTCACCCTCTATATCCCTCTCCAGCATCATCGCCAGCCGCCACCACTCATCTGCTGGTAATACCAGGCGAGTGGACGGCTTTCCATAGCTGTTGTGGATAGCCGCAGTGTGTATGTGTTTTTATGGACAGTTTGTGTTCTCACTTTTACACAAACATTACTGTATTTAGTTTCTCTATGTAAAAAGCAATGCACTGTATATGCAAAAACATTTCAATAAAGGCATCACTGGCTTTGTTTACACGCATGACTCGCACATGCACACAGCGTACCATGCGCATGCGTGTCTGACTGATAATCGGTCAGTCTGCAAATTCACAGATCAACCGTATGGATCTGAATCAGCCCCATTAGGTAGGGTAGCTACTAGCCTCTTTTACATAGCATGAAATAGCGCTATTTAGGCCAGATCCCCTAGCACCCTGTAGTACAGACCCCCTAGCACCCTGTAGTACAGCCCCCCTAGCACCCTGTAGTACAGACCCCCTAGCACCCTGTAGTACAGACCCCCTAGCACCCTGTAGTACAGACCCCCTAGCACCCTGTAGTACAGACCCCCTAGCACCCTGTAGTACAGACCCCCTAGCACCCTGTAGTACAGACCCCCTAGCACCCTGTAATACAGCCCCCCTAGCACCCTGTAGTACAGACCTCCTAGCACCCTGTAGTACAGACCTCCTAGCACCCTGTAGTACAGACCCCCTAGCACCCTGTAGTACAGACCCCCTAGCACCCTGTAGTACAGACCCCCTAGCACCCTGTAGTACAGACCCCCTAGCACCCTGTAGTACAGACCCCCTAGCACCCTGTAATACAGCCCCCCTAGCACCCTGTAGTACAGACCTCCTAGCACCCTGTAGTACAGACCTCCTAGCACCCTGTAGTACAGACCCCCTAGCACCCTGTAGTACAGACCCCCTAGCACCCTGTAGTACAGACCCCCTAGCACCCTGTAGTACAGACCCCCTAGCACCCTGTAGTACAGACCCCCTAGCACCCTGTAGTACAGCCCCCCTAGCACCCTGTAGTACAGACCCCCTAGCACCCTGTAGTACAGATCCCCTAGCACCCTGTAGTACAGACCCCCTAGCACCCTGTAGTACAGACCCCCTAGCACCCTGTAGTACAGACCCCCTAGCACCCTGTAGTACAGACCCCCTAGCACCCTGTAGTACAGACCCCCTAGCACCCTGTAATACAGCCCCCCTAGCACCCTGTAGTACAGACCTCCTAGCACCCTGTAGTACAGACCCCCTAGCACCCTGTAGTACAGACCCCCTAGCACCCTGTAGTACAGACCCCCTAGCACCCTGTAGTACAGACCCCCTAGCACCCTGTAGTACAGACCCCCAACACCCTGTAGTACAGACCCTCCTAGCACCCTGTAGTACAGACCCCCTAGCACCCTGTAGTACAGACCCCCTAGCACCCTGTAATACAGCCCCCCTAGCACCCTGTAGTACAGACCCTCCTAGCACCCTGTAGTACAGACCCCCTAGCACCCTGTAGTACAGACCCCCAACACCCTGTAGTACAGACCCTCCTAGCACCCTGTAGTACAGACCCCCTAGCACCCTGTAGTACAGACCCCCTAGCACCCTGTAGTACAGAGCCCCTAGCACCCTGTAGTACAGACCCCCTAGCACCCTGTAGTACAGCCCCCCTAGCACCCTGTAGTACAGACCCCCTAGCACCCTGTAGTACAGATCCCCTAGCACCCTGTAGTACAGACCCCCTAGCACCCTGTAGTACAGACCCCCTAGCACCCTGTAGTACAGACCCCCTAGCACCCTGTAGTACAGACCCCCTAGCACCCTGTAGTACAGACCCCCTAGCACCCTGTAATACAGCCCCCCTAGCACCCTGTAGTACAGACCTCCTAGCACCCTGTAGTACAGACCCCCTAGCACCCTGTAGTACAGACCCCCTAGCACCCTGTAGTACAGACCCCCTAGCACCCTGTAGTACAGACCCCCTAGCACCCTGTAGTACAGACCCCCTAGCACCCTGTAGTACAGACCCCCAACACCCTGTAGTACAGACCCTCCTAGCACCCTGTAGTACAGACCCCCTAGCACCCTGTAGTACAGACCCCCTAGCACCCTGTAATACAGCCCCCCTAGCACCCTGTAGTACAGACCCTCCTAGCACCCTGTAGTACAGACCCCCTAGCACCCTGTAGTACAGACCCCCAACACCCTGTAGTACAGACCCTCCTAGCACCCTGTAGTACAGACCCCCTAGCACCCTGTAGTACAGACCCCCTAGCACCCTGTAGTACAGACCCCCTAGCACCCTGTAGTACAGACCCCCTAGCACCCTGTAGTACAGACCCCCTAGCACCCTGTAGTACAGCCCCCCTAGCACCCTGTAGTACAGACCCCCTAGCACCCTGTAGTACAGATCCCCTAGCACCCTGTAGTACAGACCCCCTAGCACCCTGTAGTACAGACCCCCTAGCACCCTGTAGTACAGACCCCCTAGCACCCTGTAGTACAGACCCCCTAGCACCCTGTAGTACAGACCCCCTAGCACCCTGTAATACAGCCCCCCTAGCACCCTGTAGTACAGACCTCCTAGCACCCTGTAGTACAGACCCCCTAGCACCCTGTAGTACAGACCCCCTAGCACCCTGTAGTACAGACCCCCTAGCACCCTGTAGTACAGACCCCCTAGCACCCTCTAGTACAGACCCCCTAGCACCCTGTAGTACAGACCCCCAACACCCTGTAGTACAGACCCTCCTAGCACCCTGTAGTACAGACCCCCTAGCACCCTGTAGTACAGACCCCCTAGCACCCTGTAATACAGCCCCCCTAGCACCCTGTAGTACAGACCCTCCTAGCACCCTGTAGTACAGACCCCCTAGCACCCTGTAGTACAGACCCCCAACACCCTGTAGTACAGACCCTCCTAGCACCCTGTAGTACAGACCCCCTAGCACCCTGTAGTACAGACCCCCTAGCACCCTGTAGTACAGACCCCCTAGCACCCTGTAGTACAGACCCCCTAGCACCCTGTAGTACAGCCCCCCTAGCACCCTGTAGTACAGACCCCCTAGCACCCTGTAGTACAGATCCCCTAGCACCCTGAAGTACAGACCCCCTAGCACCCTGTAGTACAGACCCCCTAGCACCCTGTAGTACAGACCCCCTAGCACCCTGTAGTACAGACCCCCTAGCACCCTGTAGTACAGACCCCCTAGCACCCTGTAATACAGCCCCCCTAGCACCCTGTAGTACAGACCTCCTAGCACCCTGTAGTACAGACCCCCTAGCACCCTGTAGTACAGACCCCCTAGCACCCTGTAGTACAGACCCCCTAGCACCCTGTAGTACAGACCCCCTAGCACCCTGTAGTACAGACCACCTAGCACCCTGTAGTACAGACCCCCTAGCACCCTGTAGTACAGACCCCAACACCCTGTAGTACAGACCCTCCTAGCACCCTGTAGTACAGACCCCCTAGCACCCTGTAGTACAGACCCCCTAGCACCCTGTAATACAGCCCCCCTAGCACCCTGTAGTACAGACCCTCCTAGCACCCTGTAGTACAGACCCCCTAGCACCCTGTAGTACAGACCCCCTAGCACCCTGTAGTACAGACCCCCTAGCACCCTGTAGTACAGACCCCCTAGCACCCTGTAGTACAGACCCCCTAGCACCCTGTAATACAGCCCCCCTAGCACCCTGTAGTACAGACCTCCTAGCACCCTGTAGTACAGACCCCCTAGCACCCTGTAGTACAGACCCCCTAGCACCCTGTAGTACAGACCCCCTAGCACCCTGTAGTACAGACCCCCTAGCACCCTGTAGTACAGACCCCCTAGCACCCTGTAGTACAGACCCCCTAGCACCCTGTAATACAGCCCCCCTAGCACCCTGTAGTACAGACCTCCTAGCACCCTGTAGTACAGACCCCCTAGCATCCTGTAGTACAGACCCCCTAGCACCCTGTAGTACAGACCCCCTAGCACCCTGTAGTACAGACCTCCTAGCACCCTGTAGTACAGACCCCCTAGCACCCTGTAGTACAGACCCCCTAGCACCCTGTAGTACAGACCCCCTAGCACCCTGTAGTACAGACCCCCTAGCACCCTGTAGTACAGACCCCCTAGCACCCTGCAGTACAGACCCCCTAGCACCCTGCAGTACAGACCCCCTAGCACCCTGTAGTACAGACCCCCTAGCACCCTGTAGTACAGACCCCCTAGCACCCTGTAGTACAGACCCCCTAGCACCCTGTAGTACAGACCCCCTAGCACCCTGCAGTACAGACCCCCTAGCACCCTGTAGTACAGACCCCCTAGCACCCTGCAGTACAGACCCCCTAGCACCCTGCAGTACAGACCCCCTAGCACCCTGTAGTACAGACCCCCTAGCACCCTGTAGTACAGACCCCCTAGCACCCTGTAGTACAGACCCCCTAGCACCCTGTAGTACAGACCCCCTAGCACCCTGTAGTACAGACCCCCTAGCACCCTGTAGTACAGACCCCCTAGCACCCTGCAGTACAGACCCCCTAGCACCCTGCAGTACAGACCCCCTAGCACCCTGCAGTACAGACCCCCTAGCACCCTGTAGTACAGCCCCCCTAGCACCCTGTAGTACAGACCCCCTAGCACCCTGTAGTACAGACCCCCTAGCACCCTGTAGTACAGACCCCCAACACCCTGTAGTACAGACCCCCTAGCACCCTGCAGTACAGACCCCCTAGCACCCTGCAGTACAGACCCCCTAGCACCCTGCAGTACAGACCCCCTAGCACCCTGTAGTACAGCCCCCCTAGCACCCTGTAGTACAGACCCCCTAGCACCCTGTAGTACAGACCCCCCAACACCCTGTAGTACAGACCCCCTAGCACCCTGTAGTACAGCCAATCAGATGCAAAATCTGACGCGCGCGACTCCCAGGAAGTTGCTGGGGAATTGAAGGGAAATCTGATGCAATGTGAAGCTTCAGACAAACTGCACTAGTGATTGGTCACCTTTAGTCCAGGTAACCTCTGACCTGCCACTATCTTTACTGATAACCAGACTGAACTTGAAAATGTTATTCAGCCATCACACACCGTGTCCTCCTATACCAGTGACAGCGCATTCAGAGCGTTGGAAGGGGTCTTACTTGGTGGACCGTGGTACCCGCACAACAGCCGCACTACAGCCACACTACAGTCTGCTTCTCTGGGGACTCCAGTCTAGATCTGGGTTCAGCACCGGTGCTAAGAGAACAAGGTGAGAATTTCTGATTAACACACTGGTTCCAGGTTACACAGTGCCCGAGGTTACATAGCAGCAATATCTCCCATACGGGCAGGGCCACCACCAGGGGGGTGCTATGGGAACAGCTGTCCCAGGGACGAATGCTTTGAAAGAGGGTAGAGCCCGGGCCACTCTGTCCCCGCAGCCCGCAAGGCCACCAGCACCCCCCCTTGACTACACAGCGGCACCCGTGGCCCCGTCTGGCCACAATCCGCCGCACCATCACGTGCTGCCCGCCGCCTGGGGACACTCAAACAGGCAGTGCAGTGGGTAGCAGGCTAGCCGGGAGCCCCCACCGTGCGACGTGAATGATGTCACGCAGCTCATGCCAGATTTATTTGTGTGAGGAGGAGGTGCCTCCATATTTGTGTGAGGAGGAGGTGCCACCATATGTGTGTGAGGAGGAGGTGCCTCCATATTTGTGTGAGGAGGAGGTGCCGCCATATTTGTGTGAGGAGGAGGTGCCGCCATATTTGTGTGAGGAGGAGGTGCCTCCATATTTGTGTGAGGAGGAGGTGCCTCCATATTTGTGTGAGGAGGAGGTGCCTCCATATTTGTGTGAGGAGGAGGTGCCGCCATATTTGTGTGAGGAGGAGGTGCCTCCATATTTGTGTGAGGAGGAGGTGCCTCCATATTTGTGTGAGGAGGAGGTGCCGCCATATTTCTGTGAGGAGCGTTGCAGCAGGGAACAGCGTGTGGATGCCCCTCACATGCTAAAGGTACAGTAACTAATTTATTATTGTGATAGACACCAGGGACTGGGAGAGGGGAGGGGGGTTTGGGGCATCTCTCTGCAGCTACTGTCTGTGTGTGTGTGTGTGTGCGGGTGTGTGTGTGTGCGTGTGTGTGTGTGTGTGTGTGTGTGCAGCCTGCCGGCTCTAGCAGCAAGGCTGTTATAAATGTTAAGTGAACCCCCAAAACAAAAAACATTATTTCAAGTGTTTTTGTTTTATAACAATAGGGGGGTGCTGCCTATTTTGACAGTCCTGAGCCCCACAATTTCTGATGGCAGCCCTGCGTACGGAAACACTCCTATTGCTGGGAATCCACATTTATAGCCAATATTTATAACACAATTAAAGTATTTCACACTCAATCATCAGAATCTATACACTTTTCCGGCGGAGGGTGGTGGGGAGGGTATTGAATCACCCCCTAAATGCATATAGCAATGGCAATGAGCATAAAATCCTCTCCTTGGCAATGAGCATAACCCCCCCATGCCAATGAGCATGTAATCCCCCATGGCAACAAGCATGAAATATCCTGTGGCCTCAAGCATGAAATCCCTGGCATCAAAAATGTAACTCCTTGCAAAAAGCATGTAAGTGGCATTTATGTTGAATAATATGTAATAGGCATTATGGTGTGTGGCATAATGTGTAATGGACATTGCGGCATATGGTATAATAAGTAATTGTCCAGTGTGGCATAATATGTAATGGGCATTATGGTGTGGGGTATAATGTGTAATGAGCATCACGATGTGTGGTATAATGTGTAATAGGCATCATGGTGTGTGGCATAATGTGTTATGGGCATTACTATGTATGGTAGATATCAGTGGTTCTCAATCTCTTCCTTAAGTACCCCCAACAGTTCAAATTTTCTAGGTCACTCAGCAGGTGCACAGGTGCACTCATTACTGACTGACACATTTTAAAATATTCACAGGTGGAGCTAATTATTTCACTTGCGATTATGTGTGGAGACCTGGAAAACATGGACTGTTGGTGGTACTTGAGGACGAGGTTGAGAACCACTGGTTCTATCTATATATATATATATATATATATATATATATATATATATATATATATATATATATATATATATATATATAACAAGCATTACATATGGTGTGTGGCACAGCTCGACCTATGTAACCCATTGCACAAAAACCCAGGTCCGAAAACCCAGGTCCGACCCGGGATTAACCCTTCTTTTAACCCGGGCTGGAAAGCCGGGTTGCTAGACCTGGGTAATTTGAAAAGGCCCTTTCACACCGAACACTACACATAAACAGAAGCGCACGCAGGGGGGGTTACTGAGTACCCAGAAACCCCCCCAGGAGTCTAAGGTCCCGAGTCTGAAAGCAGAGGGTCTCCTCTTTCCATAGGTACAAGAATTTAAAAAAATCGGCCCTTGGGAACCAGAGATATCTGACTTCAAAGTAGTCCCCCTCCAAGCCTGTTAATTGCTCTTCCCAGTCAGATATTTCAGATTCTGTCTGATATAGAGTTTTTCTGAGGGTATATTCCAAAAGCTGGGATTCTCCTTCTTTGAAGGACACTAGTAGCTTGTCTCTACTGTTCCCAGAACCAGAGATATCAGCCTTCCAGCAGCTGGTTACTGCTCCAGCTCCACACACCTGGTATGTAGTTTTATATACTCGTTGGCAGATTGCTGTGCCTCCTGAACTCTGATCCCCCAGTCCCCAATGCCATTTGGTAGGTGGGATTCTCTAGTTTTTAATTCCATTAAAATCTAAGAAATGTATTTCCGGGAACTGGAGATATCTGCAGTCAAGCAAGCTGTCCTCCCACCAGAAAATTATGTATAATAAGCCCACTCCACTATACCCCCCTCCTCTGCGTATTAAACATCCTCTACCACCCTGGAAGTTATGTATCAGGGCCCCTTCATTCAGCCCAGTGCTCCCTTCTCCCACCCCATCTCCCACCATCTGTGCAGTAAATGGGTAATTAGGGGAAATCACTGATCCAGGCCCTACATGCTGAGCGGTTGATATAATACCCCCTACCACCCGCAGGACATCAAAGCTGGAGGATAGCATACATTGCTATGCCCAGGGGTCTACACTGCTGTTGATGCCCCTATATGTATATATATGTATGTATATATGTATATATATTTTATTATTATTATTTATATACATTTGGTCTATCTATAATACTTTAACTGACCCGGCATATACTGGGTCACCTAAGTGTCCATCTCCGTGCTTTGCTCCGCCCCTCTGGAAACCCCCTTGGAAAATCCTGCGTTTGCCCCTGTAACTGATATGATTTCTGTCATATTTATTGTTTTCAGCCTCATGTTGTTTACAGGAACCTTCCAACCCCTGATAGCGAAGTCTGTCCAAGCCAAGTGGAGACTCAGGAATGTCTACACCACACCTGTTTGGGGTGTGGCAGAAGTTGCTAGTACTGAATTCAGTAAGGCCAACCAAACTGCCAGCTGCAGGGGAGAATCCATGCCCAGGAGTCCAATGCACAGCTGGGGATGTCTGTGTCATTGCTAGCAAGGATTGCAAGAGGAGACATAGCCTATAGTGTGTTCACAGACTACTGGGGCAGGGACATCTGTGTGCCTGAAGTTTGCAGCCTCCTGGGAGAAGAACCAGAACCAGACCCCTTGCAGCAGCTGATGTGGCAGGTGGTACCCTGCCAGATGCCAAGTATAGGGAAAAGTTGATAGAGGGACAGCAAAGTCCATTGTCTGACACCCTGCACCCATACCAAACCTGTTTTGCAGGAAGGTCAGGGAAAATTCACCTAGTTGCCCACCAGGAAGAGTCAGGTCACCAAACCCCTCCTGAGACAGCCAGCATGCAGCGACACACTGGGGATGTTACAGGTGCCAAGGTGGGTGAGATGCAGAGCATAGGGGTGGTACAAGAGTCCAGGAGTACATGGGCCACACCCATGGTGCTTGTCCTAACATGGGAACCAGTGGCGTAACTACTGTAAGGCAGCCCCAGCAGCCGCTTGGGGGAGCAAGCAGTAGCGGGGTCTGTGTGGGCGCCAGCACCATCTCGACCCACTGACATGCTGCTGCCTGGCGCTGCCCACTGACTGAGCACTGGAGGCAAGTCAGCCGCAGCACGGTTGGGGCCATGGCAGAGATGACAGATTCCCCCACTGATTCAATTGACTGTAAAAAGAGCTGGCTATTGGCTACTGTGTACAGGATGGGCGGGCGGATGGGCATGCTAGGGCAGCCTGGTATACGTTGGAGCCATGGGAAGCAGCAGTGTCTGCTGGACTCTCTTCCTCTCTCCTGCTTCAGCTTCTCCGTTATGATGTCATCACGTCACACACTGGGGAAACGCTGGAGAGGAGCCCGGATGGGGGAGCCACAAACTTTTTGGCAGGGGGGAGCAAAATTTATAGTTACGCCACTGATGGGAACTGTGGCAGTCCATCTCAGCAGGGAGACCACTGCTACCCATCCCGGCAAGGTACTGAAAATTGTCAGGGTACGTTATCAGACCTTGCATCTTGTCTGTTGCAATCCAATCTGTCAGGAGCTTGTACTAGACACTTAAAAGGAGAGTGGAATCTTCCTTTCATGTACAAAGATCAATTACTTAGGGACATTCATTAGTGTCCAGCATGAAGCTGGTTAAAAACTCTGGAGGGTGGGAGGGATGAGAGGAGCAGCAATGAGCTATATCTACCCTTCTCCCACCATAATGTGTGTCCATTTCTTGGGGAAAGCAGCTATTCATGCAGGGAATGTACCAATCTTCTTCATCTGCGAAATTCCCCGACAAACAGTTTGCTGGTACTTGGAGTATTTTTATTCCTTTTTATTTTGTTTGAGTTTTTATTCCACTGTGTGTATTTTTAAAATATATTTAATAATCTTTGTAACAAATTTTTGTAACTAAAGCTCTTAAGCCGTCTATACATTTATTTGGCTTGAACCTTAACATACACTTTAAGCTAGCTTAACTAAAGAATAACTGACGCTGACACAATAAAGACACAGACACCATAACAATTAGATTTAAAGGTCATATAGTATTTATTATGTGGTATGACCCTTCTTCGTAAAGGGCTGGCAATAAGGCGCCACGGATGACCAGCTCTAGTCACATCAAAAATGGCGGCGACTTAAACGCCCCAACTGACTGATATTAACATGGGGACGACTGAGACGGCCCCATCCGACTAAGGCACAACCTAACGCTGGGAAGTCTCACCACCCCTTCTCTGGCTGGTGTGGACACTCCGCTGATGAAGTGCCCACAGCGCCCCCCCGCAAAGGCAGGACACCCCGCCGTCTTTCCCAGGGGTAGTGCCTCCCAGAGCCCTCTCATGCCACAAGTGACCGCTGGACCGTGACGCCCTACCACCCCAGTTCTGGAAATGGTAAATGTACCAAAGAATGGACTATAAATTGAGATGCCGAAGGCAAGGGAGGGTGGGAGGGGCTGAAATACTTCTGCAAGAGGAAGTACTTCCTGTAAGGACCTGCCTATATACCCCTCTCCTAAGATCACGCCCCTAAGCTCTCCCATGGGCTAACCACAAAACTGAAACTAACTTAGTCAACTAGCAGTCATTAACTCTTTCCTGCCAACCCAAAAAATGTAAGCCTCTTAAGTACGCTCTGGCTTAGGCAGCCCTCGCTTAATCTAAGCCGTCTATACATTTATTTGGCTTGAACCTTAACATACACTTTAAGCTAGCTTAACTAAAGAATAACTGACGCTGACACAATAAAGACACGGACACCATAACAATTAGATTTAAAGGTCATATAGTATTTATTATGTGGTATGACCCTTCTTCGTAAAGGGCTGGCAATAAGGCGCCACGGATGACCAGCTCTAGTCACATCAAAAATGGCGGCGACTTAAACGCCCCAACTGACTGATATTAACATGGGGACGACTGAGACGGCCCCATCCGACTAAGGCACAACCTAACGCTGGGAAGTCTCACCACCCCTTCTCTGGCTGGTGTGGACACTCCGCTGACGAAGTGCCCACAGCGCCCCCCCCCCCCCCCCCCGCAAAGGCAGGACACCCCGCCGTCTTTCCCGGGGGTAGTGCCTCCCAGCGCCCTCTCATGCCACAAGTGACCGCTGGACCGTGACGCCCTACCGCCACCGCCAGGCTCTAAGAGCCGCTATATAGGCTCCAAGAGCCGCCGCATGCCACCCACGAAGAACTACCTAAGTGTCCGCCTCCCTAAACGAACCCGAAAACTATCCCTCAACAATAACCTCAAACCAATAAAGGGGGATCTGAAAGAAAAGGTTCCTAACCGTCAGAAATTATACATTGCATTGATTAGTACGGCAAGGTAAGTTAGTACAATGGACCCAAGTGAAGTTGAAAACTTGATAAAAAAACTCTTGTGTGTCCCGGAAGGGGGAGGTGGGCCGAATTGAAATTAATAAGGACCCACGAAGGTAAAAAATGCAAGAAAGTCCTTCACACCCCTGATTCCGGAACACTAGCTGTTCCAAAACCAGCGAGTAAACAGCATTTTTGGGTCAGCGCCACAGGCGCACTACAACTAAATCTTATATACCTTATATAATACCTAAATGCAGCGGACTTCCTTCGTCCCCATTGCCTAAATGGAAAAGTCAGGAAGCCTGCCGGCCGCTGCGCAGGTAGCTGCCCCAACAGGCAATTTCAGCACTAAATATTGCAGCGGCCGCAAGGCCTGCGGTGATGACGCCAAAAGAGGATCAGCACCGAAACCCAGGATTATATCCGGGGCCTTACTGAAAAGCTGGTAATGGATGTGAATCCCTCGAGGAGGAATTGCGCATCCCGCTTATTCGCGCATCGCCAGCCAAAGCGCCCTAGCAGGGACCCTAATAGGGGAATGGGCCTTTACTTAGAGCCGGCAGAGGGCTCACTGTAGAAAGCGGGGGCCGCGGCAGCCTTACAATCCTCGGCGAGGTGATATGCATCACCCACTCAGCGTGCATGTCGGAACCGACAACTAGCGCCTCGTGTGCAATCGGAGTCCATGTACGCGAAGCACTTTTCTTTTGCCGGAGGGGGCGTGGCCCCCTCCTTACCTGGAAAGGGCTTAACTAGCGACTCGGCTGTGGTAATCTGGCTGGTGACTTTGTCGCTGCTAGCGGAGCTGTCAGTAAAGGAAGGCCCTGAAGTGGAGGCATGTGCATTATCCAGCTCACCTGTTCCTGAAAAAGGCCCCACAGTCAGAGGCAGAGTGGAATTCCCTGCTTCGGCTGCAGCAGCGGCCCCCCGATGCACCCGGAACGGGAACGGCAGGAGTATCCGGAGTCGAAATGGGAGCCGATGGGTCGTCCGACCCCACTGCATTCCCAGCCGCACCGTGGAGATTCGGTGGCCCCGGACGATTCGAAAACAAAATAAATAAATAAATAATTGGGTCTGTAATAATCATATATTAAACTTATATAGGATAATGTCTGCCATCAAAAAATATATGTACATTAGTAGAATAAAGCAGAAAAAATACTAAAGAGGCAGTACATGGTAACTACAACAGGTGGCAGTGCTGAGCTCAGACCTGGTCTGTACTCTGCGGATCTAGTGTTCTGATGACTCCTGAGTCATGCAATTACTTAAATAGTTCATTTAGTTAACAGAGTCATACAGATCTCTGAACGAATCACTGACTCTACAGCCATAATGAGTCTGTGTCTGTACAGTATCTCTGAGCTACCATGTGTGGCACTATGAATTGTGTGTATGGAGCAGAACTATGCACTGCCATGCTCTATTCTCCCTGTATATTAGGTCACAAGCCATACCTCCCAACTTTCTCAGCATAGGATGCGGGACGATGCTTCTGCGCGCCGGAGGCGAGCCAAAATTTTCGGGGGCGTGGCCTAATTTGGGGGGCGTGGCCTATGCTCGCGGCTCTTCCACGAGGCCACGCCCCCATTTTGCCGCTATGGGGGCATGACCCAGAGGCTCTGTGAGCCTCTAGCCATGCCCCCAGCCCCCTGGCTGCGGGAATAGACGCTGTGCGCATGCGCACAGCGTTTATTCCCCGCTGTTTAGCAGCTGACGGGGGGACTCCCAACAGCCCCCCCACACCGCGGGACACTGCCGCCCGCGGGTGGGACATCGGGACAGGCCCTGACAATCGGGACTGTCCCGATAAAATCGGGACTGTTGGGAGGTATGCAAGCTGCACTCCCAATAAGCCACAGACACAGTGCTGGCTGCTGCATGTTATATACTGTATGCTGCATGTTATATACTGTATACTGCCATGCCCTATTCCCCCAGTATATTAGGTCACAAGCTGCACTCCCAATAAGCCACAGACACAGTGCTGGCTGCAGCATGTTATATACTGTAGCTCTGTTTACTCCACAAAAGATGTATGCAACTTCATTATACATAAAGTGGAGCAGTTACCCCTAGCAACCAATCAGCCTATGTCACATCCCAGACTGTGCAAGATAAATTACAGGAGCAGACCTGATACCCCTCAAACTCTCCACCCCATCTCTCTCTGAGGTCAGTTACATTGGGGCAAAGGGACAGGTTTTCCTTCTAATTACTGTATTTGAAAAGCAGAAAAAAAAAAAAAAAAATTTGAATTTGGGTATTTACTTGCATATTATGGAAGTCAAAATAGTAACCACAATGGGATTAATATTGCAGAGCTGAACAGGTCACTATCAGGGTGCTGTATATCCTTTTGCATTTCTAAAATAGAAAATAATCTGATTTATTAAACCTGTCTGATCATTCTAACAAGGCTGTAACTGCTGCCATGAGCTGGTAATAGCAATGCCTGCTCTGTGTGTAATAATCTGGTCTGGTTCATACACTTCCATGTGCTCCTCTCAGTCTCTAAACCAGTGATGGAATAATGAACCAAATGAACTAGACAAACGAATCTTCTGAACTTATCCTTTGGTTGAACTGGTCACCAACATGAACTAGATTTCCCAACAACAACAGACAGTGGACTTAGCTACAGTAAGGCTGGTCTGGAGGCTGGAGCTGCTGTACTTCTGCCAGGGAGCTGAAATATTTCTGCAAGAGGAAGTACTTCCTGAAAGGACCTGCCTATATACCCCTCTCCTAAGCTCACGCCCCGAAGCTCTCCCATGGGCTAACCACAAAACTGAAACTAACTTAGTCAACTAGCAGTCATTAACTCTTTCCTGCCAACCCAAAAAATGTAAGCCTCTTAAGTACGCTCTGGCTTAGGCAGCCCTCGCTTAATCGAAGTATTCTTGGAAATAAATAATTCATATTTCTAGTCCTGAATCTGTGTTTTTAGGATTAACGCCTATTGCGGCTTACGCTACAACCTTTTTATATTGTATTATGTGGTCAGGTGCGAGCAAAGCGTACCTTGCACAAATCGGAGGCGCTAAACCAGGCTTTGCTGGTGGCAGCATACCTTATATGGGTGAGCCGTGTGTCCAAAGTGAACCTCAAGTCACAGCTAGTGCTGTTCAGATTGACATCCAGTAGGACTGTGACACCTGGGATTGAAATCCCTGAAATTTTGTGGCTGGTCACTCTAGTTGTTGGTACAGGAGAGTGAGTGACTGTGTGGGAACCTGAACTGTGACATTGTCTTTGGTCCTATCTAGATGGTGTTGTCCGGGTTTAACATAAACCACCTGACAAGCAAATACAAATGCCTTATATTATTATTTTGTTACACTTTACACTCCTTGGGCGGGATGTTCTAAGCATTTGCGTTATAACCCACTGCACATCGCATTGATAATAATCACATATGTATTAACATATGCAATTAGTATCACAAAGGTAAGGCGATAAGAGCTGCCCTTTGCGAAGCAGTCAGTGGGGTTGAGTGGGTTCCCATGGCTCACACCTATACCTGTGCCCGGCACAAATTATTTTTTGCTAAAAACTCACTGGGGACATTTGTAACAGCACTAAAGGTGACATGATATGTAACTGGCACTATATATGTACAAGAAAATGATTGCTTGGCATTCAAATTCAATATCTGAGATACTACACAATTTTTGTTTCATGTTTTGAAACCTTGTTTTTTGAACAAATAAAATATATTTGTGTGTATTTTATGTGGTAATAAAATATATTTGTGTGCATTTCATGTGTTTGATGTGTTTATACAGCATAAATGCAAGATACTTTAAAATACATCATTGAAATATTGAAATATTCCAAAATACGGAATAATCCGTTATCCAAAATTCTCCTGGTCCCGAGCATTTTGGATACGGGATACTCAACCTGTAATAATAATACTCCATTTCACCTGCTTGAGCAAAATGAAGGAAAGGACGCACTGTTTATCTTGATAATTTTTATAATAAAATATATCTCATATATCATTAGTACAATACACAGAAAAAATTATAAAAAGGTACACAAAAAAAGGTTTGCATAAAAAGTTATTACATATGAGGAATTTTGGGGGGGGGGTTATAATAATAATAGGTAATAATACTCCGATTCACCTGCTTGAGCAAAATGAAGGAAAGGACACAGTGGGTCCTTTCCTTCATTTTCCTCAAGCAGGTGAATCGGAGTATTATTACCTATTATTATTATTATTATTATTATTACCTAGCAGCGCATCACAACCAATTTTGTTCTCTTATATAATAAGTGTCCTGCGGCTGTGGCATTACCCTGCTGGCTGGTTTGGCCTGGAGCTGGTTCTTAAAATATGGGGGACCACTGGTCATTTTGTCCCCGTATTTTGGGAACCAGCCCCGGACCTGGGCTGGTTTTAAAAAATCAGCGAAGCCCTATTTGCCGGGTTTCCTGATTTTTATTACCGGCCCCGGCTCTTTCAGCCTGGTGCTGGTTACAGCTGTGGGGGGGGGACCCCACGCCATTTTTTAAAATTTATTTATTTTTTTCTATTTTTTTTTACACATTGCAGCCTGCATGGATCTGACTGATCCGTGCAGACTGCCTGCACAGATTTTTATTATACAGCCGCTAATACAAATCATTACGACATCGGAGGGTTACAAAGCAGTCGTATTTGACTGCTTTGTAAATTCCCCTCTGGAACACGACTTTACATACGGCTGAAACAGCAGTATGCAGTCGTATTGATTCGTATTAAGAATACGAATACGATTTTTTGTATTTGTATTCTTAGTAAATTTCCCCCATAATATTTGTTGCTAACCCCTTGCCAATATTGTTTTATAAATGAGCCCCATAGACAGTATGTTATTGCTCTATCCTCCCCCACACAGCCATTCCCAGCATACTATCACTTTCATCATGTTTCTGACTTTGGATGTTACTGCTCAGCCCCTCCCTCTGCGCTGATCTGTATAATAATAATGTTTTGTTTCATTCCTGTTTCCTAGAATGGCGTCTGCAGACCTGGGAGCTGAGCTGCGCTGCTCCATCTGCCTGAGCACTTATACCGACCCCGTGTCCCTGAGATGTGGACACAACTTCTGCCGGGACTGTATTGGGAAGGCGCTGGATACACAGGAGGTAGATGGAGATTATTCCTGTCCGGAGTGCAGAGCAGAGTTTAGGAGGCGTCCGGCACTGGAGAAGAACAGGAAGCTGAGGAACATTGTGGAGAGATTCCTATGTAACCTGCCAGAGATGAAGGACATCCCGATCTTCTGTACTTACTGTGAACCTTGTGTGCTTGCGGCTAAAACATGTCTACAGTGTGAATCTTCATTTTGTGACAGACACTTAATTAAACACAATAAATCTACTGAACACATTCTAACTGAACCCACTGATTTCCTGACAGAAAGAAAATGCTCCGTACACAAGGAGATGGTGAAGTATTACTGCTCTGAGGACTCTGCTGCTATCTGTATATCCTGCTGGGTGGCTGGGGACCACCAGGGTCACCACGTGGAACTTCTGACTGTGGCCTCTGAGAAGAAAAAGGGGACACTGAGAGCAGTTACTGAGACCCTGAAGTCTGAGAGAGAGGAAACTGAGAGGAGAGTGCAGCGTCTGCAGGATCACAGGAGAGAGGAGAAGGAGAGAGCCACCAGGGTCACTGAGAGAGTCACTGATCTGTTTAGAGACATCAGGGAGAAGTTAGACACCCTGGAGAGGGAGGTCCTGGATGAGATCTCCAGACAGGTAGAACAGATGTCTCTCTCAGTCACTGATCTGATCACACAGCTGGAGACACAGAAGGACGAGCTGTCCAGGAAGATTAGTAGCATTGAGGAGATTTGTAGCATCAGTGATCCATTAACTGTCCTGAAGAAAGATCCAGGAGGTGATGTCATCAGTCACAGGAGCTGTGATGTCACCAGTGATGTAAGAGTGACTGGATGTGTGGATGAGGGAATAATCTCACAGATGTTACACAGGGGACTTTCCCTCGTGGCTGATAGTCTGATGGATCTACAGATAAAGAGACAGTTCTCAGTGATGGAGAAAGCTGATGTATTACTGGATATTAAGACGGCCTCTAATTGGATTATTATATCAGAGGATCGCAGATCTGCATGTAATAGTAATGTATATCAGATCAGACCAGATGGACCAGAGAGGTTTATAGTTGGGCAGGTGTTAAGTTCCTGTAGCTTCTCATCTGGGAGACATTACTGGGAAGTGGATGTGAGAGAGGCAGAGAAATGGCTGATAGGGGTGGCCGGTCACAGTATGGAGAGAAAGAGTAAGGGTAATGAATCATTCATTGGTTATAATAACAAGTCCTGGAACCTGAGCCTTATTGACAAGCTGGGAGCATGTCATAGCAATATATATAAACAGATAGAGGAAAGAGATCCAGAGTCCCCTGTGCAGACAGTCAGGATATACCTGGACTATAAGGCCGGGCGTCTGTCCTTCTACAAGCTGTGTGACCCCATCAGACACCTGTACACCTTCTCTGCCACCTTCACTGAGCCCCTGTATGCTGCCTTCTGTGTGTATGAGAATTCCTGCATCAAACTCATAAAGTAAATACTAGTGTAATAAGATTATTTTTTTTTAATTGAGTCTTTATCAAATTTTTTAAACATTTAAAATACATAGAAAACAGCAAAACATATACCAATCTGTATATCAAGAATTTACAACAATAAAAGTAAACATGCAACATAAGACAAAGTGCACACTGGTACCGCGTAAAGCATTTCATTTATACAACTCTATAGCCCTGCATACAAGCCCGAGACTATAGTTGCTAGATTCCCCTAGCTAGCAGTAGAGGGGACACACATTTGGAGCTTCCATACCAAGGCTGATGTATTTAGCTTTGAGAAGGGAGGGAGCCTCTTGAGGTTTCCTTGGCATAGATGTCTAAGGGAGAGTGGATCTCTGAGATTCACACGAGGTAGCCTAACATAGGTGGGTTTGGCAAGTTTAGGACTATGGAGAGGAGTATTAGGGTATTTAGGTATATTACCTTGTCTGCGGGATAGTCGGACCGAGAAGGACAGAAAGGGGGATATAATACCTATAAAAATTTGGGTGCAATGACACACTGCATTATATATGCGGGATTTACAGTGAATCAACGTACAAACAGGATGAGACAGGACGAACAATACAGTGATAATGCTATATATTCAAATACAGCGATACGTGGGATTATAGTGCTGTATATAGGAGAAACACATAGGAGAATACATGTGTCGAACTCACAAAAGTGGGGAGATGGCAGGTGCAGTGACCTACTTGCGGGGCGCGGAAAGGAACTACAGTACCACCCACATCCTCAGACAGTTTACACTGTACGATAGCCGTTGAAGGTCAATACACTGTGCCTACCATTTGATCGGGCTTGGATAATGAAAAGGAGAAACAATCCGGCTCCGAATATGTGCCGTGTTTGTATGATACCTATCTGTGCGTAACTAATTCCTACCCTTTAAACTGATAGAATGCAGATCGATACCATAGATTCCATATTGAGTAGAATCTAGTGCTGCACCATTTAGATGCGTGGTAGAATTTCTCGTGATCAAATATAGGGGGAAATTTACTTGGCAAAAAAACAAACCGAACACCCCGAAACCAGCCGGACACGGAGACGCACAGTGTTTGTTTACATCGTGCGGCTCCGCCTCCCGAATGCCGCTATTGGCCGCCTAGCGGCTTCCGATTGGCCGCTAGGCCGCAAGGCGGCCAATAGCGGCATTCAGGAGGCGGAGCCGCACAATGTACACACAGTACCATGCGTCTCCGTGTCCGGCTGGTTTCGGGGTGTTCGGTTTGTTTTTTTGCCAAGACACTTACCTGGACTACGTCGCGCTGGGACAGGTGAGTATGGTTTCCTTCCACAGCTTCCCAAATGGATTTCGTCGGATCCGGACGGCGACAGCGACGGTCGACATGGAGGAAGAAGACGACACAGGACCAGAAGACGACGACACAGGACCAGGGATACCTACGGAAAGAAGATAGGTAAGTATTAGTATGTGTGGGCTTTGTATGTATTAAAGTTTTATTTTAAAAGTGTATCAGTGTGTTTTGTGCACTATTTTTTTAACTGTGGAACTACAAGTGCCAGCGGGCCCTTTAATGCCCAGCAGGCTGGGACTTGTGGTTCTCCAAGACCCAGCTTGCTGGGGAGGCTTGCTGGCACTTGTAGTGCCACAGTAAAAAACAATAGATTAGTATTTTTTTTTACACCATAATCAGCCCGATGCCCACCGCCCAGGGGCATCGGGGACAGTACCAGGCTTCAGCCTGGTCAGGTAAGTCCTGGAGGGGGGGGACCCCTTCATTGGGTGGGTCCCCACTCCCCCAGGGCCCCTGGCCAGGCTGACCGGTCAGGGGGTTAATGTTTTGGCCGCGGGACCTTATATTATAAGTGTCCCCCGGCTGTGACATTACCCTGCTGGCTGGTTGTGCCTGGGACTGGTTCTTGAAATACGGGGGACCCCTAGTCATTTTGTCCCCCGTATTTTGGGAACCAGCCCCGGACCTGGAGCCTGGGGCTGGTTGTTAAAAATCGGGGAACCCCTATTTGTCGGGTTCCCTGATTTTTAATATACGGCCCGGCTCCTTCAGCCTGGTGCTGGTTTCGGCTGTGGGGGGGGGACCCCACGCAGTTTTTTTTTAAATTTATTTAATTTTTCTATTTTTTTACACTGAAGCCTGCACGGATCTGACTGATCCGTGCAGGCTTAAAGCAAATAGAACAGGAAAATGGTGTTCTATTTTCCTGTCGTATTTGCGTGCCTGTTTTACACCACTAAGCAGCCGTATTATCAGTACGGCTGCTTAGTAAATCAGAAACCACCATTCTTTTGAATGGTGATTTCTGTCGTATCCTATCGATGGTGTAGACATTAGTATTTGTAAATACAAATACGAATGTTCCATCTTTAGGAATACGAATTGTTGTATTTTTGGGATTGTAAATCCCGAAAATACAAATTCGTAAAAAAAAGGTGTATTTCTCCCTACGAATACACCTTTTTTCTACGAATCCATTTTGGTAAATGTCCCCCATAGTGTTTACTAAATTTAACCATTCTGTAAAATTCGGTCCGTTTTGTGCCATCCAATAGCGCGCAATGACCAATTTGGCCAGTACGGTAAGACACGTTAGAAGAAGGCTCAATTCTCTCGACATACGTTCTACTTGCCATATCCCCATTACCAGGTTGATGTCCGTGAGGACAGCCTGTGGCACCCCCAATCCCTCAATTACCTGGCATACCCTATCCCAAAAGTGACTAACTCTGTTACAGGTCCTCACAAGGTGCCAAAATGTAGCACCTTTCTCGCCGCATTTTGGACACGCGTCCGAATAGTAACCTCTTATCTTGCTCATCTTGACCGGAGTCATATACGTTCTATAGAGTAAGTAAGTAAGTAAGTTTTATTTATATAGCGCACTTTCTCCAACAGGACTCAAGGCGCTTTACAGACATTAAAAATAATGCACATACTGTAATACAAAGGGTTGTCAAAACGGGCAACAATGGCAGTACAGATATACATCACACATACAGATATGCACTAGATGCATTCTAATGAGGGACATGGACAACATTTACTGAGCTGTACAGCACCCAGGCAGCCATTCGTCGGCGCCACATGGTGATTGCACCAGCCAGAAGGGTAGACAGGTAAGACAGTACAGATATAGGACATATACAGATATATACTAGATGTACTCTATTGAGCGACACGGACACGGGAACATATATTTATGTTATTAATAGAGGATATTAAACTGAACTTGTTGGACCCGTATAGAATTCGTTGCCCTTTTCGGAGTTGCCAATTACTCTCTTTTATGTCAGGGATATCTGAGGCCCATTTCAGCATTAGCTGGGTAAGCCCGTCATCGGGGGCTGTAGCAGTTAAATACTTATATGTTTTCGAGACTCCCTTCTGCAGCGTAAGTTTACTTAGATATACCTTGATATGGGTCTCCTTTAGCCACCCATCTTTACCCCTTCCATATCTGGTAATCGCACTCCTAAGCTGTAGAAATCTAAAGAACATTGACTTTGGCAGTTGATGCTCAGCCTGAAGTTGGTCAAAGGCTTTAGCGTTCTTATCTTGGAATAGCTGACCCAATGAGCACACTCCATATTGGGACCAGAGTCTCCCACCCTGTTGTCTAGTAATCTCCTGAGCTATGGGCAGAAGAAGAAACGATTAATCTGGGTCCACCCCCATATAATTGTCCATACTACATACCGCTCTCCATATGCTAACAGCTTGAATTACAATAGGAGGATAGCTTCTATTTAAAGACCTGGATAGCAATATTTGTAACGGCGTAATGCTAGAGTCCACGCACCCTATCAACCTAGATAGTTCCAAAGACTGCTCTTCAGGCTTGACCCAAGACCTTATATGGACAAGTTGGGCCGCAAAATAATACCTTTTGAATTTTGGAAGGGCCAATCCTCCATTATCGCGATCTCTCCAGAGAGTAGCTATTTTAACTCTCGGGCGCTTACTACCCCAAATGAATGAAGAAATTATACTGTCCAACCTTCTAAAATGCTCATCCTTAATGTATATTGGAGAGTGTTGTAATAGGTACAGTATTTTGGGTAGAATTACCATTTTAATCAGGTTGACCCGGCCCTGAACCAATAAGGGGAGTTTGGCCCAACACCTAAACTTTGTCCTCACCTCCTGGAACACTGGAGTGATATTATCCTTCAGGAAGTCCTCTATTGCTTGAGACCATCATCAGAGGCATATCAGGCCCACTGTTATACCAACTATCATCACCAATCACCATTAGATGTGACTTGCTCCAATTCACAGTAAGCCCCGACAGTTCACCAAATTTATTCAATTGGTCGGCTACCACAGAGATGTCACCTTTTGGATCCGCCATACCGACCAACAAGTCGTCGGCATATAAAGATACCAGATTATATCTCATATCTCTCATCAAATTGAAGTGGTGCAACTTCAACCTTAGCATGCTAGCAAGGGGTTCGATTGCCACCGCAAATATCAGCGGTGAAAGTGGACACCCCTGCCGGGTGCCTCTGAATAAAGGAAACGACTGGGAAGTAAATACGTTGATGGAGACCCTTGCCCTGGGGTTCTTATACAGCAGTCTCATCCATCTGACAAATCCTGGTCCAAAACCGAATGCTTTGAGGGTGCTCCAGAGGTAGCCCCACTCGACGGAATCGAACGCCTTGTTCGCATCGAATGAGGCCACCGCGGCATTCAACCCTCTTGCATTCGCGTGTTGTATGTACGAGAAAACCCTTCTTACATTAATCAAAGTGGACTTCCCGCGCATGAACCCTGATTGATCAGGATGTATAATCTCCTGAATCATCATATTCAGTCGATTTGCCAATACTTTTGCGCTTTTTTCGCATCGGTAGGCATTAATGAAATTGGTCTATACGAGTCCACACATGTCGGGTCTTTACCCTTTTTCAAGATGAACACTATGGATGATTCGACCATAGAGGAGGGCAAATCATCCTCTAACATCATACCCTGGCAAAGTGCGACGACTCGAGGGGCCAGGATTTTGTCAAATTTTTGAAACACCTCCCCAGGCAATCCATCTAGGCTGGGGGCTTTACCTAAGGGCAGAGATTTAATTACGCTTTCCACTTCTTTAATGGCAATTGGTGAATCTAGCAAGCTTTGGGCATCTGTAGTTAATAGGGGAAGGTTCAATTCTGAATAGAATTCCCGCAGGTCCTCATTGCTTGCTTTCTGAATGGATTGATAGACTTTATCGAAATGGGAAACGAATTCCTCCGCTATATAGGGGGTGGATGTCAAGGTTTTCCCCTGCACAGTTCTGATACTGGCTATAACATTGGATGGTCTATCGATTCTCAATAGAAAAGCCGGTACTTATGTAATATCTGGGCTCCCGTTTTTCTTATGAGACCGCGTCCCCTCACGGGGCTCGCTGCGCTCGCCACGCTTCGGGGACGATGGCTCGCTGCGCTCGTCACACTATATAAAATCAACTCCATGCGTAGTTGGATAGTAGGGGTATGAAAAAATGGGGTGCATTTAACATGGGAGCCCAGATAATACATAAGTACCGAAAAGCCATACATTTTCCCGCTTTATCGGAACCGGCGTGCCACATATGTGAGCGTACAAGGAGTCTACGATAGTTTACTTCCTGGAGATATTCCAGCCACTCTGTCTGCTTCCTTTGCCAATCCACCCTATCCGATTCAAGATTGCTAGTCTGATATACACTTTCTAATTCTAGCATTCTTACCCCTAGCTCCCTTGCTTTATTTCGGTGCTGGCCCTTAAGATATGAGATCCTCTCAATAAATGTGCCCCGCAGATAGGCCTTAAAGGCGTCCCATATATAGGCTTTGAGGAGGAGCCTTCGTTGAGCTCAAAAAAAGCAGAGATTTCACCCTCAATCTCTGCCTGATCGATCTGGGAAAGCCAGTAGGGCTGGAGCTTCCAATACCTATACCCCACTGGCTCACTCAGAACCAGCTGCATGACTAAGGGGGAATGGTCCGATATTCCTTGGGCCATATATTCAATGTGGGTAATTTTATTCAATAATGTATCTGATACAAAGATAAAGTCTATCCTGGAAAAGACCCTGTAGGTTGCTGAATAACAGGAGAATTGGCGGGTATTTGGATATCTCATTCTCCACGGGTCTTTCCATCCAATCCCATCAATGAAATCTGCAAATCTGTTCCCCCCCTTACTGGCTATTTTATTGGTCTTACCCCATCTATCTAAGTGAGGAGAAATAATATTATTGAAATCCCCCAAGCAGATCAGATGGTTGTCAGGGAAGGAGGTGGTGAAGTCGACTGACATCCTCAACACCTCGTATGAAAAGGGAGGAGGAATATATAGAGCCAGTAAACTTATATCTACATGATTAATGCTAGTGTCCATGAAAATATATCTGCCCCTTTACATTACGGGTTTCAAAAAATACCGATTTCTTCACTAAAATAGAGACCCCTCTAGAAGAAGATGAACAGGGAGCGTGAAATCCCACCCATGGTCGTTTTAGAGTGGACAATTTATCCCCACATAGGTAGGTTTCTTGAAGGCAGATAATATCGACCTCCAGCGATTTACCATAATTTAATACTAGTGATCGTTTCACCTTATCATTAAGGCCTCTGACGTTCCAAGTTACCAATCTAACCATCCCCACACTTTCTTATCCTTCGGTCAGGCGCTCTCACTTTACATCTCCTCCTCCCCCTCTTCCTTGCTCTTCTCCCTTCTCCATGTGTGCACTCTGTTTCAAACAAGGACTTACATATAACATAACATCTACATCTACAGACACACAATTCATACACCCCGCCCCCCCCCCACCCCCCCCCACCCTGTACTACCTGGTTCCCCTGGCATACCTGGAGCCCCAATCACCCCTCTAAACACTTGCCCTTAAATCTCAAGAGGCAATTAGTTAATAACCACCATTAGCGTGGCCGGCTCTCCCCCAGCTTATCATTTGGACAGGATTTGAGCCTTAACTATTTCCTACATTGTCCTTTGTTCCCCACATTCAATCTGTCTCCAAATCATGTTACATGCATCTAAAAAACATAAAAATACGACCGTATCTCACACAAGACACTACCAAATCTCTTATCCATGCACTCATTATATCCCGCATTGATTATTGCAATAGTCTCCTAACTGGACTTCCCAAGAACAGACTCTCACCACTGCAATCAATTTTAAATGCTGCTGCTAGGCTGATCTTCCTTGCAAGACGCTCATCGTCTGCTGATCCGCTCTGCCAGTCCCTCCACTGGTTGCCTGTATATTACCGTATTCAATATAAAACACTTCTACTCGCATATAAAGCTATTAACCATACTGCACCAGCCTATATCTCTGCACTTATCACAGAATATCTCCCATCTCGACCTCTCCGCTCTGCACAAGATCTGCGTCTCTCTTCTGCACGGATCACCAGCTCCCATTCACTATTACAGGACTTTCATCGGGCTGCTTCCATCCTATGGAATGCCCTTCCACACACAATAAGACTCTCCACTAACCGCCAAACTTTCAAGCGTTCCCTGAAAACTCACCTCTTCAGGCAAGCCTATCATATTTATATACCACACGCATAACCCTCTGAGGCACTTATGTATTATATAGCTTCCCTTCTGGACTTGTAACTTGTTGGGACTGCTATGCTATTACTGGTGCCTGTCCTTGTGTTTCCCTCCTATATACCTAATAGATTGTAAGCTTGCAGCAGGGCCCTCTAACCTCCAAGTCTGTCTGTTACCCAGTTTGTTTTATCACTGTCTACTATTGTAAAGCGCAACGGAATCTGCTGCGCTATATAAGAAACTGCGGTACTCTTTACTTAGAAGGGCGCCCACGATTTTGATCGTGGGCATCGTTAGTAAAAAATCTCGGGCATCTCGGGCATTGAATGCACTAAAAAATCGGGTGCGATCAACCGACGAGATGCCCGAGATTTCCCATAGGGAACAATGTTAAATGTCTCAATTGACCCAATTTTCCTGTTTAATGCCTCAATTGACCCGATTTTTCCATAGGAAACAATGTTAAATGGGCCACAGAGGCCAAATAGGCACCCTGAAGTGTATAATGGCCACCCGAATTGTTAACGCCACCCCACAATCAACGTCAACCCGAAGCGTGGCGAGCGCAGCGAGCCCGCGAGGGGCGGCGGTACGCGTCCTACGACCTTTTCATACCCCCACTATCCACGTCGGCGTGGAGTTGAGAATAGAAAGTGTGGCGAGCGCAGCGTGCCACCGAGCCCGAAGCGTGGCGAGCGCAGCGAGCCCCGCGAGGGTACGCGGACAGCTGTGAAGCCCGCGGGGACGCGGATACCTGTGAAGGTATCCGCGTCCCCGCGCGGGGCTCGCTGCGCTCGCCACGCTTCGGGCTCGGTGGCTCGCTGTGCTCGCCACACTTTCTATTCTCAACTCCACGCCGACGTGGATAGTGGGGCTATGAAAAGGTCGTAGGACGCGTACCGCCGCCCCTCGCGGGCTCGCTGCGCTCGCCACGCTTCGGGTTGACGTTGATCGTGGGGTGGCGTTAACAATTCGGGTGGCCATTATACACTTCAGGGTGCCTATTTGGCCTCTGTGGCCCATTTAACATTGTTTCCTATGGAAAAATTGGGTCAATTGAGGCATTGAACAGGAAAATCGGGTCAATTGAGACATTTAACATTGTTCCCTATGGGAAATCTCGGGCATCTCGTCTGTCGCATCGCACCTGATTTTTTAGTGCATTCAATGCCCGAGATGGCCGAGATGGGCGCCCTTCTAAGTAAAGAGTACCGAAACTGCAAATAAATAAAATAACTATTTCCTAAAGACCCCTCCCCCCTCAAACACATGCAGAATACACTTAAGTGTGAATAAAGCAAATAACAACTCAGAAACCAAGACAGAAAATTATCACAGGCATTGAATTACAATAACTCTATTAGTTGGCGAGCAGTTTCCTACCAGGGTAGGGCCCGTCTAGTCAGGCCGAGACATCGCCAGAGAGAAAAAGCTCAATCACCACTTAAACTTAGATTCTCAGCAAGCAAGTGACAACTCAGAAGACAAATAATTATCACAAGCATTAGGTTACAATAACTCTATTGGTTGTCAAGCGGTTTCCTCCCAGGGTAGGGCTGTCTAGCCAGACCGCAACATCGCCAGAAAATAAAAATGTAGTCACCCATAAGCTTTGATTCTCAATTTTCCTACAGAATACACTTAAGTGAGGCAAATGAAGCAAATGACAACTCACAAAATGAAAAATTAACGCAGGCATAAAATTGCAATAGCTCTATTGGTTGGCGAGCGGCTTCCCACCCGGGTAGGGCCCGTCTAGCCAGACCGCAACATCGCCTGGGAAGAAAACAAGAATTAGTCACCCTTTAACTTCAATTCACAGTTTTCATGCAGAATATACTTAAATATACTTAAATTGACAACTCAAAAAAACAAAAACAAAAAAATATCACCGGATTAGATTACTATAGCTCTATTGGTTGGCAAGCGGTTTCCTACCAGGGTAGGACCCATCTAGCCAGACCGCAGCATCGCCTGGGGAGAAGAAAAAATTAGTCGCCCCATTAACTTCGATTCTCAGTTTTGAGGGATAGAGCATGGAGTACTTTCAATTAAGTTCTCTGAGCCTTGCTTTTATGTCTCTAAATTTTGCTCTCTCTCGCTGGATTTCGACTGGGTAATCCGGGAAAGCAGAGATTTTTTTGCCCATGTAGCCAAAATCCTCTTTGTTCCTTGCGAGTCGCAGAATACAGTCGCGATCTTTGAAATTCAAAATTTTGGCTATTAATGTGCGCGGTGGCCCCCCTGGCGGAGCAGGACGAGCCGGCACACGATGGGCTCCCTCGATCACAAATTGCGCGGAGAATGCATCTCTCCCAAATATATGTACTAGTCACTCCTCCAGGAATTTTTCTGGGTTACTGCCTTCCACTCTCTCTTCGAACCCAATGAATGTAATATTATTACGGAGGAGCCTCCCCTCAATGTCCAACATTTTAAGGCGCATGTCTGCCATTTGCCCAAACATGGCTTTGACTTGATTTTGGAGAGGAGCCACTGCGTCCTCCAAGGAGGAGACACGATTTTCCACTTCTGTGACTCTTTCTCTAATTATTTGAGCATCATGCCGCAGCAATGAGATATCAGATTGAACTTTATCAATCTGCTCCCTCAGATGTGTTTCACAGGTATTGACTGCATCAAGCACCTGCTGTAGTGTTACATCCGTGGGGAGGGGGTTGCTAGATCCCTTAGAAGTGGTAGTCTGTGGGGTAGTAGTCTGAGAACTGTTCCCCGCCTGGGTCTGTGCATATTTCTCTAGGCGGGTAGCAGCTGCACTCTGGCCAGTTTTGCCTATTTTTATGTATACAACCTCGTCTGCCAATACTCCTTCCTTTCACACTGGCAATATTTCAGGATGTCCCCCTCCCCTGCCAGCCACCCAAACAAGGGCTCCTGCGTTGGAAAATATAGCAGTCAGGATGTGCCCATAGGGCAAGTATATACTCAGCAGGTAGAGTTTAACAGTAACCCTTAGAACGGAGCTTGAGAGAGAGCTTGGACCTTTTACAGCCCGATGGTCCAGTTTATGTGCCGATAACCTGCTGCACCAATTTTATGTCAAGCAGTTAGTCTATGATAAACGACTTATATTGCCACTTTAAGAAAAAGTACCTTTAGCCTGTTTCAATATTGGCAGGGAGACCATCAGGATATAGAATGCTGTATCAGGAGATAGCACAGGGAGGCTTCAAATAGGGCAACAGAACTACCACTGTCCACCGCTGCTGAATTCAGTGAGCTTTCTTCAGTCGCAGAGAGAGCTCAGCTTCAGCAGTTTTCAACTGGCTATGCCCAGCTGAGTCCGTTGGCGGCTGCTGGCGTCTTGTAGTATTAGGCTGGTTTCACACACTCCGGCTCCTGCCGGACGGTGAAATCCCGCACAGCCAGGGAGCCGTGCCGCACACATTAGTTGTGAATGGACACTATTGTGTCCATTCACACGGGACGGCCACGACCCGGCCGCACGGCTGCAGCCGGATCCCACCACTGGAAGGGACGGCTGCCGGGCTGTGGCCATCCCTTCCATGATAAACTAGTGTGTGCGGCACGGCTCCCTGGCCGTGCGGGATTTCACCGTCCGTCAGCAGCCGGAGTGTGTGAAATAGAGATGGGTCGTTCCTGAACGAAGCGGTTCTTTCGAACGGCTCCCTGTAAAGAACGAGTGAGCCGCCGATCTGAAAAAGGTGAACCGTGTGTCTTTTACATACGAAAAAGACCCACCCTCCCGCCCGATGGATACGAACGAAAGTAAGTACAGGTGAAATCTCGCGAGAGCTATCGACCTCTCGCGAGATGTTATGCTTTGTTAATATAAAATTAACCCTTTTCAATGTGAGCCGGCGACCTGCGTGAACGATCCGGATCTTTTCACTGACCGATCCGGTGGATCCCGGCTCGGCAAAGTGAACCGCTTTGCCCATCTCTAGTGTGAAACCAGCCTTAGGATGTCCCCAGGAGAGGCTTGCTGCAGCGCAGCACATGCAGATAGCAGCTGCCGGCGTCACAGTACACGCAGGAGCCCGCAGTATGAATCAGGCAGGGGGACTTCGAGCGGGTTCCAGCCGGGAAGCGAAGGAGGACCAGCAGCCCTCTGTCTATGACGCCTCTGCCAGCATCTCGCTGCTCGCCGGGATTCCCGTGAGAAGGTCAGGCGGGGGTCACAGACGGAAGCCGGGCAGTTCTCTGCTCCGACGGCACCGAGCATTGCGCCTAAGGGAGCAGCAGACACACGTCTTGCACCACGGCAGAAGGGAAAGGACCCGGGCACTAGTGATGGGAAATCTAGTTCGTTTTGGTGACTAGTTCATTATGATCTAGTTCACCCAAAAGATTAGATCAGAAGATTAGTTCATCTAGTTCATTTAGTTCATTATTCCATCACTGACTCAGAGACTGAGAGGAGTGCATGGATCTAGATGAACTAGACTAGATTATGACACACAGAGCAGGCATTGTAATACCAGCTCATTGTAGGAGTTATAGTCTTGTTAAAATGATCATATACTGTATGTTTAATAAATCAGATTATTTTCTAGTTTAGAAAAGCAATAAATTATACAGCACCCTTCTAGTGACATGCTTATTGTTTAGCTCTGCAATATTAATCCTATTGTGGTTATTATTTTACCTTCCATAATATGCAAGTAAAATACCCATATTCAGAGTTTTTTAATAAGTCAATTTTTTTCTGCTTTTACATATCCATCTCTGACTGTAATGTGGAGTAACAGAGCTATTACAGTATACTGTATAACATGCAGCAGCCAGCACTGTGTCTGTGGCTGCATACACACAATACATGTGCCTGAGCACAGCAGTGCCACACATGGTAGCTCACAGGTACTGTACAGTCTCATTATGGTGTATAGTCAGAGATTAGTTCAGGGATCTGTATGATCAGTGAACTAATTGAACTACTGAACTATTTGCAGGACTCATGAGTCATCAGGACAATGTAGTTCATTTGGATCCGCAGAGTCCAGACCATGTCTGAGCTCAGCACTGCCATCTTTGGCAGCTAACATGTACTGCCTCCTGTGTATTGCATGAGAGCTGATAACATGGCTGCTGCAGAGATGCACCTACACAGGTCCCAGCAGAAGATTTAGCACAGCAGTATGCTCAGGACCCTGTACCAGAAGCAGCAGCAAGTGTTTGGGCATCTGAACTAATCATATAATGATAGTATCACATAAAGGTGAGCAGCATGAGCACACAATCTCACTCACAGACACACCACACAACTTTGTCTAGGCAGTGCATATTTTTATTTTATTAGATCTGTATTTGCTGGGCTTTGTTGTACTTTTAACTTTAGATACAGGAAGGAAAGATCCAGTAAATGAGCCTTGGATCTGCTGGGCTCTGTCTGTCTGTGTTACACCTCCCACTTGCTTTACTTCCTGGTGAACTAAATGAACTAATCTTTGCCAGAGCAGTGATCTGAACGATTTAGTTCACTTCGAAGATTAGTTAATTTTGAACTAATCATTCACGAACTACCCATCACTACCGGGCACCAGTAGTAAGTTGTGGCCGCACTGTGCATTCAATTTTCCTGCATGTTAATACATGAGAGGTACGGAAGGGTCGGAGACTAGGGGAGAGCCGGCATCTTACTCCCTCACGCACATGCCACCGTGGCCACGCCCCTCTGAACTTTTATATTATCAGTAGATGATGCATCCTGTTCACGAGCTCAATAAGAAGATTATTGGCAAGAAATTAATGTGAGCGGCAAGAATAAAGAGACTGGAAGTTTATGAATTATGGTGCACATCTGGCCGGCATATTGCTCACAAATAAAACTTGTTCTTTCCGGATATGTATTGAAGCAGGGACATAACACCGAGAGGCAAAGGAAGCTCTAGCCTCCAAGCCCTGAAGGGGCCCCTGCATGTACAGCAGCACCTCTGAGGTTCGCAGCGGGATCCAAGTGTGACCGCTGTTCTTGCAATAGAGCTCTGCAGCACACCTCTAGGTAATTGGCTCAATACCAGGAGCCCTGCTAACATCTGCAATAGGGGGCAGGATGGCCCCTGCCTGGTACTGCTGAGCAAGCAATGCAGCCAGACTTGAGATGGTGCGCACAGGTGAATGTTGGCACACACTATATTTCGGGTGGGTGGCACCAAACTCATGGTTTGGCAGCCAATCAGGAGCCACCATTGCCTCTCCTGATTGGCTGCCAGACAACAAGCTCCTATTAAATTCTGGTGGGCAGGTTTTTCAATGCACCTGCTGCAGACCGGGCCAGCTCCAGGTATGTTGTGGAGCAAAATGGCGTGTCCTTTAGGGTGGCACCCCGCGTGACCGCTCCTGAGGAACACACCTGGAGCCAGCCTTGCTTAGAACAGGGTTAACCAAGAGGACTTTTGGATCAAGCATTAACAGAGGTTTTTGAGGTTGATAGATCCAAAAAGGAGGCAGGAGGGAATAGACTCGATACACAAGAATGAACAATGCTTCTAATTCAGCCCTGTTTGCTGGGCTGTGAATTCGTAGCCTGAGTGATTATCAGGGGACTACTCATGCGCACGGTCTGTAGTGCGCAGACACCCTCCCTGCGGTCACAGCCAGCGATGTCTGAATCAGACCCCATGTCCTTTATTACCCAGGAAATAGAGAAGAAAAATATTGTCTCTTTTTTGGCGCACAATGAGACAATCTTTTTCTTCTCTTTTCCTTGTTATTTTCAGGCATTGCACGGCAGGGGGCGGGGCTAAAAAGCCTCGATCACGTCATTTAACCCGGGGACCCTCCCGTCGAGTGGGGGTGTCCGCCGGTGATGAAGGGCAATGCGGGAGGGTTGCCCCCCTTTCCGGGGGGCCGGGAGGGGGACCCAATTTCCGGGACCTCCCGGCCATTCTGGGACGGTAGGCAACCCTGCAGTAGGTGTAACCAACGCACAGGCAGGAAGTACTCTAGGTGGAACATACAGAGTCTCTGTAGTGGCATCCTGCACTAGACATGTCCTCGGCCATGATTATGAAGACCACTCGGAAACTGGTCAGCCTGGCTGCAGCAGCAGCCTCAGAACAATGGCGGCCCACACACAAAATGATTCAGCGGCCTGGGGGGCACATGGCACCCTGCCCCCCGGCCCAGCCCGCCCCTGCCCTACAGGCAGCCAGGGGCCTCACTAAATGTACTGTGTAGTGTGTACCCTGCTGCTTCTCTCTGCCCAGTCTATCACTGCAGTCGGCTCTGCTCCGCTCCGCTCTCCCCCCGATGTCGGCTCTGGCTGCAATCATGAGGAGAGTGCCCGTTATTAGGAGGTGCCTGTGCACCCCTGGCACCCCCCGTGCACATGCCTATGTGGCCACCATAGTGCCCACACATGGGAGGTATGCGCATGGTACGCTGTGCGCATGCGCGAGCCATCCGTGTGAACAAAGGGAGTAATTCACACCTGATCACTGAGTTGCGGGATATTCAAAGGTAACAGGGGGGACTCACAAATGCCCCCCAAACCCCCCCCCCCCCCACCCCGGGGGACAATACCGGCCCTGGGTCGGACGCAGGAATGTTCCCAAAAATGGGACGTCCCCGCAGAAAGCGGGGGGACAGTTGGGAGGTATGCTGTTATGATGCTGATCACTGTATGATAACTCGTCTATCGCTTCTTTTTGTTCTTCTTGTTATTGTTATTTTTATTATCTTCTGACACAAATTGTATTAAGGATGAATATTTGAATGAGAATACTCAGGGAATTATGAATTAGATTTGAGTTTTTGATAGGTAATTAACTATAACCTAGAGCAGTGGTAGCCAACCCTAGCCCTCGAGAGCTATCAACAGTGCACATTTTCCAGACAACCTAGCTGCTGCACAGCTGCACTCATTAATCACGGACACATTTTTTTTTTTAAGTAATCTTTATTCAAGTATTTCATTTATATACATACAAGACATAACAAAACATTAAAGACTTTCCAATTGACCTTCCATTATTATACATAAAAATAATTCCTGCACACACTATCTATCTTCCCTGTTCGGAACCATTCTGACATGTTTTTTGGACTCTTTATCATTTCTATCTTTGGAGATCTATTCACTTCCTCTCCATTTACTCCTTTATACATGGAAAATTATCGATCACTATTTACATTCAATTATTCTACCTCTCACAGAGGGGGGGGGGGGGGATAAACTTAACAAAGAGGATAATTTATTTTCCATCAGATATATCCTTTTGACTGACCACTTTCTCAAGATATCTTGGGCCTTATTTAACATTTTAGGGTCTTTTGCGACTTTATCTAAGCATTTGTTTATTATTTACTTGTGTCTATGTGTGTCTATATTCCCTCCCCACCCACCCTCCACCCTCCCCATCCCTTCCCTTCTTAAATTCTGTGAACTGTGTTCTAACTTCTAAATTTTCTTTTACCTTCTCTTCCCTCCTTTCCCTTGTGAGTTATAACAACGCATTAAGCTTTGTGTGTGCCTAAGTGGGTAAGAAAAAGGAGCGGGAAAAAAAAAAAAAAAAAAAAAAAAAAAAAAAAAAAAAAAACATAAAGGGGGGGAGGTGGGGGAGGGGAAGGGTGCAGGGTGACAACCATAATTTTTTACCCTTATTTTTTATTTTGTTTTCCCTTTTTCTCTCCGTTTAACGACCCATACTATAAATTCCACTCTTATGTGCATTGTTACGAATTGTCTTACAACCTCTGTGTGTATGAGCCCCTTTTGGCATATTATTCTTTTTTATAATATTTTGTTTTGTACCACCCCTCCCAAGTCTCTAAAAATCTTTTTGTGTTTTTACGTGTGTTACTAACGTATTTTTCGTGTTCAAAAGTGAGGTTTACCAGGTTGATCCATGCTTTCACTTCTGGACCATTCTTTGCCATCCATGCACGTGCAATGATGACTTTAGCTAATGAGCTCAGATATATTGCCAATTTCCTTTGTCCCTGCGTCATTTGGTCACTTTGCCAAATTCCCAAGATATAATCAATTGGGGAGGCATTTTGGATGGGAATACCACTTTGCTCCATTATAAGCTCAATCTCTTGCCAGTATCTCTGGATCTCTTCACATTCCCAGATTAAATGAAAAAACCCACAGTTCATCTTTTTACATTTTGGACATTTATTAGGGGAATTCGGTGAAAATTTACTAATTTTTTCCGGAGTCATGTAAACTCTATGTAGAATATTGAACTGAATTTGCTGTGTTCTAATGGAATTCGTGGCTACTGTAGGGGATTTAAGAGCGATTTTCCATGTCTCTGCATCTAAACCTGGCACTTCTTTCTCCCATTTTAGCCTTAGATCTTCTAGGTCTTCCCCTTGGGTAGTATCTAATAAAGAGTGGTAGCATCTCGACACTGCTTTCTCCTTTCTTAACCTATTTATAAATACTTTAACCGGTGAGTCTGCAATACAGAACCCCTGCTCTTTGTCAAGGTGGGAGAGTGCGCTCCGCAGTTGAAGATATCTGAAAAACATTTGATTAGGAAGTTCAAATTCTTCCTGCAGCTGGGTAAATGACTTGATTTGATTATTTACATACACCTGTCCTATCGAAGATACTCCATACTGTACCCATATTCTGATTCCTTGGTGTTTTTTAATCTTTTCAAAGTGGTCAAATGAAAATAAGTATGTGTCTGGGTCTATACTTCCTGTCCCCATAATCTTGCTTGCCCACTGCCAAATTTTCTTGGCCTGCATCACCATTGGGGGCTGGGCTTTGGGTTTGAACTTGGTCAATAAGGCCTGTAACGGCGTATAGCCAGGTGCCACACTTGCCACTAGCTTACACAACTCTCGGGGGCAATCGTTTGCATTTAGCCATGTTTTGAATTGCGAAATTTGTGATGCAAAATAGTAGAGCCTAAAATTAGGCAGGGCCATTCCCCCCTTTCTCCTCGCTCTAGTCAATGTGGCCATCCTAACCCTAGGCTTCTTATTTCTCCATACAAATGATGAAATAATGTCATGGATCCTCTTAAATACCGCCTCTTCAATATGACATGGTGCGTGTTGGAGTACATACAGAGTCTTGGGCAGGATGACCATCTTGACTAGGTTGACCCGTCCTATTACAGTGAGGGGTAGTTTTCCCCAGTTTTTACATTTGATTTTTATATCTGTAATTATGGGCTCCAGATTGTTTACAACATATTTCCCTGAATCCTCCGACACGTATATACCCAGATATTTAAACTGTTCTACTCTTTGTGGGTATTGAACTGTGGGACTTGTCCTATTAGATTCTCCTCCAGTGATTAACAAGTGTGATTTACTTAGGTTAGTTGTTAACCCCGAAAATTCCCCATACCTATGGATAATTTCGAGTACCCCGTCTAAGTCTTTCTGGTAGTCTGAGAGTCCGACCAATAAGTCGTCGGCATAGAGAGAAATAATATTGTAGGCTCCTGGACCCCCTCTAGATTCTAGTGCAGCTCTTAGTTTGCAGGCAAGTGGCTCGATCGCCAATGCAAATAGCTGTGGCGACAACGGGCACCCTTGCCTGGTGCCCCGAAAAAGATTGAAGGGTTCTGAAACATACCCATTAATGAGTATCCTTGCGGTAGGCGTTTGGTAGAGTAAAAACACTCTTTCAATAAACTTGGGTCCGAAGCCAAAGGTATTTAACACCTGCCGCAGGAATGGCCATTCTATTGAATCGAACGCCTTATTGGCGTCGAATGAGGCGACCCCTACACTCTTTTCCGTTACCCCCGCCCATTGCAGATATGAGAAAACTTTCCGGAGATTAATAGTGGTTGATTTCCCGCATATAAAACCGGTTTGGTCCGGGTGTACCATTTCCTGGATCACTTTACTTAGTCTTACTGCTATAATTTTGGCATATATCTTAGCATCTACCGAAATCAATGAAATTGGCCTGTACGAGTCTACACTTAGGGGATCTTTTCCTACCTTAGGGATGACATTAATAACCGCCTCAGTCATTGAATGAGGTAACTTACCCTCCGCTTCCATACCCCTATATAACTGGAGCAGGTGCTCCGCCATGTTCTTCCCAAAAAATCGGAATACCTCTCCTGGTAAACCATCGACCCCTGGGGCTTTGCCCTGCGGCAATGTCCTAAGGGCCTCTTCCACCTCCTCTAAACTAAAGGGTTCTTCCAAGTTTATTTTACTCTCCTCTGATAACGTTGGCATTTGGGGCTGGTCCAAAAAACTTTTCAAGATTTCCGTTTCCGTGTTCAATCTGGATCTATATACCTCTTTGAAATGTTTGACGAATACTTTGGTTATTTCCGGAGTAGTTGTTACAATCTGGCCACTATCTGTGTATATTTTTGTTATCGTACTTGAGGGTGAGTCTGCCTTGGTCAAGTATGATAAAAATTTACCTGCTTTATCACCATTCAAGTAATATTGGTGGGAGCTTTTTAAAATTCTACAACTAGCCATTGTCTGAAGATGCTCAAACCATTTTTGCTGATCACCTAACCATACTCTTTTGGAGACCTCACTTTTGTCCACCAAGTATCTCTGTTCAGACCCAACCATTTCCGACTCTAAGACATTAGCTATTTCACGACATTTTCTCTTCTCCCCTGCTATTTCCTTCATAAGGATACCTCTAAGAAACGCTTTGAATGTCTCCCATACCATTGTAACACTGGCAGTGTCCGTATTATGGTTGAAATAGTCTTCAATTTCCCCACCTATTGCATCACCTCTTTTCAGCCTAGACAGCCAGCTTGGGTGGAAGCGCCAGTATGTAAATCCCTTATCCAGGTTCAAGTCTATTTGCATAATAACTGGTGAGTGATCCGAAATGCCGCGTGCTGCGTGCTCTATCTTTACCACCTGATTTGTTAACTCAGCTGAGATCAGCATCATGTCAATCCGGGAGAAGGAATTATATGAGGCCGAATAGCATGTATACTGCTGGACATTGGGATGTCTCTCTCTCCATATATCTCGCCATCCCAGCTGTTTAACAAATTCTGCTAAGCCATTATTTTTTATGACTTTACTCGCTTTCATCTGTAGTCTATCTAATTTGGGATTGATGATTGCGTTATAGTCACCCAAGCAAATGACATGTGCTGCTGGCCGTTCCGCCACAAAGTCCACCACCTTCCTAAGGACGTCATAGGAAAAAGGCGGGGGTATATATATTGCCATTATGCAAAATCTACATGATGCGATATACGCGTCCAGAAAAACAAATCTCCCCTGTGGATCTATTTTGCTCGATATACATTCAAAACCAATACCTTTTTTAATTAACACCGTAACCCCTCTAGAGGATGGAGAGAACTGGGAGTGGTATACTTTTTCAATCCATGGTCTCTTTACCGTGGCTATTTTATCCCCAAATAGATGAGTCTCTTGCAGACATATAATGTCTGCAGTCGTCTCTCTACAGTGCTTCAAAACCAATGCCCTCTTAATTTTTTCATTTATCCCCCTAACGTTCCATGTTAATACATTAACCATTACCAATTTTCCCACTCCTCTCCACCTCGGCGCTGAAGTGATAGATCTCCAATTTCATTACCCATTCCGAACAAGGTTTGCAGGATTTACAGTTAGTACACATCACACAACATAACAAACAAACACTTACCCCTCCCCCCTCCCCCCTCCCTGTATAACCTATCCCTTTAGGCATACCTATTTCTACCCACCTCCCCGACACACTAATTTACACTATCCACCCTTTGAAGGCTCTTACAAACTGCCACTAAGGTTCTGTCCCCTTTTTTTAAGGCGTGCTCAGCTCCCCATTAAACTACAGGATATCATATACTCCTCTGTCACAAAATGTCGACGCTTGTCATAGAACCTTCTGACAGAGTACCATATTTTAACCTCCCTTACCCTCCCCCCCCCCACCCTCCCCCCCCCGCTCAAGGCCCAGAAACTGTCCTCAAACACATATTCACAACCCGCGTCACATTTTATCCAAATGTTTTTTTTCTTAGGCGGGCAACTGAGTACGGCCCGGATGGACTTTATTGAGCCATTCTGCAGCTTCTTCTGGTGACAAAAAGAATTTGGTCTCCTCTTTATGCTGCACACGAAGTTTAACAGGATACATCATGGAGTATTTTATATTTAGGACTCTCAATCTTTCCTTTATCTCCTTAAATCTTGCTCTTTCTTTCTGGATTGTATATGGGAGATCAGGAAAGAACGAAATTTTTTGGCCATTAAAACACACGTTTTCACTGTATCTAGCGAGTTTCAATAGGTTGTCCCGGTCCTGATAGTGTAGGAGCTTTAATAGCATAGTACGTGGTGGACCTCCAGGAATAGGGGGTTTAGAGGGTACGCGATGTGCTCTCTCTTTTGCAAAGAAGGGGGTAAGAGTCTCCTTCCCGAATACTTGGGTGAGCCAACCTTCCATAAATTTTTCGGGGTCTTTCCCTTCCGCTCTTTCCTCTAGGCCTATCACCCGCAAATTGCTTCTGCGTAGCCTCCCCTCCATATCAGTGACTTTATTCTGTAAGTCCGTGATTTTACTTGAAGATATGTGTATCTGTTTTTGCATAGGTACCATAATGTCCTCCAAACTCGAGATTCGGTTCTCAACCTCAGTTACCCTGTCCCGAGTCTTTTGGGCATCATCTCTCAGCAAAGTTATATCAGATTGTAGTTTGTCAATTTGCCCTGATAGGCGAGTTTCACAGGAGCTGACTGCATTTAGTACCTGCTGTAGAGTGACTTCGTTCTGAGGCTGTTCCCCGCCATTTTTAACTGGAGTTGTATGCGGAGTATTCGAAGTTGAATTACTTGCACTCTGTGCCTGTGCACGTGCGATTTTCTCTTGTCGTGCTACGGCCGCTGCCCCGGTCTTTACCATTTTGGTGTATGGGACGGTTATACTGGGGTTTTGCCTCTGTGGAGCCCCCACTCGCTGCTTACCCGCTATGCGTTGTGTGCCCTTTCAACTTTGCTCATTCAACTGTGTTTACTTTTAGGGGACACTCACTACGCAGGGTTCAAATAGTATAGACAATATCACAGTCACTGTGTCTTAAAAAGACACTTTTACTCACGCAGTTTTCAGCTTTCCTTCATGCGGTGTCTTTCCATCCCACATCAGCCTCTACCTCCTCTATGCCGAGGGGGGAGGATACGCTGGCTTTGGGCACCCTTGGCTGTCTGGAGACCTTGCTTGCCACTCTACTTGCTTTGCCAGCTCTGTAGATATCGTCCTGTGGCTGCAGGGGGTCACCAGGTGGGAGAACGCTGAATCCCCAGCCCAGCGCTGAGTGCCTGCCTCTACAGCCCAATTTACTCTGTGGAGCATCCAATATGTAACACAGAGAGCCCAGCGTTCAGCGTCCTAAGTCAGGGCGGGGAGCAGTGCCAGACAACAGCGCAGACGATCAACGCAGTGAAGCAGGGCTCTGGTAAGTTTCTCCGTCTCTGCAGCCTTGTCCTATGTTGCGCTCGCTGCCGTCAGCGTCTGTCAGTGGCGGGGGAGCAGGATCTATTAGCCGGCAGTATGACAGGGGGAGAGACGCCGGGTGAAGCTCCAGCCTCCGGCACAGGTCCGCACATACAGGCAGCAGCCGCACAGAGTGTGTTCGGCGTCAGGGGGTGATCCAGCCGACCTCCGGTAACTGCTGCGGATTCCGGCTCACGCGACCTCCAGTCAGTGTCTAGCCTCGGCGGGGAGAGCAGGGATCAGGAGACGGCGGGCAAGGGAGAGACGCTGGGGAGCTGAGACTCACTTCCCCTCACACACACGCCGCCGTGGCTCCGCCCTCAAACTCAGCTTTTTTCAGTACCCAGCAATCACGGACACATTTTAAAAGATCCACAGATGGAGCTTATTAGCTTACTTGTGATCTGTGAGGAGACCTGCAAAACATGCACTGTTGGTAGCTCTCGAGGACTAGGGTTGGCTACCACAGACCTAGAGGATATGGGCCATAGGTCGACACATGAAGAAGGTCGATAGAGGGTCAAAAGTTGGATGCAAACAATAGGTGGACATGGAAAAGGTCAACATGAAAAAGGTTGGCATGCGTTTAATCTTTTTTTTGGTGTCTATGTCGACATGGACACGGTATAAGTGTAGCGCGTCCCTACGCACGGCTCGCTGCACTCGACACGCTATTATATATCATGTCGACCTATTGCATCTGTCGACCTTTTGACTATGTCAACCTTTTTCATGCGTCCACCTATGGCCTGTTGATCTTTTTATTGTTGACCTGCTGACCGCATCTCAATCTAGGTGCATTAGTTATGTATGTTAAAAAAAGACGTGGAGCGAGATGTAATAGAATCCGATTTTTTTACTTTTTCTACTTTTTTTGCAAAAAAAGGCCAAATTCGCACATTTTCCAACAATCGCTCATGTAATCGGATGCAAATAAAAAATTGCACTTTTTGCTGCAAAAATCGCACATTTTGACCTGTCGTTCTATTCGCATCCAGATGTTTTCCCATGATACAATTCGCAAATGTAATAGGGTGCGATTTTTAGTAAACATTACCAACAATTGCAAAAAAAAAATAAAAAAATAGACCAGGTTCTGACAGGCGAATTTGACCAAAAAATTAACAGATCATTGAGATCTGTGCATGGTTCTGTCTTAAAAAATGTGTAAAAGTTAAAATAAAAAAAATGGTGTGGGGTCCCCCCTTCTGAGCCTAACCAGCCCTGTGCTCATTGTGTCGGACCTTGTTCCAAAAAATACAGGGGACAAAAAGCGTAGGGGTCCCCCGCATTTCTGGAACCAGTCCCGAACTCTTGGACCAGTACTGGTTCCAAAAATACAAGGGGACAAAAAACTGGGGGTCCCCCATATTTTGGAACCAGCACCAGACTCCAACAGTCCACGGTGTCATTCCACAGCCGGGGGACACTTTTTTATGTAAGGTCCCCTGGCCATACCACGCACACTGTGGCTGGTCAACCCTGGACGGGGTACCTGGGAAGTGGGGACCCACCAGTAAAGGGGTCCCCCCAGGCTTTACCTGTCCAGGGCTGAAGCCCGGGGCTGTCCCCAGTGTCCCAAGGCGGTGGACGCCAGACTGATATGTCTAAAATTACATTAAAAAAAAACAACATTTTTACAATTGAACTACAAGTCACAGCAGGCCTTCCCCACATGCTGGGACTTGGCAAACCACAAGTCCCAGCATGCAGGGCATTAATGGGCACCCTTGGACTTGTAGTTCACCTGTAAAAAGAATGTTAAAATAAAGACACACACACCAAGTACAGTATAACTATTACTTTCATTTTACACCATGATACATTACCTTTCTCGCTCCAGCAGTGATTCTCCCCAGCAGCCAGGGCCGGTGCAAGGCACCGGAGTGCCCCAGGCGAGTCGGGGTCAGTGCGCCCCGGTGCCGGGGGGTACCTGTTGCGCCGTCTGGGGAGCGGGCAGGGGGGTCCATGCTGGCGTCTGACAGTAGCCTGCAGTTGTGTCCTTGCCGCGCGGGTACCTGCGGCGCTGTGTATAAAGCTGGCGGCGGCAGGGGGTCCCTGCAGTGAATAAGAAATAACTAGCGTTATGCGGCGGCGCGGGAAAGCGCTGCCCGGGTTTGAAAACACTGGGCGCATGCTAATTGGCTGAATCTCAGCCAAACAGAGTGCGGCAAGTGTTTTCAAACCTGGCAGCGCTTCCCGCGCCGCTGCATAGCCCGGCGGATAGCGCTAGTTATTTCTTATTCACTGCAGATACCCCCCACCGCCGCCAGCTTTATACACAGTGCCGCAGGTACCCACGCGGCAAGGACACTACGTCAGGCTCCTGTCAGAAGCCGGCATGGACCCCCCTGCCCGCTCCCCATACGGCGCAGCAGGTACCCCTTTTGCACGGGGGGGCGAACTGCCACCCTCCAGTGGCCGGCTCCCTAGGCTAATGCCTAGACCTGCCTAGTGGTGGCGCCGGCCCTGCCAGCAGCTCAGCCTGCACTGACAGTGGGGGTGAGCCCAGTGCCCTCTGAACTGACAGCAGACAATCTCTTTGTCATACTGCTCCTGAAGCTGGTCTACCCAGTCCAGGGCTGACCAGCCACGGTGCACATGGTATGGCCAGGGGGCCTTACATAAAAAGTGTCTCCCGGCAGTGGCATGACACCACAGGCTATTGGAGCCCGTTGCTGGTTCTAAAATACAGGGTACCCCATGTTTTTTGTCCCCCATAATTTTGGAACCGGTAAAAGAGTCCGGGGATGGATTCAGAAATACGTGGGACCCCTACGCTTTTTGTCCCCCGTATTTTTTGGAACCAGGTCCAGCTCAATGAGCCCGGGGCTGGTTATGCTCAAGAGGGCGGAACCCACACCATTTTTTAAAAAAATGTTAACTTTTACACATATTATAAGACAGAACCATGAACATATTTCAATGATCTGTGCATGGTTCTGTCAAATTCGCCTGTCAGAACCTGGTCTATTTTGTTTGCAATATTTGGTAACATTACAAAAATCGCACCCTATTACATTTGCGAGTTGTATACTTTATAATGGGAAAACATCTGGATGCGAATTGAAGTGTGAGAATAAATTGAAAGGTCAAAATGTGTGTGATTTTTACCGCAATTTGCATCCTATTACATGTGCGATTTTCAGAAAACGTGCGAATTCTGACAATTTGTTAGATAAATTTTCAAAAGTCTAACATTCGCCCTCTAATACATATCGCCCCATGGTGTTTATGTGTAAAATAAATCTACACTTGCTGTGGACCAATACTAAATAATAAATATTAATAACAATGTATTGTGTTTAATTGTTATAGGGCGGGATTCTCTAAAATCCGCAGCCCAGTATCGCCGGCATTCGCATTTCTTTTTTTTTTAACTTCAATACATTTTTATTGTAACAATTTTTTTTTAAATGGGGTACAGAAAAGAGAAAGGGGGACATTTGGGGGGGGGGGGGGTTCAGGGGGGACAAAGGTTCAGATTAAATATACTTTTTCGCTGCGCAGAGCGAACACTGCAAAATATAACATTCAAACAGGAGTAGCAATCTATAAATAAATAAAGGTTCCCAGATGGGGGAGAATACAGGCTATCAAACAAATAACTTAAGTAGACATTTCCAGACCAGGGGGGTTCCCTTGGTGGGGGTTAGGGGCGGATACCCCCGAACGCATCAGTCCTCTGGGGGTTCAGCCAGATTAAACTGGCTGTGGTCTGATGTAGGGGGTGAATGGAAGAACTTGGCACCCTCTCCCTCCGTTACATAGGCATGCCATGGGAGCCAACGGATGTGGGGGGAGGAAGTCAAGGACGAGTGTGGGGGGAATTTTGTTTCCATATTAAAGTGAAAAGTGGTCTTCAAGATTACTGGTAGGAGGGAGGGGGGGGGAGGACTGTTTCCACTGCTGGGCCAAATTGGCTCGGGCTGCTATAAGTATGTGGCCTAGGACCAGTTTCTTCTCCGTGGGAACATCTTGGGGGTAGATGTGAAATAAAGCAAGAGAGGGGTCGGGATCAACCTTCATTTTAAGTACAGAGGATATTAGGTTGAATATGTCTGTCCAGTACTGGAGAATTGTGGGGCAGGACCAGAAGATGTGGAATATGGTGCCTGTGCCTCCACATCGTCTCCAGCAGCTGTTCGAGCAGGACGGCCAAAAGGTATGTAGGCGGTCTGGGGTCATATATAGCCTGTTGATAAGTTTAACATGCATCTCCGTATGGTTTAGGCACCTTGACATCTTATAAGAGGTGGTGAAGATCTGGCGCCATTGGGTAGGGGTAAAAGTTTTGCCCAGGTCTGTTTCCCATTTTATATGCGCTGTAGATTTAGAGAACTCCGTAGGGGTTGTGAGAGTTCTATACCAGAAGGTTATGTCGCCTCTAGTATGCAACAGGAAAGGTCTAGAGAGGACCGTCTGGGATAGGGCACTGGGAGGGGGAAATGTAGGAGAGTGGGACCTCCACCAGTGTGAGATTTGTAAGTAGTGAAATTAGGGAGGTAAATGAGCGTAGGGTCTGGGCTTCTAGTATATCTCCTAGTGTGGTGACTCCGTGGGCCTTCCATGTGCCCAGGTTGAGGTTGGGGATTAGTTTTGCTACAGAGGAGATGGAGATGTTGTGGATGGGGTAAATCGGGGCAGGTAGTGAGGATAGTAGTTGGTCCCAGGCTTGTAAAGTTGCTTTGGTGGAGGGAAGCAGGGGTAGGTGGGCTGGTCTCATGTGTTTAGGAATTCTGATCAGGTCGACTAGAGGTATGTGGTAGGTCTTTGCTTGTTCAATTGTAACCCAATTTGTGGGGGATCAGGGGGTCAGGATCAGCGTAATGCTTAATAGGGGCCAGAAGGCACGCTGTGTGGTAGTGAAAAAGGTCTGGGAGGTCCAATCCGCCAAAGGCTTTTGGTAATGACATCCTTGAGCAGGCGATTTTTGGAGGTTTGGATGACCATACATATTTCGTCATCAGGGATGTACAAGCCTGAAGGGATTTTCGCGGGAAAATATAGGGGATGGTTCGGAATAAGTACATCAGCTTGGGTAAAAGGGACATTTTAAAAGCTGCCATACGGCCCATCCAAGAAACATCATATGCCATCCAAGATTTTGTTAGGGCCGAGAGGGTTGCGAGCATTGGGGTCAGATTGAGGTTAAAGACATTGGATGTATTTGAGGGGATGAGAATACCGAGGTATCTTATCGCTTCCTTTTGCCAGTTGTATTTATATAGTAGTTGCAGGTGGGGCAGGGATCTGGAAACGTTAATCGGGAGGGCATCGGTCTTGGTAGTGTTTAGCTTGTAAAAGGAAGCATCGCTATAGGCATCCAAAATGTTGTGCAGGGAGGGCAGGGTGTTGATAGGGTCAGTCACAAACAATAGTACGTCGTCGGCAAAGAGGCTTAGCTTATGGCTAAGAGATCCTATTTGCAGACCAGGGAAGTTATCATCATTGCGTATGGTGGTGGCCAGGGGTTCTATTGAGAGGACAAAGATAAGAGGGGATAGGGGGCAGCCCTGCCTGGTTCCGTTGGAGATGAGGAACTTTTCGGATAGGAAGCCGTTGCTGAACACACGGGCCGAGGGGGAACTGTAGAGTTGTCACACCAGGGGACTCAGTCGACAAGACTGAGAGAGACCTCTGGTGGGGACCTGGACCGGTACCTGAACCGGGGAGGTTGGAGAGGACCCCTGCGCATGAACTGCGCGACAGTGCACCCAGAGCCAATAAGCAGTCAAAGGTAAAATACAACCAGATTTATTATGCAGAAGGTTGTAACGGTACAGGCAGTAAAGTATGCAGGGAATAATGACAGTTCATGCAGATTGCAATACTTTACAGATGAGATGATGACATGTATCGATGGTGGAACATCGGATCCGGAGTGTCGGATATGGAAGAAGACTGTGGGTCCGGAATGACGGACGGGAGATGAGACTGTGGGTCTGGAATGACGGACGGAAGCAGGAGATCGGACTATCGATGGTGGAACATCGGTGGCAGATGATGCTGGAGCATCGGAGGACCAGAGTCCCGGAGCTAGGCTTGGTCGCTGGGCTGTAGAGGCAGGATCACAGGCGATGGAATAACTTGGACTTCACAGGAGATGGAACAACCTGGAACACACTGCAGCATGGAAGACAACACCAGCAGAGAATACACTTGTACAGAGACAAGGACAGCTGACCATACACTGGAGACAACTGAAGCACTAGCAATGGTTCTGAGAGCTCCCAGCATACTTATCCCCACTGGGTGGCCAGGATTGGCCGAGGAAGTATGACAGGGAGATCAGAACCAACAGGATTGGACAGCACAGACATGTGACTGGGAAGAACATGGCAGCCCCCATGTCTGCTATGGCGGGAAAGTGTGTTTGTGCACACCATGCTGGATACTGGGAGCAATGGCGGCGGACAGGTGGATTGCCGTGCACTAGGGACTGTCACTGGGAGACAGGACGCCGGCAGAGATGACGTCTGGACCGCAAGCTGAACCTGCGGAGGCACTTAGAGGGTAAGAAAGTCTGTCTGAGAGCTCGGATCGTGACAAGAGTGTTAGGATAGAAGTGAGGATTCTGTCCTTGAAGCCAAAGCGCTGTAAGACTTCCCTCATATATTGCCAGTTTAACCTATCGAACGCTTTTTCAGCGTCAAGAGATAGAAGAAGAAGGCCCTGGTCCTCCGCTAGGGAGTCGACCAGATTAAACACCCTTCTAGTGTTGTCGGAAGCCTGTCTTCCCGGGACGAACCCCGTCTGGTCCGGGTGTATCAGCAAGGAGAGGAATTGGTTAATGCGGAGAGCCAGTGCCTTGGCAAATAGCTTGATATCGCAGTTCAGTAGGGCTATAGGGCGGTAGTTTTGGCACAGGGCAGGGTCCTTTCCTGGTTTGGGGATTGTTACTATCCGCGCTTCTAGGAGTTCAGGGGGGGCTGAGCCCAGGGAGGACAGTTCGTTAAATAGGTCTGTCATTTGGGGGGTAAGAAGATCTTTAAAAGTGGTGTAGAAATCAGCTATGAAGCCGTCTGGACCTGGGGCTTTATTTCGGGGGAGGGATTCGATAGCTGTACGTATTTCCCCCTGAGACCATGGGGCATTGAGGGCGTTTAGCTGTTCTATAGTTAAAGATGGGAGTTGGTTCCCATCCAGAAATGAGTCTATGGTTTCTTTAGATGGTTGGGGGGTGGAGGTGTCTGAGGAGAGGTTGTACAGCTTCGAGTAGTATGATGCAAACTGGTTTGCGATGTCCTTTGGGTTAATTATTTTCTCGTTGGTAGGGGAGCGGATATATTTGATTTTATTCCTAGCTTGCTGGGCGCGGAGCTTTCAGGCGAGCATTCTGCCCGACCTGTTACTAAAGAGGTAGAATTTATGGCGTATTTTGTTTAAGGCTGCTTGGGTGCGGGCTAGGAGGAATTTTTGGAGCTGGCTGCGAATGCTTGAAATTTCGTTTTTAAGGGTGTTAGATGGGGATTTTTTATTTTGAGCATCTAGTTCTGTCAATCTAGACTCTAGGGTTTGTTGAATCTGCATGTTCCTCCGTTTAAGATTAGCACCTGCTTGTATCGCTGCTCCTCTGGTGACCGCCTTAAGGGCACACCAGTGCGTGATGACTGATGTGTCTTGTGGGGCGTTAGTAGAGAGGTATGAGGTAATGGAATTCAATATAGTGGATTTGGCTGTGGGATCTATTAATAGGTGGGGGAAGAGTCTCCATGGTTTTGAGGGGATGTTTGACTTATTAATGTGCAATTTCCAGGTGACAGGGGCATGGTCTGACCAGGTGATGGGGAGGATGTCGATATCTTTAGTATGTTGGAGGGACCATTTGTCACAAAGGATATAGTCTATTCTAGAGTATGTATTGTGAACGGGGGAGTAAAACGTGTATTCCCGTCCTGATGGGTAGGTAGACCTCCAAACATCATATAGATAAAATTCTGTCAGGAGGTTGCGGAAGGCTGATGAGGGGCCCGAGGTTTGTGTGGGGTGGGATACAGGGATATGAGATTTGTCTAGCCTTGGGTCAAGGGCTAAATTGAAATCTCCGAGGATTATCAAGGAACCTTTCGCAGATTTTTTAATTAGAAGAAACAGCTTGCGAAGAAAGGAGATTTGATTTGTGTTGGGTGCATACAGAGAAACAATAGTAGTCAGCCTATCCTCCAGTAGGCCCACCAATATTAGGTATCTGCCATTCTTGTCCTGCAACTGGGAGTGGGGTACAAAGGGGGTGTTTTTATTAAACAAAATAGCTACTCCATTGCAGTTGGCTGGGCCATTAGCATAAAAGGCTGTGGGATAATTCAGATCCTTGAATTGGGGAGGTTTAGGGAGCTGAAGTGCGTTTCCTGAATGGCTACTATGTCTGCCTTTTGTTTGTGGAAATAGGAGAGGGCAAGTTGCCTCTTGTTTGGGGAGTTCAGCCCCTTCACGTTTAAAGACATTAGGGTAGGCATTGGGAACCTAGGGGTTGTGCTGGTGTATAGCTAGGTCCTGAGAAGGGGTGCGTGGAGAGGGAGGTTTGCAGAATTGAAATGTCCGTTGCGGGCCCTGAGGGGGGGGAGGGGGAGTAGGTGGAGTGGGGAGGGAGACAGAAGTAAGGGAAGAAACTAGGGTAAAGGGAAAGGCAAAACAAAAGGGTCCTGTATATTGGACCCGCATGACTACTGCAGGGGAAAAAAAGGGTCTTGCAGTAGTGCAAGGAGGGTTGGGGGGCGGCATGGACTCCCGGGGGGGAGGGGCCGCTACTCACATATTATACATTTTAAATAGGTACTGAGAGACAACAAATATACTAATACAGAATAAAGATCAAATAACTTAACACCTATAGCATACTAGGTGCAACAAAAAAGAGAATTTAAACTAACTATTGGCCCATTAAGTAGGTTCAAATTCTAATGGGTTTAACTGAGTAACACATGTCTTGCATGATTAACTAGGCAGTGAAACAAATACTTAGCGTGAATGTCCCGTCCCAGTGGAGGGCACGTCAAGAACATGGGCATCAGCAGTATCGTTACTTGGATGGTCCTTCTTCAAGGTCCGGGGAGACCTCAGGTGGAGGACCATTCGTGCTGCAAGGTATTTGGGCGCTTCGGCTCCTGATGATCCGCGACAGATATACCACATTCGCATTTCTAATGACCGCATATTCTCTAAAATATGCAGTCATTAACGCAAGGGACAGCTCTTGCGGTAAGAGCTGTCCCTTGCGATGCGGCGCCGTTGCTGGACTTCTGGGTCTATGACCCGGGAGTCCGTCTGCGCATGCGCAGACCGCCGCTCCGGCCGCGGGGCATGCTGGGAGGGATCCGTGATGGATCCCTCACACAGCGCTGCGGTAAGAAGCCCATAGGCTTCTCTAGGGGATCGCCAGCTTTTTCTGGCGATTCCCTCCGCAGCGCTGACACTGCGCAGGGGGGTTAGAGAATACAGAAATGCGGTAAAAACCCAGATAACGGGGTTTTTACCGCATTTCTGTGATAGAGAATCTCGCCCTTAATCTTTTTATATAAAAAATGGATATGTGTGTTGTACACAGTATGTTCCAGTATAACTCTGGATTGCCTGAAGCAATTTAAACCAAACTTGGTACACTTATGACTTACAATCTGCAAAAAAATACTGTGGGGTAAGATACTCCTATAACCCAAAAAGGGGTAGACAAAGTGGGTCAGGGATGCAAGTTATGGCAGAGTTGCATAATATAGAGGGGGATAGTGGACATGTGGTTTAAGCAAAAAAAATCTGTGATCAGATCCTGGAGCCCACCATCACGAGACTGTTGCATGCTGCGTGATATGGAGAGAGGAGCTGCCAGGCCCGGTCCCTGGCCTTAAGGTACCAAAAGTTAACTAAAAGTACCTGGGGGGGGGGGGGGATTGTCGGTGTATGCCGGTCACACCATGGGTCCACCACAGACAGGTGTATGCCGGGCACACCATGGGTCCACCACAGACAGGTGTAAGCTGGTCACACCATGGGCCCACCACAGACAGGTGTATGCCCGTCACACCATGGGCCCACCACAGACAGGTGTATGCCCGTCACACCATGGGTCCACCACAGACAGGTGTATGCCGGGCACACCATGGGTCCACCACAGACAGGTGTATGCCGGGCACACCATGGGCCCACCACAGACAGGTGTATGCCCGTCACACCATGGGCCCACCACAGACAGGTGTAAGCCGGTCACACCATGGGCCCACCACAGACAGGTGTATGCCCGTCACACCATGGGCCCACCACAGACAGGTGTATGCCCGTCACACCATGGGTCCACCACAGACAGGTGTATGCCGATCACACCATGGGCCCACCACAGACAGGTGTATGCCGATCACACCATGGGCCCACCGCAGACAGGTGTATGCCGGGCACGCCAACCATTTGTCGGGAATGTCTTGTGTGCGTGCATGGGGGTTCTGGCAGGAATGCCTAGCACCCCCCCATTTCCCACCCGAGGTGCATGGGCAATCTATCAGAAAAGAGGGGGGATGGGCCAGCCATGAGATAGTTAAATGGCAGGGGGCAGATAGCATTCAAACCCCCCCCCCCCCCCCCGCTTTTGGCAATGCTTTCATGCCTGCCAGCAGGCGGGGAGGTAACTGTGTGATGTGTGTTGTATTACTCCTTTAAAAATAAATTAATTTATTTAAAAAAAAAATTTTTTAAATGAATAAATAACAATAAGGAGAAAGTTTTGGAAAAAAGTGAATGGGATCATGTATGAATACATTGGTATGTCAAGGTCATTTGTTAAATATTAATGCGATTAGGTGGAGGTAGATGCGGTTGGGTAACCGAGTTTAATAAAGATCGTTTTACTGCGTGCCAGAGGGGGGGGATCTGTGGGGGTTGGTTCCCTAGGCAACAGGGGGGGTCAAAGGGGACAAGTGTGATGGGCCCCAGCGATCTGAAGGGCCCCAGAGCTTCCATGCCCCATCACGGCCACGTCTGTTCTAGCTGGCCTGTCAGTGACCCTCGCGGCCCGGCCGTCTACTGTGCACCATCTGTGTGTGGCTGAGTCTGACTGACACTGTGTGCCACTGCTGTCTACTGTGTGTGCCCTGCCGCTCAGTGCTCAGAGCCATCTACTCTTTGTGTGTACATGGCCTGTGGCCGGAGGTGCACAACCATACCCGCCGCTGGCACTGTAGCCTCAGTCTCTGGCTCCTGTACTTTATAGCACATACGCGGGTCGTCTGTTCCGTGCCTGCTTGTAGTGCTCTGCGTTCTTTTGTGAAAGTGACAGGCCAGCAGAAGGCAGCAGCCAGGAGCCAGGCCAACAGGACTGAGAACGGGAGAAGTCTGCACCTGAAAGCAGGATCTGGAGCAGCGAAAGGTTAAATGAGGCTCCTACAGAAGAGGGTTGTGTGGATTTTGGATTAGGTGGGGGCCCCAGAAATATCATTGTACAGGGCCCCAAGATTTCTATTGCCAGCCCTGCTAGGAGGGGGCATGCTAGAGTGCCTACATTGTGGGCAGGGGCATGCCCCTGAGGTGTGCTAGAGTGCCTACATTGTGGGCGGGTACACAACCCTGTCTTAAATCAATGAGGGTCATTGACAGGTTGTTGCCTTGCCCACCATTCTCTGTCCTTACTCTGCAACTGTAAGTAAGTCAATTTAAATAAAACTGTGACCAATGATTCAATCCCACATGCTGTCTCTGAGTATGACTGTGGCTGGGGGGTATTAGAAATGGTCAGGCAGGGACGCAGTGGGCTGCCCTCTTCCCCTTAAGTAAGAGCAGGAAGGTAACATGGCAACATAGCGACATAAGGGTGAGAAGCAGCGGTCGACACGTCGACCGTTTGGTGGGAACGTCTTGTGTGTGCGTGGGGGGACCTAGCAGGAATGCCTAAACCTCCCCCCATTTCACACCCGAGGTGCAGGGGCAAGGACTGCCACTAGATATTGAGGGGCCCGAGACGGCCCAGATAGACTGGGCAACCCCCCACAAAAAAAATCAAACAATAAAAAAAATCCTTGTGTGTGCTATATGGCAACTGTCAGCTGTTCTGCTGCCCATCGCACTGCCTGCTTTAATGTCCGAGGCAGGCAGCAGGTGGCAGGCACTGATGTGCTGTGCTGTGTGCTGCAGACAAAGTGTAGCCAGCCGATGTGATGGGTGTGAGAGGGGGATCGTGGGTGGTGCGGTGTGGTGCCTGCTGCAGTGCAGGGGTAACCAGACCACTTACCTGGCTCCGAACCCTATCACCTTCAGGCCGTGATGAACCACGGTCCTGGAAAACTCTGACACCCAGACACAAATACCTAGGAGGAAGGAGAGGTGATAAGCATAGTTCCTCCTTAGCGCAGACCGATGCGCCCTCCGTCCCGGGATGTCTCTACAAAAGGAGCTCCGGGCTCTGGGGAGCGTCATCATCGGCACGTGTCCTCAGAACCCAGAGTGTCACCTATTGTCCCTTGCGCACCTAAGTGATGAGTTGACCTTGCACAGGGGTGCAAGATCCACGTACGCCCTTATGAAAGAAGGAAGGAAGATAGGCAGAGATGGACACACAGAGGGACAAGATGACACTCACCATCCTTGATCTTGTACTACACCCCTCAGTTCTCCTCACATATCCCTGTAAGGAGACAAAAACACCAAAAACGTGCAGAGCCTAACACAACCTAAACATGGCATGACTACTTAACTACAACACACAGCTCTAGAACTGACTAAGTGTGTGGTACAAAACAACTATAACAGCCTAAACAACTTTGCTCTGCACGTACACAATATACCAACAGTATACAAGTATGAACACAAACCGTCTGTTTAAACCTCTGCTTATTTTCAGGTGTCACTACGCCCTTCCTAACTAGAGCTGGCCAGCTTACACACTCTAAATATTCCCGTTCCCTACTAGGGGCCAAGCGAGGGGATTGCCGCACAGCCCGTCCACCTCCTACCCCAACCACCTACAGGAAACCCCACGCTCTGGGTAAACCACAATGTTGGGCCTATAGCCCTTCCCTACCCACCTGCAGACCTAGGGCCTTAATCACACTTCTAGGCTTAGTGCCTACCGATAAACGACACCAGTGACTTTTACATTTCAACCACTCCTAACTGTGGCTCAGGACTAGTGCCTGTCAGTGGCCACAGGCCTAACGCCTGACTGGGCACAGGCCTAGAGGCCTGAATAGGGGCACAGGCCTGGTGCCTGAATAGGGCACAGGCCTAACTGAATAAGCCCACGGGCCTAGCGCCCGACCTACAGGGGCTTTGGGCCTTGTGCCCGGTTATGGGACCACGGGTCTAATGCTCAACCTATACTGGACCCCACAGGCCTGGAGGGCCTGACTACCTATACCAGGGCCTAATGCCCAGTGGTAGGGGCCACAGGCCTAAAGAAACCATCTACAACACGGGCCAGGAGGGCCCAACAATTATATGCCCATGGGCCAAGAGGGCCTGACTAAGGTGCTCACAGGCCTGACTTTACCCATGGGCCTAGTGCCCGACACCCAGTGGTCTAGGGAGTAGGTGGCCCAAGGGCTGCCTACCTGCTGTTGGGAGAGGCTGTGGGGGGGGGGAGCTTTGTTAGCTCTTTTGCATTCCTCCCCCGCTGGCCTCTCCAGGAGCCACCATCTTCTTTCTTCTGCTGCTGGCCCGTCCTGGCCAGTGGTGGCGACGCTTCTTCCCTTCTGCCAGATGCCGCTGGAGGTCCTCTTCAGGGGTCCTGGCATCTTCCAGCTTCTTCCTCCTGCCGCGCGCTCCTCCGTCGGGGGACTTCCTTCGTCACCCTCCCAGCGACGTCTGGCGTTAGACGCCAGGGGCGGGGTGGAGTACAGAGCAGCGAGCGCTGATTGGCTCTCCACGGCTGGTTTCTATTGGCTGCCGATTCGGGAGCCATGATTGGCTGCCGATTCGGGAGCCATGAATGGCTCCCAAGTGGCACCAGGGTTTAAACGCCACGGGCGGTGTTTTCTATAGGCGGCCACAATGGCGCCGAGATTGAATAGCCGCCGCACCAATACTACAGGCACGGGGATCAGACAGCTGATCCCTGCACCGGTCGAAGCTGTGTCCACTAGAGGACACAGCTCCATCTCTCCACCCTGCTGCTGTTTCTCCTCCAGTGCTGGGAACAAGGGGGCTGCCCCAGCAGCAGGGCACATTATTACAATGGGGATTGGAGGCCGCCGGCCAGATGTTAGGGCCCGGCTGCGGCCAATGGCTGAGTAGTAAAGAGGCAGGGGGGTGCTGCGGGCTCTCCCCTCCTGTCAGAGTGGCTGGGACCAGGACACTTGTCCCCATAGACCCCCTGTCGGCGGTACTGGCAGGGGCAACCAGTCAGCACAGAGCTGGATGGGCCAACCATTAGACAGTTAAATGGCAGGGGACAGACAGAATTCAACACAGAAGGAGCAGAAAAACAGACCCGCCCACCCACCCACCCTTCTTGGTAATGTCTTGATGCCTGCCGGCAGGTGGGAGGTAGCTGTGTGACAGTTGTTGTGTAATTCCTTTAAATACATAAATAAATAAAAATTAATAAATAACAATAAGAAGAAGAAAGTTCTGGAATAAAGTGAATGTGATCATGTATGAATACATTCGTATGTTAAGGTCATTTGTTAAAAAGTAATGTGATTAGGTGGAGGTAGACGTGGTTGGGTAACCGGGTTTAAGAAAGGTAGTTTTACTGTTTATGCATTATGTCACAGTTGGAATATTGATGTATGTAGCAGGGCGGGAAGAAGCGGTGCATGGGAAAGGGGGGAACCAGCTGAGGTTTGCAGATTTACCCTTATAAGGGGCCGCACGCCAGGCTCCAGCTGTCGACGGCTGCGTGCCAGAGTGCCTACTGCGTGGGCACGCCCCCATCATGAAATCAATGAGCGTCATAGACAGGTTGTTGACTTGCCCAACATTCTCTGTCCTTACCCTGCAACTGTGAGTATTTTATATTATTTATTTACTTTTAAATGAAAGTGTGACCAATGATTCAATCCCACATGCTGTCTCTGAGTATGACTGTGGCTGGGGGGTATTAGAAATGGGATATAGTGGGCTGCCCTCTTCCCCTTATGGTGGCCCTGTTCGGGATGCTGTCTGATGAACAGGACTACAGTGTGCACTGTGCAGTAGCCTGACGCTGACAGCTGAGAGACAGGCACAGTCAAGTATGAGCACACTCAGCTCACAGACAGCTTTATCGCTGCCCCCCTGCCTAGCCCACCACTGGTCAGTAACATGAGACTCAGGGGTAGATGTATTATAGCAGCGCTTATCGCGGAGGGGAGACCGACAAGATGTATTAACATTTTGTCTGCTGTGGGGGAGCACAAACTCCCCTCCGGTGATGTCTGTACCAGGCATGCGCAGGATCTCGCTACTCACTCCAGCGCAGCACAGAGCCAGCAGCAGGGAAATCTCTGTCCCTGTTGTCAGGATAGGGTATCACCACCTGCAGCTGTCAAAGTCAATAACTGCAGGGGGCGGAACGGTCAGCGCTGATGACCGCTCATACATTTGCTCTGCATATCGGCCTGGGGTGCATTTTACATACCCCGGCTGCTTTTTACATGGGGGAGAATTGGAATCAGTGCACATAATGGGGGAAATTTACTAAAGGAAATTTGTAAAAAAAAAATAGGTGTATTTGTATCCAGAAATACACTTAGGTACTGCTTTCCTAGCACGGTGCCCACGACCTAGATTGTATGTGTAGGGCTGATATCTCAAGCATCTCATGCATCTTATGTGTTTGCGCGGCATAAGATGCATGAGATGATGCAATCGACGCGATCGACGAGATTTTTACATTGGAATCAATGTAAAAAGCCCCCAAAACCCCAATTTGAATTGCTAACCCCCCCTCATGGGTGAAATGGCCCCCCCATTGTTAACGCCACCCCACTATTGATGCCAACCCGAAGCGTGGCGAGTGCAGCGAGCCCCCGAGGTTCGGCGGTACGCGTCCTCCGACCTTTTCATACCCCCCACTATCCAAGTCGGCGATTTTATATAGTGTGGCGAGCGCAGCGAGCCACCGAGCCGAAGCGTGGAGAGCGCAGTGAGCCCCGCGAGGGGACGCGGAATACATGTAAAGTAGTCCGCGTCCCCTCGCGGGGCTCACTGCGCTCGCCACGCTGCGGGCGCGGTGGCTCGCTGCGCTCGCCACACTATATAAAATCAACTCCACGCCGATGTGGATAGTAGTGGTAGGAAAAGGGGTACTTGTGGATTATCACGGCTCCCATCGCATGCCATCGCATGCCATATATAGTGGCATGCCATGGCATGCGATGGGATGCGATTTTTGCCGGTTTTTACCGTTTTTTTTACAAAATTGCATGCGTTTTTTAACAGAAAAGCGTCCAAATGCATTGAAAATAGTATCAAACATGTTCATTGGCCCCCAAATGTCATTTTTGAGGCTGTACCACCCCCACTATCAACGCATACCCGAAGCGTGGCGAGCGCAGCGAGCCCGCGAGGGGCGGCGGTACGCGTCCTACGACCTTTTCATATCCCCACTATCCACGTCGGCGTGGAGTTGAGAATAGAAAGTGTGGCGAGCGCAGCGAGCCTCCGAGCCCGAAGCGTGGCGAGGGGATGCGGACACCTGTGAAGCCCGTGAGGGGACGCGTATACCTGTGAAGGTATCCGTGTCCCCTCGCGGGGCTCGCCACGCTTCGGGCTCGGTGGCTCGCTGCGCTCGCCACACTTTCTATTCTCAACTCCGCGCCGACTGTGGATAGTGGGGGTATGAAAAGGTCGTAGGACGCGTACCGCTGCGCTCGTCACGCTTCGGGTTTGCGTTGATAGTGGGGGTGGTACAGCCTCAAAAATGACATTTAGGGGCTATTGAACATGTTTGATACTAATTTCAATGCATTTGGATGCTTTTCTTTTAAAAATCGCATGCAATCACATGCGATTTTTTCCCGTGCGATGGCCATCGTGGGAGCCGTGATACTCCACGAGTACCTGAAAAGGTTGGAGGACGCGTACCGCCTCCCCTCGCGGGCTCACTGCGCTCACCACGCTTCGGGTTGGCATTGATAGTGCTGGTGGTGTTAACAATGGTTATTGGGGGCTCACGATTTTTTATCTCATGGATCTCATGGACCTCATGGACCTCATGCATCTTATGGATGCATAAGATCCATGAGATTAAAAAAATCGGGTCCATCGCGTTGATTGTATGCCTTAAGTACCTTAAACTTAAGGCATACAATCAATGAGACGGGCGCCGTGCTAGGAAAGCAGTACCTACACTTATTTTTGACATTTACTATCCCGAAAATACGGCAATTCGTAGATGTAATGATGTGCTATTAATACGAATACGAATTGCCGTATTTTCGGGATAGTAAATGTAAAAAATAAGTGTATTTCTGGATACAAATACACCTATTTTTTTTTACAAATTTCCTTTAGTAAATTTCCCCCAACGTGCGCTGATACCGCTTCTCCCCCATAACGACACATCTACCCCTGAGTTAGCTGCACAAAAGCAGAGCAATCTGCAGCAGTGTGTTGTCTGCCTCCTGTGCTGATCCTAGCACTCAGCTGTGAGGAGAGAAGCAGCAATGATTAACTGGTGGCGGCAGCAGATTACATAAATCCTTTTTTTGGAGGGGGGGGGTTTATATCCAGGAGGCATGGCAGTTGCGGGATGGAGGGGGGTTGCATGCAATGTTTGGGAAAGTAAAAAGAACCCCTCCGGGAGGGGGGGGGGGGGGGGGGTCGGTTATGTATAGGGTTACCACCTAGTCCCTTTAATTCCGGACACATATTAATTACACAGGTTCTGTGGCTGGCTGACTTCAAGACTCCACTTCACCTGATTTTAAACTGCCACAGAACCTGTGTAATTAACATGTGTCCGGAATTAAAGGTCCCAGGTGGTAACCCTAGTTATGTAGCACAGTTCTGCTGTGTTCAACTGCGGAGGGGGTGAGGGGTTTCACTGAATGTAGCATACTAGCCGTGCTACTTGCTTACTTTAATTGGTGTCTGTCCCTGAGTGCTAGCGGCTGGGCTGCTCACACGTGGGCACCTGATGGCTGCATAAACTCCTCAGCTTTTAAAGTGGTTGAGTTCAATTCAATGCAGCATATACAATGTGGTTGTGCGGTGCCACCCTTCAGTGGCCAGCGCCCATGGACAATTGCCTAAAGCTGCCTGGTGGTGGCGCCGGACCTGTTTGCAGCTGCCCACTGCCAATATTGTTTGATAAATGAGCCCCATAAACAGCATGTTATTGCTATCTCCTCCCCCCACACAGCCATTCCCAGCATACTATAACTTTCATCATGTCTCTGGCTGTGGTGTGGACGTTACTGCTCAACCTCACCCTCTGCGCTGCTCTGTATTGACCTATTGCCCTATTGAATGCACGCTCTGTTTGCAATAAATTAACATCCATCCATGACCTCTTCATCTCTCACAACTTCAACCTGATGGCCATTACAGAAACCTGGCTCACACAATCAGACACGGCCTCGCCTGCAGCACTGTCACATGGTGGTTTCCACTTCACTCACACCCCCAGGCCTGGTAACTGTAAAGGAGGTGGAGTTGGTATATTACTGTCACAAGCCTTCACATACTCAGTTCTCCCACCAGTTCCTTCACTCACATTTATATAATTTGAAGTTCACTCCATTAGGGTTTTTTCCCCTTTCTCTCTGCGTGTTGCTGCTATCTATCGCCCACCTGGGTTTCCCAAAACTCAATTTCTAGAAGATTTCTCTGCCTGGCTTCCCCATTTCTTATCCTCTGACATCTCCACTGTCATCCTGGGTGACTTCAATATTGCTATTGACAGTCCACCATCTCTACAATACCATACAGAGTATGAATGATTTCCTCAGCACTAGTAATGATTCTTTCTTGTTCTCATATGGGATGTACCCAAAAAGAAGAAAAAAGAAGAAAAGAACAATAGTGTGATATTGTTTCCTAGGTTTTTCAATATAACAATGTAGTACGCCTTTAAATGTAGAAAACTCGTACCAGATTCTATTGTCTACCTGGATATCAGTAGACAACAGCGTTTTTGGTTTGAGGGGGATAAAACACCACCAGGGGATCCACTTTGTCTTCTATTTCCAATGTTCAATTAAACTCAGAGGGATAAGAAAGACATCATGGTGCAATACGTTTTTTAATGTTAAAATTTCTTTAAAAATGTGCACGGAAGATATAAACAGAGGACTCTCACCATGTGAATATGTCCACAATGCAATTGTAGACAATCAGAGCATAAGATGGTAAAGAACAGGCGTCCCTGGAAACTCCTTCACAATAATCAGAACCTCTGCAATCCTCCTCAGCATTCAGGTAGCCGACCGGTTTCAATACAAAGTATCTTCTTCAAGGCTGATGAATGACCAGCACCTCTGGTATTATACAGCACCCTTGTAATTATGCGGGACACATGGCAGCACCCCTGGACTGGATATGGCACACTGGGCAGCACCCCTGGACTGATATGTTGCACCTAGCACCACCCCTTTACATGTAGAGAAGTGTAGAAAGATATGCTTCCAATGTGTTTGAGGGCCCTCAATACAAGGGTGCTGCCCAGTGTGCCATATCCAGTCCAGGGGTGCTGCCATGTGTCCCGCATAATTACAAGGGTGCTGTATAATACCAGAGGTGCTATTCATTCATCAGCCTTGAAGAAGATACTTTGTATTGAAACCGGTCGGCTACCTGAATGCTGAGGAGGATTGCAGAGGCTCTGATCATTGTGAAGGAGTTTCCAGGGACGCCTGTTCTTTACCATCTTATGCTCTGATTGTCTACAATTGCATTGTGGACATATTCACATGGTGAGAGTCCTCTGTTTATATCTTCCGTGCACATTTTTAAAGAAATTTTAACATTAAAAAACGTATTGCACCATGATGTCTTTCTTATCCCTCTGAGTTTAATGTAACATTGGAAAAAGAAGACAAAAGTGGATCCCCTGGTGGTGTTTTATCCCCCTCAAACCAAAAACGCTGTTGTCTACTGATATCCAGGTAGACAATAGAATCTGGTACGAGTTTTCTACATTTAAAGGCGTACTACATTGTTATATTGAAAAACCTAGAAACAATATCACACTATTGTTCTTTTCTTCTTTTTTTTCTTTTTGGGTACATCCCATATGAGAACAAGAAAGAATCATTACTAGCGCTGAGGAAATCATTCATACTCTGTATGGTATTGTATCATTGTGTGTGAAGTGGCTTTTCACTTTTTTGTTTGGTTTCCACTAGCTGCTTATCAGCGCACGGTCTAATAATCTGTATCCTATATTACAAGTCCACCATCTCTGCATGCCTCCAAACTCTGTCTAACCCTCCCCTTTAGAATGTAAGCTCTCACGAGCAGGGCCCTCTCTCCTCATGTGCCTTTCTTAGAATATATAAACCTCTGCCACCGTGATGCTTGCTTCAGTGTCCTGTCCCCTGACACAACTATCCATATTAACCATGTACTTGTCCTAAACTGTCTTGTGCTGTAATTCGTTATGTGTTTTTGCTAATAACTATGCTCTGTAAAGCGCTGCGGAATATGTATGCGCTATATAAGAAACTGTTAATAAATAATAATAATAATAAATAATAATAAATAAACTCCTCTCTCTAACCTCCTCTCTCGGCCTCTCCCAGTGGTCCGACACCTCTACTCATGAGGAAGGCCACTGCCTTGACCTTGTCTTCACCAGGCTGTGCTCAGTCTCTGATTTTACTAACACTCCCTTCCCTCTCTCTGATCACAATCTCATTACCCTCTTGCTCTCCTCCATTACCCCAAGCTCACTGACACAGAAATCATGGAAGCCTACTCTAACCCGCAGAAATACTAATGCTATTAATTTTCCACAACTTTCCACCTCACTCCAACAACAGCTCTCACTAATTTCTACATTTACCTCTCCTGACTCTGCTGTTTCCCACCTCTACCTGACTCTTGAAACAGCCCTTTAAGAAGTGGCTCCAGCGACCCATTATACCCCACGTAGGCTTAGATGCCAACCATGGCACACCAAAACAACAAGACAACTACGAAATCAGTCACGTAAAGTAGAACGTCAATGGCACAAATCTCGTAACATGACTGACTTCCTCACATATAAGCTACCACTCCTACTGCAATGCTTTGGACACGGCCAAACAAACTTACTACCAATCTCTCATCTCTTCTCATGCCACCAACCCTAAGCGACTTTTTAACACCGTTAAGTCTCTTCTGTACCCTCCCCCTCCTCCCCCACCGGCTACCATCAGTGCACAAGAACTTGCCTCCTACTTTAAGGACAAGATTGATAACATCCGAGATGAAATGGTATGCTCCACAACCTCTAACCCGCTTTCTTCCACACCTGAACCCTCTGGCACTTTCTCTTCATTTGAGCCCACAAATGAAAAGGAAGTATCCACACTCTTCTTATCCTCCTACTCTACTACCTCTCCTCTTGATCCTATACCTGCACTAGTCATTAAAAATCTATCTCCTGTGCTTATTCCAACCTTAAATCTGCAATCTCTCTCTTGCTACTGGTACTTTTCCATCTCTGCTCAAACATGCAGTGATTACTCCCATTCTGAAAAAACACAATTCTGACCCTAACTCTCTCTCTAGAGACTAGAGAGGCTTGTCTACTCTCACCTCACAAACTTTCTTAACTCTAACACCCTATTAGACCCGCTTCAGTCAGGCTTTCGCTCTCAACACTCCACTGAGACAGCACTGACTAAAGTGGTGAATGATCTGGTAACTGCTAAGTCTAAAGGCCACTACTCACTGCTTATTCTTCTAGATCTTTCTGCTGCGTTTGACACTGTGGATCACACTCTCCTCTTACAAACACTACACTCCATAGGTCTTAATGATACAGCCCTTTCCTGGTTCACATCTTACCTATCTGATCGCTCTTTCAGTGTTCGCTTCTCTGACTCTACTTCCTCTTCACTACCTCTGTCAGTCGGAGTTCCGCAAGGCTCAGTCTTAGGTCCTCAGCTTTTCTCAATCTATACCTCCTCTCGTTGCAAACTAATCAGCTCTTTCGGATTTCAGTATCACTTATATGCAGATGATACTCAAATCTATCTATCAACCCCAGAGTTGTCACCAGTGGTTTTGGGCCGAGTCTCTGAATGTCTCTCTGCCATCTCATCTTGGATGTCTTCTCGCCAACTCAAACTCAATATTTCCAAAACAGAATTACTTATATTCCCGCCAACTAAGAAAAGTTACCATTCCGATATCTCCATCACTGTTGACAACTCGACAATCTACCCTACCCCACAAGCTCGTTGCTTAGGGGTCATCCTCGACTCTGACTTGTCATTTCTTCCCCACATTCAATCTGTTTCCAAATCATGTTACATGCATCTAAAAAACATATTCAAAATACGACTGTATCTCACACAAGACACTACCAAATCTCTTATCCATGCACTCTTTATATCCCGCATTGATTATTGCAATAGTCTCCTAACTGGTCTTCCCAAGAACAGACTCTCACCACTGCAATCCATTCTAAATGCTGCTGCTAGGCTGATCTTCCTTGCAAGACACTCATCGTCTGCTGATCCGCTCTGCCAGTCCCTCCATTGGTTGCCTGTATATTACCGTATTCAATATAAAACACTTCAACTTGCATATAAAGCTATTAACCATATTGCACTAGCATATATCTCTCTAATTATCACAAAATATCTCCCATCTTGACCACTCTGCTCTGCACAAGATCTGCGTCTCTCTTCTGCACGGATCACTAGCTCCCATTCACTATTACAGGACTTTCATCTGACTGCTCCCACCCTATGGAATGTCCTTCCACGCACAATAAGACTCTCCACCAGCCTCCAAACTTTCAAGCGTTCCCTGAAAACTCACCTCCTCAGGCAAGCCTATCATATTTAAGTTCCATATGCATAACCCTCTGAGGCACTTATGTATTATATAGCTTCCCTTCTGGACCTACAAGCTATCCTATTACTGGTGCCTGTCCTTGTGTTTCCCTCCTATATCCCTATAGATTGTAAGCTTGCAGCAGGGCCCTCCTACCTCCAAGTCTGTCTGTTGTTACCCAGTTTGTTTTATCACTGTCTACTATTGTAAAGCGCAACGGAATCTGCTGCGCTGTATCAGTAACTGTAACGGAATCTGCTGCGCTGTATCAGTAACTGTAACGGAATCTGCTGCACTATAGAAGACACTGTAACGGAATCTGCTGCGCTATATCAGTAACTGTAACGGAATCTGCTGTGCTATATAAGAAGCTGTAACAGAACCTGCTGCACTATATAAGACGCTGTAACGGAATCTGCTGCGCTATATAAGACGCTGTAACGGAATCTGCTGCGCTATATCAGTAACTGTAACGGAATCTGCTACGCTATATAAGACACTGTAACGGAATCTGCTGCGCTATATAAGACACTGTAACGGAATCTGCTGCGCTATATAAGACACTGTAACAGAATCTGCTGCGCTATATAAGAAACTGTAACGGAATCTGCTGCGCTATATAAGACACTGTAACGGAATCTGCTGCGCTATATAAGACACTGTAACGGAATCTGCTGCGCTATATAAGACACTGTAACGGAATCTTCTGCGCTATATAAGACACTGTAACGGAATCTGCTGTGCTATATAAGAAGCTGTAACGGAATCTGCTGCGCTATATAAGACACTGTAACGGAATCTGCTGCGCTATATAAGACACTGTAACGGAATCTGCTGCGCTATATAAGACACTGTAACGGAATCTGCTGCGCAATATAAGACACTGTAACGGAATCTGCTGCGCTATATAAGACACTGTAACGGAATCTTCTGCGCTATATAAGACACTGTAACGGAATCTTCTGCGCTATATAAGACACTGTAACGGAATCTGCTGCGCTATATAAGACACTGTAACGGAATCTGCTGCGCTATATAAGACACTGTAACGGAATCTTCTGCGCTATATAAGACACTGTAACGGAATCTGCTGCGCTATATAAGAAGCTGTAACGGAATCTGCTGCGCTATATAAGACACTGTAACGGAATCTGCTTCGCTATATAAGACACTGGGCCTTATTCTGATTGGTGCGGCCCGATCAGAATATGCGGCCGCGACCGTGCAGGCGAATCCCCGCCTTCCATACGGATCGCCACCTGCCGTCCGTACGCGGATATGTGGCGATCCGCATGAAATTGGACGGGGATACGCCTCCTCCGTCTTGGGAGCAGCCCCTGCATTCGATGGTCGCCGAACATCGAATGCAGGGCCGCACGCTCCACCAGGTCCCGCCACACAAGACCACACGGACACTTGTCCGTGTGAAATCATGTATGGGGGCGGGCAGCTGACATCCGGCGATGTCAGATGCCCGCCCCATACCCACGCGTCACTGCCTCATTACCATGCATACGCCCCGCGTTTGCATGGGAACGCCCATGAAACGCGGGGCGTATGCATAGGGTAATGAGGCTAAGTAGCCCCTCACGCCCCTCTACGCCCCCTGTGCGGCGTATAAAGAATCCGTGCGGCGAAATCGCCTGCACATGCGCAGAGTGACCTCTGCACATGCGCAGACGATCAACATCGGCGGTCCGTCCGCATGCGGGAATATCCGCACCGATCAGAATAAGGCCCACTGTAACAGAATATGCTGCGCTATATAAGACACTGTAACGGAATCTGCTGCGCTATATAAGACGCTGTAACAGAATATGCTGCGCTACATCAGACGCTGTAACGGAATCTGCTGCGCTATATAAGACACTGTAACGGAATCTGCTGCACTATATAAGACACTGTAACGGAATCTGCCGCGCTATATAAGACGCTGTAACGTAATCTGCTGCGCTATATAAGACGCTGTAACGTAATCTGCTGCGCTATATAAGACACTGTAACGTAATCTGCCGCGCTATATAAGACGCTGTAACGGAATCTGCTGCGCTATATAAGACACTGTAACGGAATCTGCTGCGCTATATAAGACGCTGTAACGGAATCTGCTGCGCTATATAAGACACTGTAACGGAATCTGCTGCGCTATATAAGACGCTGTAACGGAATCTGCTGCGCTATATAAAACGCTGTAACGGAATCTACTGTGCTATATAAGACACTGTAACGGAATCTGCTGCGCTATATAAGACACTGTAACGGAATCTGCTGCGCTATATAAGACGCTGTAACGGAATCTGCTGCGCTATATAAGACGCTGTAACGGAATCTGCTGCGCTATATAAGACACTGTAACGGAATCTGCCGCGCTATATAAGACGCTGTTACGGAGTCTGCCGCGCTATATAAGACGCTGTAACGGAATCTGCCGCACTATATAAGACGCTGTAACGGAATCTGCTGCGCTATATAAGACACTGTAACGGAATCTGCTGCGCTATATAAGACACTTTAACGGAATCTGCTGCGCTATATAAGACGCTGTAACGGAATCTGCTGCGCTATATAAGACGCTGTTACGGAGTCTGCCGCGCTATATAAGACGCTGTAACGGAATCTGCCGCGCTATATAAGACGCTGTAACGGAATCTGCTGCGCTATATAAGACGCTGTAACGGAATCTGCTGCGCTATATAAGACGCTGTAACGGAATCTGCTGAGCTATATAAGACACTGTAACGGAGTCTGCCGCGCTATATAAGACGCTGTAACGGAATCTGCTGCGCTATATAAGACGCTGTAACGGAATCTGCTGCACTATATAAGACACTGTAACGGAGTCTGCCGCGCTATATAAGACGCTGTAACGGAATCTGCTGCGCTATATAAGACGCTGTAACGGAATCTGCCGCGCTATATAAGACGCTGTAACGGAATCTGCTGCACTATATAAGACACTGTAACGGAATCTGCTGCACTATATAAGACACTGTAACGGAATCTGCTGCGCTATATAAGAAACTGTAACGGAATCTGCTGCGCTATATAAGACGCTGTAACGGAATCTGCTGCGCTATATAAGACACTGTAACGGAATCTGCTGCACTATATAAGACACTGTAACGGAATCTGCTGCGCTATATAAGAAACTGTAACGGAATCTGCTGCGCTATATAAGACACTGTAACGGAATCTGCTGCGCTATGTAAGAAACTGTAACGGAATCTGCTGCGCTATATAAGACACTGTAACGGAATCTGCTGCGCTATATAAGACGCTGTAACGGAATCTGCTGCGCTATATAAGACGCTGTAACGGAATCTGCTGCACTATATAAGACACTGTAACGGAATCTGCTGCACTATATAAGACACTGTAACGGAATCTGCTGCGCTATATAAGAAACTGTAACGGAATCTGCTGCGCTATATAAGACGCTGTAACGGAATCTGCTGCGCTATATAAGACACTGTAACGGAATCTGCTGCACTATATAAGACACTGTAACGGAATCTGCTGCGCTATATAAGAAACTGTAACGGAATCTGCTGCGCTATATAAGACACTGTAACGGAATCTGCTGCGCTATGTAAGAAACTGTAACGGAATCTGCTGCGCTATATAAGACACTGTAACGGAATCTGCTGCGCTATATAAGACGCTGTAACGGAATCTGCTGCGCTATATAAGACACTGTAACGGAATCTGCTGCGCTATATAAGACACTGTAACGGAATCTGCTGCGCTATATAAGAAACTGTAACGGAATCTGCTGCACTATATAAGACACTGTAACGGAATCTGCTGCGCTATATAAGACGCTGTAACGGAATCTGCTGCGCTATATAAGACACTGTAACGGAATCTGCTGCGCTATATAAGACGCTGTAACGGAATCTGCTGCGCTATATAAAAAACTGTAAATAAATAAAAATAATAAATAATCATCAGAAAGTTTTGTTTCTTCCTGTTTCCTAGAATGGCGTCTGGATGCCTGGGAGCTGAGCTGAGCTGCTCCATCTGCCTAAACATTTATACCAACCCCGTAACCCTGAGATGTTCGCACATCTTCTGCCGGGACTGCATTGTGCAGGCGCTGGATACACAGGAGGTGGATGAAGAGTATTCCTGTCCGGAGTGCAGAGCAGATTTTAGGAGGCGTCCGACACTGGCAAAGAGCAGGAAGCTGTGTAACATTGTGGAAAGTTTCCTAGGTACCCTGCCGCAGGAGACCCCGATCTTCTGTACTTACTGTGACCCTCCTGTGCTGGCGGCTAAAACATGTCTACAGTGTGAATCTTCCTTTTGTGACAAACACCTCATTCTACACAATAAATCTACTGAACACATTCTAACTGAACCCACTGATTTCCGGTCAGAAGAAAAATGCTCCATTCATGAAAAGATTGAAAAATATTACTGCTCTGAGGACTCCGCTGCTATCTGTATATCCTGCTGGGTGGCTGGGGACCACCAGGGTCACCACGTGGAACTTCTGACTGTGGCCTCTGAGAAGAAAAAAGAGACACTGAGATCTGTCACTGAGACCCTGAAGTCTGAGAGAGAGGAAACTGAGAGGAGAGTGCAGCGTCTGCAGGATCACAGGAGAGAGGAGAAGGAGAAAGCCGCCAGGGTCACTGAGAGAGTCACTGATCTGTTTAGAGACATCAGGGAGAAGTTAGACACGCTGGAGAGGGAGGTCCTGGATGAGATCTCCAGACAGGTAGAACAGATGTCTCTCTCAGTCTCTGATCTGATCACACAGCTGGAGACACAGAAGGATGAGCTGTGCAGGAAGATTAGTAGCATTGAGGAGATTTGTAGCATCACTGATCCATTAACTGTCCTGAAGGAAGATCCAGGAGGAGATGTCATCAGTCACAGGAGCTGTGATGTCACCAGTGATGGAAGAGCGGCTGGCTGTGTGGATGAGGGAATAATCTCACTGATGTTACACAGGGGACTTTCCCTCGTGGCTGATAGTCTGATGGATCTACAGATACAGAGACAGTTCTCAGTGATGGAGAAAGCTGATGTATTACTGGATAGAAAGACGGCCTGTAATTGGATTATTATATCAGGGGATCGCAGATCTGCATCTTATACTGATGTAAATCAGAACAGACCAGATGGACCAGAGAGGTTTATTGTGCGGCAGGTGATAAGTTCCTGTAGCTTCTCATCTGGGAGACATTACTGGGAAGTGGATGTGAGAGAGGCAGAGAAATGGCTGATAGGGGTGGCCGGTCACAGTATAGAGAGAAAGATTAATGCTAATGAATCATTCATTGGTTATAATAACAAGTCCTGGAACCTGAGCCTTATTGACAATTTGATTGCACGTCATAACAATATACATACAATTATAGATCCAGAGTCTCCTGTGCAGACAGTGGGGATATACCTGGACTATGAGGCCGGGCGTCTGTCCTTCTACAAGCTGTGTGACCCCATCAGACACCTGTACACCTTCTCCGCCACCTTCACTGAGCCCCTGCACGCTGCCTTCTATGTGTATGAGAATTCCTGCATCAAACTCATAAAGTAGATACTACAACAAGGAGATTATGTGCAAGATATTATAAAACAACTTACTGTGGAAAATAAATAACTGAATATCACTAATGTATTTCTTTGGGTATTGTATCCAATAATAATCAATAACAGACCAATTACTACTGTAGAGGAGAGATCTATTTGTTATAGAATTTATACATATGAGTTTATCACACAATGGGGCAGATGTATGAACTAGTGTTAGGTGCATTTCTGCAACGCCAGTTATCTGGGTGGGATTATGTTTCTTAATACCTAACGTGCGCTCGGCGGGGCTGTCCCCTGCAATGCCCCCCAGTAATTAGCGACCGGGGCGATGTATTAACAGCCTTCGAGGCATTAAATCACCCCGGACACTTCGCCAGCTCAGGGCTAGCACTATCCTATCCCCACTGCGGGCACAGCGCTAGCCCTGCTACCGGCTCCAGGCTGCGCAAGAGATCTGGTGATATAAGCAAGATCTGCCCAGAGAGTCAGCCGGAGGATTTTTTTTTTTTAACGGCTCTCCTTATCTTCAGGATTTTTTAAAAATACATTCAACCATAACGGGTGCCCGCTTCTCCTCGTTATGCAGGAGAAGCGGGACCCGTCATTTGAAAAACTTCAGGGGCAGGTTAATACATCTGCTCCAATAACTTCTATCCATAGAGTTTGTATTGTTGTACGTTTGTACATTATAATAACGTACAGAATTCCCCATTACTGGAAACTGACCTGGGGGAGCCCCAGAGTGTGAGCTGCTTCCATTATATTCCGAAGGGGTGTGGTCGGCAATGAATGTGTCAACAGTTAATAGGTGAACCACTATTGGTCAACAGGCCATATGTCGACACATATTCCACGTCAACCTATTGCTTGTGTCATCCTTTTAACCCTGTTGACCTAAGCCATGTCAACCTTTTAAATGTGTCAACTGATGACCAGTAGTGGTTGATCTATGGACTACTGACCTTGGTTGGGTTGATTTTATGACTTATACCCATTCAGACAGTGGTGTAACAATAGTGGTGCAGCCCAAGCGGCTGCAAGTACATATATACTGGCAGGTGCTCAGTCAGTGATGTGATATCAGACAGGTGCTCAGTCAGTGACGTTATATCACACAGGTGCTCAGTCAGGGCCGTGATATCACGCAGGTGCTCAGTCAGTGACGTGATATCACACAGGTGCTCAGTCAGTGACGGGATATCACGCAGGTGCTCAGTCAGTGACGTGATATCACACAGGTGCTCAGTCAGTGACGTGATATCACACAGATGCTCAGTCAGTGACGTGATATCACACAGATGCTCAGTCAGTGACGTGATATCAGACAGGTGCTCAGTCAGTGACGTGATATCACACAGGTGCTCAGTCAGTGACGTGATATCACACAGGTGCTCAGTCAGTGACGTGATATCACGCAGGTGCTCAGTCAGTGACGTGATATCACACAGGTGCTCAGTCAGTGACGTGATATCACACAGGTGCTCAGTCAGTGACGTGATATCACACAGGTGCTCAGTCAGTGACGTGATATCACGCAGGTGCTCAGTCAGTGACGTTATATCACACAGGTGCTCAGTCAGTAACGTCATGTCACACAGGTGCTCGGTCAGTGACGTGATATCACGCAGGTGCTCGGTCAGTGACGTGATATCACACAAGTGCTCAGTCAGTAACGTCATGTCACACAGGTGCTCGGTCAGTGACGTGATATCACACAGGTGCTCGGTCAGTGACGTGATATCACACAGGTGCTCAGTCAGTGACGTGATATCACGCAGGTGCTCAGTCAGTGACGTTATATCACACAGGTGCTCAGTCAGTGACGGGATATCACGCAGGTGCTCAGTCAGTGACGTGATATCACACAGGTGCTCAGTCAGACGTGATGTCACACAGGAGCTCAGTCAGTGACGTGATATCACACAGATGCTCAGTCAGTGACGTGATATCACGCAGGTGCTCAGTCAGTGACGTGATATCACACAGGTGCTCAGTCAGTGACGTGATATCACACAGGTGCTCAGTCAGTGACGTGATATCACGCAGGTGCTCAGTCAGTGACGTGATATCACGCAGGTGCTCAGTGAGTGACGGGATATCACGCAGGTGCTCAGTCAGTGACGTGATATCACACAGGTGCTCAGTCAGTGACGTGATATCACAGGTGCTCAGTGAGTGACGGGATATCACGCAGGTGCTCAGTCAGTGACGTGATATTACACAGGTGCTCAGTCAGGGACGTAATATTGCACAGGTGCTCGGTCAGGGCCGTGATATCACACAGGTGCTCAGTCAGGGACGTAATATTGCACAGGTGCTCAGTCAGTGACGTGATATCACACAGGTGCTCAGTTAGTGACATAATATCACACAGGTGCTCAGTCAGTGACGTGATATCACTCAGGTGCTCAGTGAGTGACGGGATATCACACAGGTGCTCAGTCAGTGAGGTGATATCACACAGGTGCTCAGTCAGTGACGTGATATCACACAGGTGCTCGGTCAGTGACGTGATATCACACAGGTGCTCGGTCAGTGACGTGATATCACACAGGTGCTCAGTGAGTGATGGGATATCACGCAGATGCTCAGTCAGTGACGTTATATCACGCAGGTGCTCGGTCAGTGACGTGATATCACACAGGTGCTCGGTCAGGGCCGTGATATCACACAGGTGCTCAGTCAGTGAGGTGATATCACACAGGTGCTCAGTCAGTGACGTGATATCACACAGGTGCTCAGTCAGTGACGTCATGTCACACAGGTGCTCGGTCAGTGACGTGATATCACACAGGTGCTCAGTCAGTGACGTGATATTACACAGGTGCTCAGTCAGTGACGTGATATCACACAGATGCTCAGTCAGTGACGTGATATCACACAGGTGCTCAGTCAGTGACGTGATATCACACAGGTGCTCAGTCAGTGACGTGATATCACACAAGTGCTCAGTCAGTGACGTGATATCACACAGGTGCTCAGTCAGGGCCGTGATATCACACAGGTGTTCAGTCAGTGAGGTGATATCACACAGGTGCTCAGTCAGTGACGTGATATCACGCAGGTGCTCAGTCAGTGACGTGATATCACACAGGTGCTCAGTCAGTGACGTGATATCACACAGGTGCTCAGTCAGTGACGTGATATCACACAGGTGCTCAGTCAGGGCCGTGATATCACACAGGTGCTCAGTCAGGGCCGTGATATCACACAGGTGTTCAGTCAGTGAGGTGATATCACACAGGTGCTCAGTCAGTGACGCGATATCACACAGGTGCTCAGTCAGTGACGTGATATCACACAGGTGCTCAGTCAGGGCCGTGATATCACACAGGTGCTCAGTCAGTGACGCGATATCACACAGGTGCTCAGTCAGTGACGTGATATCACACAGGTGCTCAGTCAGTGACGTGATATCACACAGGTGCTCAGTCAGTGACGTGATATCACGCAGGTGCTCAGTCAGTGACGTGATGTCGCACAGGTGCTCAGTCAGTGACGCGATATCACACAGGTGCTCAGTCAGGGACATTATATCACACAGGAGCTCAGTAAGGGACGTGATATCACACAGGTGATCAGTCAGGGCCGTGATATCACACAGGTGCTCAGTCAGGGCCATGATATCACACAGGTGATCAGTCAGGGCCGTGATATCACACAGGTGTTCAGTCAGTGACGTGATATCACACAGGTGCTCAGTCAGGGCCGTGATATCACACAGGTGTTCAGTCAGTGAGGTGATATCACACAGGTGCTCAGTCAGTGACGTGATATCACGCAGGTGCTCAGTCAGTGACGTGATATCACACAGGTGCTCAGTCAGTGACGTGATATCACACAGGTGCTCAGTCAGTGACGTGATATCACACAGGTGCTCAGTCAGGGCCGTGATATCACACAGGTGCTCAGTCAGGGCCGTGATATCACACAGGTGTTCAGTCAGTGAGGTGATATCACACAGGTGCTCAGTCAGTGACGCGATATCACACAGGTGCTCAGTCAGTGACGTGATATCACACAGGTGCTCAGTCAGGGCCGTGATATCACACAGGTGCTCAGTCAGTGACGCGATATCACACAGGTGCTCAGTCAGTGACGTGATATCACACAGGTGCTCAGTCAGTGACGTGATATCACACAGGTGCTCAGTCAGTGACGTGATATCACGCAGGTGCTCAGTCAGTGACGTGATGTCGCACAGGTGCTCAGTCAGTGACGCGATATCACACAGGTGCTCAGTCAGGGACATTATATCACACAGGAGCTCAGTAAGGGACGTGATATCACACAGGTGATCAGTCAGGGCCGTGATATCACACAGGTGCTCAGTCAGGGCCATGATATCACACAGGTGATCAGTCAGGGCCGTGATATCACACAGGTGTTCAGTCAGGGACGTGATATCACACAGGTGATCAGTCAGGGCCGTGATATCCACAAGAAAGAAGTATAGGAAATGGCCACCTGCTGGCGCTGGCGCAGCCTCGAGTCTGTACTGTCCTATAGTTATCACCTAATAACAGAAACAAGACCATACAATACAAAAGTTGGAGTTCCGGACTTCTGAGGCGCGATGTTATGAAGGATGTGGAGCATCAGTGTCTCGATCGATGTAATCACCACCTTGAGTATTCACTCTCAATGTATTTCCGATGTGAGGAACCGACCAAATAGGAAAAGAGAGCCAACTGTTACATATCATTCCATGTGTTTTAGAAAGCTTAAAAAACGAGGCACACGGAAACAAGGGGGAAGATAGACGGGCGTACCCCACTCACAGAATCTATGGTGGTGTACAGACACGTAACGTTTTCTTTATCTTGTTTTTCCTTTGATTTTCATCTATATGATCCTCCTTTTTATACTCCCGATTTTTATGTACATGAAAAATAAAAAGGTGTGATATGTGTAGATTTGTATAAAAGAATAGTGGGTCCCTTTAAGTGGACCTAAAACTGGGTTATTCCTTTTTGTAAGCGTACCTCACTCACCAAATGAAAGGTGGGGGTACACATATAAAGGTTTCTTTTTAAATGTGACAAAATAAATGCATGGATGGGCGTACCCCACTCACGGAAGTTTAGACGATGTATAAGCCCGTAGCAGGTACTTTACTTTATGTCCTCTGCTTTCCAGGTGGTTTCAGAATCTCACATCCATGTAGTATATGCAAAAGTGAGAAAATAAACAATGTGTAGACTTGCTTTGAGAGGGTGGTAGGTCCCTTTAAGTGGACCTGAGGCTGGATTTTTCCTTTTTGTAAGCGGACCTCACTCACCAAATAAAAGGTGGGGGTACACCTATAAAGGTTTCTTTATAAATGTGCCAAAATTAAGTACATGGATGGGCGTACCCCACTCACGGTAGTTTTGAAGGTGTCTAAGCCCGTAGCGGGTACTTTACGTCCTCTGCTTTTCAGAAGATTTTCAAGATCTTACATCCATGTAGTATATGCAAAGTGAAGAAATAAACAATGTGTAGACTAGCTTTGAAAAAACTCTTGTGCCATGTGATTTATTCTAAATCGGTAGAAATGCAGAAGCGTAGCAAGACTCACACTATATTGTGCTTTTTAAAGTGCATAAAGGTATCTTTATGTGAAAATGGTCAGAATCCTCCACCATGAGAGACCTTTACCATAAGGAACCATGAGCTTGTGGTATACCTAAAGATTGGTATGTTTTAGGGGGTGGCGTACCAGACTTACGATAAGGCAAGTCTTTGTGTTCCCATAGCGTTTTCTTTGCTCTATATTTCTATAGAGGTCGCTCCTCTCACACCAATGGTAGGTATATATACCGGGAGAAAAAAAGTTTATGATCCGTAGTAAATTATTCGAATATCAAAGGTATTTAGAAAAGTAAAAATAGTTTTTATTCTGATTCTGTGCAGCCTCTATCTCCATAACACATGAAAAAGACCGCAGCAGTAAAAGGGGGGGTACAGTGTATTGACCATACAAGGTCTACAATTATCAACAGTATAAAACCAAAAAATCCAAAAAAATCCAAAAAACGAAAAAAATAATAAAAAAATTTAAAAACAGGTAAGAAAATCTGAAAAATACATACATCCAATGTCGATGAAATGGGTAAGGGTGATGGCTGCTCACACTCCACACTGGCTGTCGACGCGTTTCGGTGTGTAAAACACCTTTTTCAAGACATGCCAGTGGAGAGTGTGAGGCCATTCTTTTATACCATGAGCAGCCTGGTTAACCCAAACAGGAAGTGATGTCACAATTATCGTATTACCTTCACTATCCATAAAAATACATATACCATTACATATATAAATATACATTCCATTAAAATATTGCACTGCAGAAAAAATAATATTGCTTTGAAGCAGTAGAGTTCTCATAAGTCCCAATCACATACATTATTATTTCCGGATCAGACGGTTGCCATGACAACCCTCCGGGCGTTATGTGATTCTGAGGTTTGACTAAAGATCTAGCCAGACAGGAGATCATTGCTGGAAAACATATCCTCCCTCTGATGAGTATAAGTGGAGCGATCGCCTCCTCATTGTATACAGAACTATTTTCCATAGCGGCGTTTACTTGTTTGTTTACGAGCCGCTGCTTCCGGCTGCTGGAACGCAGCTACGGAAGCCTGGAAGGTTCAAAGCGTGGTAGGTGAGACGCATAACGCGCATTCCCCCACCTGATCCTCCGGCTGTTTCCGGTCGCTGGACCGCAACTACAGGAAAATACCAGCCGGCTCAGATGGGGATTGCGCTCGAGTGTTTCCGGCTTTTTGGACCGCACAATGCGGAAGTTTATGGCCTCGTTGATTGTCATGACAACTCGTCCATCTGGGGGAAATATAAACGGAATACATATTAGAACATATATTGATGCGAGAAAAATTCTATATTGAGCATATTAAAAAAACATACTGATGTTCTGAACATCAGGACACCGTATAACAGGGATTTTTATTATTATTCCCAATGCCGGATGACATAAAACCATTTTCAGAAGCAAAGGGAATGACTATATATGCCTTGCAGGGGTGTCTAAAATGGGTCTTATAGGAACCATTTTAGCTCAAAATCGCTATTTAGACCCCCTGGTATCAAGGTCTTACAGTTAAAAATGAGATTCATCTCTAATTTTGCCAAGGGTGTTACGTCATCCTTCCGTCTTATATTGCCCTTTGCTACCTTTAGGCCGCAAAAAGAGATAAATTCTTGTGGGGAGCAGTTATGTGCCACCTTAAAATGGGAGGAAAGTGAATGGGATTCAAGTCCTTTTCTCACATTCCTCACATGTTCCCCCAATCTTATTTTCAGGGCCCTGGACGTTCTCCCGATATAATGTTTATGGCAACTGCACTCCACTGTATATACCACATTTTTTGTGCTACATGTAATAAAATCATCAATTTTTACTTTATAGCCATTAATGGTGTATTCAGTAATTTTGCTCATACCTATGCTTTTGATGTTTCTACATCCAATACAACTTCCGCATCGGAAGAAGCCTTTGGTAGAGATCCTAGATAGTTGGGGTTTGGATGAAAAATTACTCTTAACCAGGTTTGTGCGTATGTTTGGAGCCTTTCTATAGATGTGCTTTGGTCGTTCAGGTATCAGGTTCTTTAGGATGGGATCATTCTGCAAGATTCCCCAGTGTTTTTTAAATATTTTTTCTATCGTTTTATGCTCTTCTGTATAAGTGGTGATAAATGAGTATGCAAAATTTTCTTTATTCACCTTTTTATCCCTAGTGGCATTGACTATTGAGACATCCCTATTTTTAAGCATGTCAATTTCCCCCTCTAATTTGGATTCCTCATAACCGCAGGCTGAGAATCTCATTTTCATCTCTTTAGCTTGCTCTGAAAGGTGGGGGTACACCTATAAAGGTTTCTTTATAAATGTGCCAAAATTAAGTACATGGATGGGCGTACCCCACTCACGGTAGTTTTGAAGGTGTCTAAGCCCGTAGCGGGTACTTTACGTCCTCTGCTTTTCAGAAGAATTTCAAGATCTTACATCCATGTAGTATATGCAAAGTGAAGAAATAAACAATGTGTAGACTTGCTTTGAAAAAACTCTTGTGCCATGTGATTTATTCTAAATCAGTAGAAATGCAGAAGCGTAGCAAGACTCACACTATATTGTGCTTTTTAAAGTGCATAAAGGTATCTTTATGTGAAAATGGTCAGAATCCTCCACCATGAGAGACCTTTACCATAAGGAACCATGAGCTTGTGGTATACCTAAAGATTGGTATGTTTTAGGGGGTGGCGTACCAGACTTACGATAAGGCAAGTCTTTGTGTTCCCATAGCGTTTTCTTTGCTCTATATTTCTATAGAGGTCGCTCCTCTCACACCAATGGTAGGTAGGGATTCTGAGAGGTTTAATAGAACACCAGAGTGGAGAGCTCCTTCAAAAACGTACAGGAACAACAAGAAGACAGTCAGGGAACAATATACCACTCCCAGGAAATACCAACTTCAGAACAGATATAGCCCCCTGCTAGAAGACATCTCACTTCTAGAAGATGAAGATCAGGATTACTCTCCTTTTTTAGAGAGGAGCCAGACCCTATCCCCGAACAGTTAGAGCCCCTCTATAGGTACAGGGGAAAAAGGGGAGGAAGAACGAGACCTATTCGAAAGAAATCAAAAACATATAAAAAGAAAAGAGGGAAGCTAAAGTCACCAAATAGGAGAAATGACACTGATAATGCTAATAAAGACCCAGTAAAAACAGCCACCAAGATTTTTAATTTAAGTTCACATAACTTTAACAACGGAAGAGACTAAACTTCTAGAAAAGGGGTTGAAATATGCTCCTACCAATCATATCAATAACTTTGAACTGTATATAGACATACAGAGGTTTACAAGAAAATTAGCCTTAAAAAAGTTCTTCGAAAAGAAGGACCAATTGGAAGAGGAGGTAGAAGGGGAAAGTAACATTACCCCCTTTAGACCCAAGTCAATATTTTACCCCCAATATTGTAAAGGCCCTTTTGTAGAAACCTTTGCTACGCTGGTGTTTGAGGATATAAAATCTATAAAAATAAACAAGAAAACCTCAAATCTAACATCAAAAGAAAAAACAGCAATGAAAAATCATCTGAAAGATAACAAACAAGTTATAGTGAAACCAGCGGATAAAGGGGGAGGTGTGGTAGTCCTTGACACCGTCAAATATGAAGCAGAAGTAATGCGCCAACTGGAGGATAAATTGACATATAGAAAACTAAGGGGAGACCCAACTCAAAATACTCTACAAAAACTTAAAAGCTTTCTGGAAGTGGCCTTGGTGAAGAATGTAATATCCACTACAGAGATGAAATTTCTGTTGAATGAAAAACCTACTACACCATTGTTATACATTCTTCCCAAGGTCCACAAAAGTTTAGTGGATCCCCCCGGTAGACCTATAATCTCCGGGGTGGACTCAATCACCAGTAATCTATCGATGTTTATAGACTACCACCTTCAACCACTTGTTACTTTGAATAAGTCCCATTTAAAAGATACAGGGGAGTTCCTGAAGCTGATAGAATCTATTACTTGGAAAAAAGAATTCTTACTGGTAACGGCTGATGTCAGTTCTTTATACACCATAATACAACATGAAAAAGGTATCCAAAGTTCAAAACAATTTTTATCTCGATCTGAAAAATCCCAGGACCTCCAAGAGTTTATCCTTGGTGGGATATCCTTTATTTTGGAAAATAATTTTTCCTGTTCAACGAGGAGTTCTATATACAGCGGACAGGAACAGCGATGGGCACCAGATTCGCCCCAAGCTATGCCAACATTTTTATGGGGGCATGGGAGCTTAATACCATCTGGGCCAATAACCCGTTTGGGGCGAATCTGGTGTCCTACGCTAGGTATATTGATGATATTTTTCTGATTTGGGAGGGAAGTAGAGAAACCCTGAATACATTCTGTGATTATCTCAACAATAATGATTGTAATATCAAACTTTCTTTTGAGATAGAAGAAAGCAGTATCAATTTTTTGGACATAACAGTATATGTGGAAGAAAATGTCCTGAAACATAAAAACTTCTGCAAACCGACTGATTCAGGGACATATATCCCTTCCTCAAGTTGCCACCATAAAAATTGGCTGAGCTCGGTCCCAAAAGGACAATTTAAACGTCTAAGAAGAAATTGTTCTGATGATGCCATCTTTTCAGAGCAAGCTAAAGAGATGAAAATGAGATTCTCAGCCTGCGGTTATGAGGAATCCAAATTAGAGGGGGAAATTGACATGCTTAAAAATAGGGATGTCTCAATAGTCAATGCCACTAGGGATAAAAAGGTGAATAAAGAAAATTTTGCATACTCATTTATCACCACTTATACAGAAGAGCATAAAACGATAGAAAAAATATTTAAAAAACACTGGGGAATCTTGCAGAATGATCCCATCCTAAAGAACCTGATACCTGAACGACCAAAGCACATCTATAGAAAGGCTCCAAACATACGCACAAACCTGGTTAAGAGTAATTTTTCATCCAAACCCCAACTATCTAGGATCTCTACCAAAGGCTTCTTCCGATGCGGAAGTTGTATTGGATGTAGAAACATCAAAAGCATAGGTATGAGCAAAATTACTGAATACACCATTAATGGCTATAAAGTAAAAATTGATGATTTTATTACATGTAGCACAAAAAATGTGGTATATACAGTGGAGTGCAGTTGCCATAAACATTATATCGGGAGAACGTCCAGGGCCCTGAAAATAAGATTGGGGGAACATGTGAGGAATGTGAGAAAAGGACTTGAATCCCATTCACTTTCCTCCCATTTTAAGGTGGCACATAACTGCTCCCCACAAGAATTTATCTCTTTTTGCGGCCTAAAGGTAGCAAAGGGCAATATAAGACAGAAGGATGACGTAACACCCTTGGCAAAATTAGAGATGAATCTCATTTTTAACTGTAAGACCTTGATACCAGGGGGTCTAAATAGCGATTTTGAGCTAAAATAGTTCCTATAAGACCCATTTTAGACACCCCTGCAAGGCATATATAGTCATTCCCTTTGCTTCTGAAAATGGTTTTATGTCATCCGGCATTGGGAATAATAATAAAAATCCCTGTTATACGGTGTCCTGATGTTCAGAACATCAGTATGTTTTTTTAATATGCTCAATATAGAATTTTTCTCGCATCAATATATGTTCTAATATGTATTCCGTTTATATATCCCCCAGATGGACGAGTTGTCATGACAATCAACGAGGCCATAAACTTCCGCATTGTGCGGTCCAAAAAGCCGGAAACACTCGAGCGCAATCCCCATCTGAGCCGGCTGGTATTTTCCTGTAGTTGCGGTCCAGCGACCGGAAACAGCCGGAGGATCAGGTGGGGGAATGCGCGTTATGCGTCTCACCTACCACGCTTTGAACCTTCCAGGCTTCCGTAGCTGCGTTCCAGCAGCCGGAAGCAGCGGCTCGTAAACAAACAAGTAAACGCCGCTATGGAAAATAGTTCTGTATACAATGAGGAGGCGATCGCTCCACTTATACTCATCAGAGGGAGGATATGTTTTCCAGCAATGATCTCCTGTCTGGCTAGATCTTTAGTCAAACCTCAGAATCACATAACGCCCGGAGGGCTGTCATGGCAACCGTCTGATCCGGAAATAATAATGTATGTGATTGGGACTTATGAGAACTCTACTGCTTCAAAGCAATATTATTTTTTCTGCAGTGCAATATTTTAATGGAATGTATATTTATATATGTAATGGTATATGTATTTTTATGGATAGTGAAGGTAATACGATAATTGTGACATCACTTCCTGTTTGGGTTAACCAGGCTGCTCATGGTATAAAAGAATGGCCTCACACTCTCCACTGGCATGTCTTGAAAAAGGTGTTTTACACACCGAAACGCGTCGACAGCCAGTGTGGAGTGTGAGCAGCCATCACCCTTACCCATTTCATCGACATTGGATGTATGTATTTTTCAGATTTTCTTACCTGTTTTTAAATTTTTTTATTATTTTTTACGGTTTTTGGATTTTTTTTGGATTTTTTGGTTTTATACTGTTGATAATTGTAGACCTTGTATGGTCAATACACTGTACCCCCCCTTTTACTGCTGCGGTCTTTTTCATGTGTTATGGAGATAGAGGCTGCACAGAATCAGAATAAAAACTTTTTTTACTTTTCTAAATACCTTTGATATTCGAATAATTTACTACGGATCATAAACTTTTTTTCTCCCGGTATATATACCTACCATTGGTGTGAGAGGAGCGACCTCTATAGAAATATAGAGCAAAGAAAACGCTATGGGAACACAAAGACTTGCCTTATCGTAAGTCTGGTACGCCACCCCCTAAAACATACCAATCTTTAGGTATACCACAAGCTCATGGTTCCTTATGGTAAAGGTCTCTCATGGTGGAGGATTCTGACCATTTTCACATAAAGATACCTTTATGCACTTTAAAAAGCACAATATAGTGTGAGTCTTGCTACGCTTCTGCATTTCTACCGATTTAGAATAAATCACATGGCACAAGAGTTTTTTCAAAGCTAGTCTACACATTGTTTATTTCTTCACTTTGCATATACTACATGGATGTAAGATCTTGAAAATCTTCTGAAAAGCAGAGGACGTAAAGTACCCGCTACGGGCTTAGACACCTTCAAAACTACCGTGAGTGGGGTACGCCCATCCATGTACTTAATTTTGGCACATTTATAAAGAAACCTTTATAGGTGTACCCCCACCTTTTATTTGGTGAGTGAGGTACGCTTACAAAAAGGAAAAATCCAGCCTCAGGTCCACTTAAAGGGACCTACCACCCTCTCAAAGCAAGTCTACACATTGTTTATTTTCTCACTTTTGCATATACTACATGGATGTGAGATTCTGAAACCACCTGGAAAGCAGAGGACATAAAGTAAAGTACCTGCTACGGGCTTATACATCGTCTAAACTTCCGTGAGTGGGGTACGCCCATCCATGCATTTATTTTGTCACATTTAAAAAGAAACCTTTATATGTGTACCCCCACCTTTCATTTGGTGAGTGAGGTACGCTTACAAAAAGGAATAACCCAGTTTTAGGTCCACTTAAAGGGACCCACTATTCTTTTATACAAATCTACACATATCACACCTTTTTATTTTTCATGTACATAAAAATCGGGAGTATAAAAAGGAGGATCATATAGATGAAAATCAAAGGAAAAACAAGATAAAGAAAACGTTACGTGTCTGTACACCACCATAGATTCTGTGAGTGGGGTACGCCCGTCTATCTTCCCCCTTGTTTCCGTGTGCCTCGTTTTTTAAGCTTTCTAAAACACATGGAATGATATGTAACAGTTGGCTCTCTTTTCCTATTTGGTCGGTTCCTCACATCGGAAATACATCGAGAGTGAATACTCAAGGTGGTGATTACATCGATCGAGACACTGATGCTCCACATCCTTCATAACATCGCGCCTCAGAAGTCCGGAACTCCAACTTTTGTATTGTAGGGCCGTGATATCACACAGGTGAGGGAGGGGTAATCTTAAGTAAAGGAAGGCACATGTGGTTCCCCAGCTACACTGTGTGATATCAGCAACCAGATATACTGTATAGATATATAGATATCTTACACAATATTGACTGCCGACACGATTACTGTAGACCAATCGATCAAGTCCCTGCAAAAATTCAGCCTACTGCCCCCTGCAGGGATGGAGGAGCCCGGTGAATCTGCGACCCAGGACTTGGGGAAGTGGGTGAGGTAACATGGGGACACAGGAAAAGGGCACATGTGGGGGGGGGAGGGTGGCACAGGACCTAGATACATGAGGGGAGATGGTATGACACAGGATCTGTGGACATGTGGGTGACACAGGTGCCTGGGGACATTGAGGAGGGGGGAGCTGGGAAGGATACAGGAACTAGCACTGCTCCTGCGGTCCAGGGTTGTACATGTCAGGGGAGTGGGGGGGGGGTCTCTCCTTTCCTTTGATTAGTTTTATCTCCACCCATTGGCTTTTATCCTGGGCTGTGCTGGGTGTGACAGCAGGCTGGTGCCGTTTGGCTATGTTTGTCTCGCAGTGACCAGATGGTTGGTGCCAGCAATATGTCAGTAGCCGACTCGGGGACCGGACAGCGTGTGCCGGGTACAGCTTCTGCCCTTGTGCAATGTCACCATGATGCCCGCAGGGCACTCTGATGTCCGTGGAAGATCTGTCCTCTTCTCTCTGGTGCCTGCATGACTGTCAGCTCTGCGTCCTCCTCTCTCTGGTGCCTGCATGACTGTCAGCTCTGCGTCCTCCTCTCTCTGGTGCCTGCATGACTGTCAGCTCTGCGTCCTCCTCTCTCTGGTGCCTGCATGACTGTCAGCTCTGCGTCCTCCTCTCTCTGGTGCCTGCATGACTGTCAGCTCTGCGTCCTCCTCTCTCTGGTGCCTGCATGACTGTCAGCTCTGCGTCCTCCTCTCTCTGGTGCCTGCAAGACTGTCAGCTCTGCGTCCTCCTCTCTCTGGTGCCTGCATGACTGTCAGCTCTGCGTCCTCCTCTCTCTGGTGCCTGCATGACTGTCAGCTCTGCGTCCTCCTCTCTCTGGTGCCTGCATGACTGTCAGCTCTGCGTCCTCCTCTCTCTGGTGCCTGCATGACTGTCAGCTCTGCGTCCTCCTCTCTCTGGTGCCTGCATGACTGTCAGCTCTGCATCCTCCTCTCTCTGGTGCCTGCATGACTGTCAGCTCTGCGTCCTCCTCTCTCTGGTGCCTGCATGACTGTCAGCTCTGCGTCCTCCTCTCTCTGGTGCCTGCATGACTGTCAGCTCTGCGTCCTCCTCTCTCTGGTGCCTGCATGACTGTCAGCTCTGCGTCCTCCTCTCTCTGGTGCCTGCAAGACTGTCAGCTCTGCGTCCTCCTCTCTCTGGTGCCTGCATGACTGTCAGCTCTGCGTCCTCCTCTCTCTGGTGCCTGCATGACTGTCAGCTCTGCGTCCTCCTCTCTCTGGTGCCTGCATGACTGTCAGCTCTGCGTCCTCCTCTCTCTGGTGCCTGCATGACTGTCAGCTCTGCGTCCTCCTCTCTCTGGTGCCTGCATGACTGTCAGCTCTGCGTCCTCCTCTCTCTGGTGCCTGCATGACTGTCAGCTCTGCGTCCTCCTCTCTCCGGTGCCTGCATGACTGTCAGCTCTTCGTCCTCCTCTCTCCGGTGCCTGCATGACTGTCAGCTCTGCGTCCTCCTCTCTCCGGTGCCTGCATGACTGTCAGCTCTGCGTCCTCCTCTCTCCGGTGCCTGCATGACTGTCAGCTCCGCGTCCTCCTCTCTCTGGTGCCTGCATGACTGTCAGCTCTTTGCGTCCTCCTCTCTCTGGTGCCTGCATGACTGTCAGCTCTGCGTCCTCCTCTCTCTGGTCCCTGCATGACTGTCAGCTCTGCGTCCTCCTCTCTCTGGTGCCTGCATGACTGTCAGCTCTGCGTCCTCCTCTCTCTGGTGCCTGCATGACTGTCAGCTCTGCATCCTCCTCTCTCTGGTGCCTGCATGACTGTCAGCTCTGCGTCCTCCTCTCTCTGGTGCCTGCATGACTGTCAGCTCTGCGTCCTCCTCTCTCTGGTGCCTGCATGACTGTCAGCTCTGCGTCCTCCTCTCTCTGGTGCCTGCAAGACTGTCAGCTCTTTGCGTCCTCCTCTCTCTGGTGCCTGCATGACTGTCAGCTCTGCGTCCTCCTCTCTCTGGTCCCTGCATGACTGTCAGCTCTGCGTCCTCCTCTCTCTGGTGCCTGCATGACTGTCAGCTCTGCGTCCTCCTCTCTCTGGTGCCTGCAGACTGTCAGCTCTGCGTCCTCCTCTCTCTGGTGCCTGCATGACTGTCAGCTCTGCGTCCTCCTCTCTCTGGTGCCTGCAGACTGTCAGCTCTGCGTCCTCCTCTCTCTGGTGCCTGCATAACTGTCAGCTCTGCGTCCTCCTCTCTCTGGTGCTGATCTCTTTGGCTGCGATTCTCCTTTTTACCAGCAAGTTGCACACCCTCCAACATTGACCTCTGTAACTGCCACAGACAAGGAAGTCCAGGAACAGGGCATGTTGTACCTCATGGAATGGGTCATGTTGGAGGGCATGTAGTCCTTTACAGTAGAGATAACATATTTTTGGTCACCAGGTCCCAGCCATTCCCATTTACCTGAACCCTTACCCTTATATTAAATGTGCAGGAGGCTTTTACAGCAACAAACAAAGGAGAAAAAGCACAAAGGGCCAGAAAAGAGCGGCGCGCTGGTTTAATGTATTTGAAGGGTCGCACTGCTGTGCACCGTTGCTGCCCCCTGTCAGAGTTTGTGTAACATTTATTAAAACAATATAATAATATTCACATGTAAGTGAACTTTATAGGATTTTCATAGCAATTGCATAACAAGACATACAACAATTAACATATAGGCATACCTCCCAACTTCTGGACGTATGCAAATGAGGGCGCGGTTTATGCTAATTAGCTGCGGCCTCATTTTCATATCCATAGCGTCTATTCTATTAGTTTGGGGGGTCTCCCAACTGCCACCCCCGCAGCGGGACAATGCCTGCCGCGGGTGGGACAGCAAGACAGGACCCGAAAATCGGGACTGTCCCGCTGTAATCGTGACAGTTGGGAGTAGGGTGGCCAATCCCGGGATCGGGATCGGCGGGATCCCGGGATTTGGCCCCTAAAACGCCGGGATTTCAATCCCGGGATTGGAGATTCCAATCCAGGGATTTCGGGATTAGACTGCGCATGCGCAGTCTAATGCCGGCCAGCGTCTGAGCGTGTGCTCAGACACTGCCCGGCTTCTCCCTTCCCCGGCAGTACATCCCTGCGCAGCGTGACGAGTACAGAGGTCACGCTGCGCAGGCCAAGCAGCTGCACAGAGCCAGTGTGGCTCTGTGCAGCATGCGTTTGCCCCTGCCCACCAACCCGGCTGGCTCCCCAGAAGCCCGCCCCCCCCCACCCCCAGCTCGCTGCCTGCCCCGCTAGCCGCTACCCACCCTCCAGGCCGGCTCCCCGCCCATCCATCCGGCCGGCTCCCCGCCCATCCACCTGCCGGCTCCCCGCCCATCCACCTGCCGGCTCCCCTGATGCCCGCCGACCCACCCGGCTGCCTGGCTCCACAGACACCCGGCCGGCTGGCCGGCTGCCCACCCACACACCCGGCCGCACCGCACCCCAGCCCACATGTAAGTAAATATGCGGGGCGGCCGGGGTGCGTTTTTTAAATTAGGGAAGCCAATCCCGGGATCCCGGGAATCCCGGGATTGGGCATTTTTCAATCCCAAAATCCGGGATTGAAAAAATGCCCAATCCCGGGATTCCCGGGATCCCGGGATTGGCTTCCCTAGTTGGGAGGTATGTATAGAGGCTTTTTCAAGCATAATAGCTGGTATGAGGTTGGATAAAGTGAAAAAAGTTGAAAAAGCCTCTATATGTTAATTGTTGTATGTCTTGTACGTCTTGTTATGCAATTGCTATGATAATCCTATAAAGTGCACTTACATGTGAATATTATTATATTGTTTTTTATATATTGTTTTAATAAATGTTTATACTGGGTAAAAACTATTGCTCATTATTGTGCTATACACCACTGCGCCCCCTGAAAGTGCATGTCAGTGTAAACTGCATGTTCTGTTCCTATCCCCTGTTTTACAGTCACGTGATGTCACTTAGTGGGTTGGTGCCGGGTAGTCGGTCTCCTCGGCTCAGTATAAGTCCCGACCCTTCTATACCTCCCATGAGATGATGTCACAACACAAGGTCAGAGGTTACTTATTCTGTATTCTCTGTACAGGTATTACTGGCAGCCGTGTCCTCTGTGGCAGCTGTGGACGGAGAACCAACCACACATGATAAACGGGTGTGGAATGACACACCGACAGTCGGGATTCCGACAGTCATTTCTCCGACGTCAGAATCCCAACTGCACAGCGGGGGGAACCCAATGAAGCCACCTATTTTATTCTCCCTCTATGGGGGTCGTGGACCCCCACGAGGGAGCAGTCGGGATTCAGACCTCAGAGTAATGACTGTCAGAAACTGATAAACTCATGGCGCTTTCAGCATTCTTTACCTGGACGGATTGGTGACACATACACAACAGTAATCTGGAAACAGGGGCCACGTGGTAGGAGCCTGGTGGTGGTAACAAAGGGCCCGATTCAGACCTGTTTGCTAGGCTGCATACAGTATATTCGCTACCTAGCGAGCAGGTAAATGCCGCCGCCTCCCCGCTGAACGCACCCTGCCCAGGGAATCCCCTCACTAGCACTAACACATCCCCTCACAGGCATCCGCACGGGGAGAAAAATCAATTGATGGTCGCTCACCGTCGAATGATTTCTGCTGCTCGCTAAGACTATTTCAGCGCCCGCCATCTACCGAATACGGGGCAGGAGCTGACGTCATGTGACATCAGCGACCCACAGACATAGACACGCCTGGTATTCGCAGGTGTCGCCCAGTGTTTTCCTGGGCGTGCCCAACATCCATTTACTGGCTGCCCCCCCTTCCCCCAAGCGAGTGAACACCCCAACGAGTGCGAAATTCATTAATAGCGTTCGCTGTGGCGGTTTGTGCATGCGCATATTTGCAGATGCACAAACCCCAACCATTGTGGATAGAGCCAAATTAGTCACTGAGTGACCAGGTGTGAATCGGCCCCAAAGTTATCTGCCCACTGCTCAGTGGGTGGAGTCAGGGTTACTGACGGTAAGAGAAATTTCCTATTGACCAGGCCGAGACCCCACCCATGTCTGTGATCGCTTGGAGCGGGCAGCGAGTTGTGTGCGGTCCCAGCACCAGGTCATGGAGCACATGATTCAGAACTAGAGGGACTATTTGGGGCATCCGATGTTTCTCTGATGTACCCACTGTAATGTGCTTATTGCCCCACCCTGATGAACCACTACACCACCACGAGGTCTCTGACATGCTGGGGCTGGATCAGTGGTGGACACTAATGCATGCATGGTAGCGATGTTTTGTGGAGATACAATTGCACTAAATGCTACATTCAGCTTTGCCCTTGTGTACAGTGGACATCGGCAGCCATGAGACACCAACTGTTAATTACCTCTGAATGTGCAAATCCACCAGTGGCTCCAAACACTCCACCACTGGCACAATATCACATTAACCACTGTCACTAACACCAGCCTCTGGCTGTCACAGTCAGGGGGTTAATAGGGGGGAACAGGGTAGAACTGAGTGCAATGGGAGGTGGAACAGTGATTCCAGCAGAAAAGCCCTTACCAGCAGCTTCCTTTCCCATCATGGTGTATGTGATGTCATGCTGTCATCGCAGCTGAAGTGAAGAGGAGCAAGGCTCTGTGCATGCTGGAGACAATGGAGGCACACAATGAGGCGGGGAAGTTGCTGGGGGGACACAGAGCATGGAGCTGCATTCTATGTATGAGGGGCACGATTATGGGCATTATGTGTAAAGGGAACAACTACTGTGAGAATTGTGTATAAGGGACATTATTGTGTGGCATAACATGTATAAGGGACACCACTGTGTGTCATAATTTTAATATGGGGCCCTACTATGCGGTGTAATATGAATAAGGGGCAATACATGCAGGAGTAATGTGCCATCATTTAATTTGGGGGAACTATTGTGTGACCAGCTCCCTTCATTGTGAGACCACTGTGACTTTATAAAGTATGAGAGGTAAGTCACACATTTATAGTTTGTAGAGGGATCCAAAACCCCAGCGCTGTCCCTGGCTCTGCCTAACCCCAGCACTGTCCCTGGCTCTGCCTAACCCCAGCGCTGTCCCTGGCTCTGCCTAACCCCAGCGCTGTCCCTGGCTCTGCCCACTAGTCACAGTGTCTCCTTCTGACCTTATCTAAACATGATGTCTGTGGCTGCAGTTCTGCATGACACTCCCATAGCATACAATGGCACTCCCATAACATACAATGGCACGCCCATAACATGCCCATGACACGCCAATATCATACCGATGACACTCCCATAACATGCCCATGACACTCCTGTTGCATACCCGTTAAAGTCCCATAACATGCCCATGAATGTACCGTAACATGACCATGACACTCCTGTAACATGTATATAAAAGTCCCATAGCATGCCCATGACAGTCCCATATAATGCCCATGACAGTCCCATAAAATGCCCATGACAGTCCTGTAGCATGCCCATATCATGCCAATGACAGTCTCTTAACATACCCATGACAGTCCCATATAATGCCCATGACAGTCCCGCATCATGCCCATGACACTCTCTTAATGTGCAGATGGCAGTCCCATAACACACCCACCACATTCCCATAACATGCCCACGACATGCCCATAACATGTCCATAACATATCCATGAAAGTCCTGGAGCACGCCCCTGACACTCCTGTAGCATGCCCATGACAGTCCCATAACGTGCAGGTGACAGTCCCATAGCATACCTGTGACATGCCCGTGACACTCCCGTAACATGCCCATGGCAGTCCCATAACGTGCAGGTGACAGTCCCATAGCATACCTGCGACATGCCCGTGACACTCCCGTAACATGCCCATGGCAGTCCCATAACGTGCAGGTGACAGTCCCATAGCATACCTGCGACATGCCCGTGACACTCCCGTAACATGCCCATGGCAGTCCCATAACGTGCAGGTGACAGTCCCATAGCATACCTGCGACATGCCCGTGACACTCCCGTAACATGCCATGGCAGTCCCATAACGTGCAGGTGACAGTCCCATAGCATACCTGCGACATGCCCGTGACACTCCCGTAACATGCCCATGGCAGTCCCATAACGTGCAGGTGACAGTCCCATAGCATACCTGCGACATGCCCGTGACACTCCCGTAACATGCCCATGGCAGTCCCATAACACACCCACCACATTCCTATAACATGCCCATGACATACCCATGAAAGTCCTGGAGCACGCCCCTGACACTCCTGTAACATGCCCATGCCAGTCCCATAACGTGCAGGTGACAGTCCCATAGCATACCTGCGACATGCCGGTGACACTCCCGTAACATGCCCATGGCAGTCCATAACGTGCAGGTGACAGTCCCATAGCATACCTGTGACATGCCCGTGACACTCCCGTAACATGCCCATGGCAGTCCCATAAGACACCCACCACATTCCTATAACATGCCCATGACATACCCATGAAAGTCCTGGAGCACGCCCCTGACACTCCTGTAACATGCCCATGCCAGTCCCATAACGTGCAGGTGACAGTCCCATAGCATACCTGCGACATGCCGGTGACACTCCCGTAACATGCCCATGGCAGTCCCATAACGTGCAGGTGACAGTCCCATAGCATACCTGCGACATGCCCCTGACACTCCCGTAACATGCCCATGGCAGTCCCATAACGTGCAGGTGACAGTCCCATAGCATACCTGCGACATGCCCGTGACACTCCCGTAACATGCCCATGGCAGTCCCATAACGTGCAGGTGACAGTCCCATAGCATACCTGCGACATGCCCCTGACACTCCTGTAACATGCCCATGCCAGTCCCATAACGTGCAGGTGACAGTCCCATAGCATACCTGCGACATGCCGGTGACACTCCCGTAACATGCCCATGGCAGTCCCATAACGTGCAGGTGACAGTCCCATAGCATACCTGCGACATGCCGGTGACACTCCCGTAACATGCCCATGACAGTCCCATAACGTGCAGGTGACAGTCCCATAGCATACCTGCGACATGCCCGTGACACTCCCGTAACATGCCCATGGCAGTCCATAACGTGCAGGTGACAGTCCCATAGCATACCTGTGACATGCCCGTGACACTCCCATAACATGCCCATGACAGTCCCATAACGTGCAGGTGACAGTCCCATAGCATACCTGCGACATGCCCGTGACACTCCCGTAACATGCCCATGGCAGTCCATAACGTGCAGGTGACAGTCCCATAGCATACCTGCGACATGCCCGTGACACTCCCGTAACATGCCCATGGCAGTCCCATAACGTGCAGGTGACAGTCCCATAGCATACCTGTGACATGCCCCTGACACTCCCGTAACATGCCCATGGCAGTCCCATAACGTGCAGGTGACAGTCCCATAGCATACCTGCGACATGCCCGTGACACTCCCGTAACATGCCCATGGCAGTCCCATAACGTGCAGGTGACAGTCCCATAGCATACCTGCGACACGCCCCTGACACTCCCGTAACATGCCCATGGCAGTCCCATAACGTGCAGGTGACAGTCCCATAGCATACCTGCGACATGCCGGTGACACTCCTGTAACATGCCCATGGCAGTCCCATAACGTGCAGGTGACAGTCCCATAGCATACCTGTGACATGCCGGTGACACTCCTGTAACATGCCCATGACAGTCCCATAACGTGCAGGTGACAGTCCCATAGCATACCTGTGACATGCCCGTGACACTCCCGTAACATGCCCATGGCAGTCCCATAATGTGCAGGTGACAGTCCCATAGCATACCTGTGACATGCCCGTGACACTCCCGTAACATGCCCATGGCAGTCCCATAACGTGCAGGTCACAGTCCCATAGCATACCTGTGACATGCCCGTGACACTCCCGTAACATGCCCATGGCAGTCCCATAATGTGCAGGTGACAGTCCCATAGCATACCTGCGACATGCCCGTGACACTCCCGTAACATGCCCATGACAGTCCCATAACGTGCAGGTGACAGTCCTATAGCATACCTGCGACATGCCCGTGACACTCCCGTAACATGCCCATGGCAGTCCCATAACGTGCAGGTGACAGTCCCATAGCATACCTGCGACACGCCCCTGACACTCCCGTAACATGCCCATGGCAGTCATATAACGTGCAGGTGACAGTCCCATAGCATACCTGCGACATGCCGGTGACACTCCTGTAACATGCCCATGGCAGTCCCATAACGTGCAGGTGACAGTCCCATAGCATACCTGTGACATGCCGGTGACACTCCTGTAACATGCCCATGACAGTCCCATAACGTGCAGGTGACAGTCCCATAGCATACCTGTGACATGCCCGTGACACTCCCGTAACATGCCCATGGCAGTCCCATAATGTGCAGGTGACAGTCCCATAGCATACCTGTGACATGCCCGTGACACTCCCGTAACATGCCCATGGCAGTCCCATAACGTGCAGGTCACAGTCCCATAGCATACCTGTGACATGCCCGTGACACTCCCGTAACATGCCCATGGCAGTCCCATAATGTGCAGGTGACAGTCCCATAGCATACCTGCGACATGCCCGTGACACTCCCGTAACATGCCCATGACAGTCCCATAACGTGCAGGTGACAGTCCTATAGCATACCTGCGACATGCCCGTGACACTCCCGTAACATGCCTATGGCAGTCCCATAACGTGCAGGTGACAGTCCCATAGCATACCTGCGACATGCCCGTGACACTCCCATAACATGCCCATGGCAGTCCCATAACGTGCAGGTGACAGTCCTATAGCATACCTGCGACATGCCCGTGACACTCCCGTAACATGCCCATGGCAGTCCCATAACGTGCAGGTGACAGTCCCATAGCATACCTGTGACATGCCCGTGACACTCCCGTAACATGCCCATGGCAGTCCCATAATGTGCAGGTGACAGTCCCATAGCATACCTGCGACATGCCCGTGACACTCCCGTAACATGCCCATGGCAGTCCCATAACGTGCAGGTCACAGTCCCATAGCATACCTGTGACATGCCCGTGACACTCCCGTAACATGCCCATGGCAGTCCCATAACGTGCAGGTGACAGTCCCATAGCATACCTGCGACATGCCCGTGACACTCCCGTAACATGCCCATGGCAGTCCCATAACGTGCAGGTGACAGTCCCATAGCATTCCTGCGACATGCCCGTGACACTCCCGTAACATGCCCATGACAGTCCCATAACGTGCAGGTGACAGTCCCATAGCATACCTGTGACATGCCCCTGACACTCCCGTAACATGCCCATGGCAGTCCCATAACGTGCAGGTGACAGTCCCATAGCATTCCTGCGACATGCCCGTGACACTCCCGTAACATGCCCATGACAGTCCCATAACGTGCAGGTGACAGTCCCATAGCATACCTGCGACATGCCCGTGACACTCCCGTAACATGCCCATGGCAGTCCCATAAGACACCCACCACATTCCCATGACATGTCCGCGACATTGTTATGTTCCCTTCAGACCGCCTCCCAGTTACCGCCCAGGAATGTCCATGGTTTGGCCGGTTCTGTGCTCAGCGCCTCCGTATGCAGCGGTAATCTCTGAATACACTCAGGGGAACTGGGGTTTCCCATCTATTTGCACCACAGGCAATTCAGGGAAATGATCTGATACAAGCCCATTATATTCGCTTCCTGTTGCAGATATTATTGAGTGGTGAACCGGTGTGGATTATAAAATAGACAGTGTCTAGACAGACAGACAATAGGTCTACCCCAAAAGGTCAACATGCAATAGGTTGACAGGGTCAAAAGGTCAACATGCTTAGGTAGACAAGCATTAGGTCGAAGGGTCAGTATATTGACATTAAAAAGGTAGACATGAGTTTTTAAATTTTGGGTTTGTCAATGGCGACAACTGTCTACATGGATCCACAATTAATGTGACGCGAACCCTCGCAGCTTTGGGCTTGGTGTGTCGCTCAGCACACTATTACATTCTTCCTCTATGCCAACAAGCAGAGGGACATGCAGGGGAGTTTTTGGTTGCCCGGAAACCCCCCTCCTCTTGGCAAGGGCCTTATATTATGACAACAATAGCACTGGTATATAATAGGATCAGTAGAGCTGCCACCACACCATGCAGTGTAAGGGACAGAGCGGAGCTGCTGCACATGCCCAGTGTACCAGCTTCTTCTACCACAGTTACTGTATGTGTGGGTCTGAGCCCTCAAACATCGCAATGGACCAGAGAGCAGCTGCCAGGAGGAAGAAACAGGATCCTTACCATGAAGTGGGAGATTGTGAGCTTAGAAAGTGCAGTCCTGGATATATTATGTTTGTGTATTTATTTACTATATGTTTATTTTCCTTACCACTTTTCCACTTTTTCACTTTTTGAAACAGCCTATACTATAGACCAACTGCACTGTTAAATATTAATACTGTATTCCATACAGTATCCAGTGTATAAAAAGACCAATTTTCAGGGCTGTTACCGCTCCCCCAGACTCCCATACTTACTCCAATGCTCTTCAGAGTGGGAGTTTGGATTACATTTGGAAACCCCCCTGTAAAAATCCTGTGTTTGCCGCTGACATGGATGGTTAGGCAAGAACAAGTTGTTTTAAAAAAAAATCATGAAAAATTCGACCTTGTCATGTGTCTACCTTTTTCATGTTGACATGTCGACCCTTTTGACCTATTACATGTCTACCTATTGCATGTCAACATTTTGAGCCTGTCAACCTATTGCATGGGGTAGACCTTTTGGGGAAGAGCTATTGACTGTCTATCTAGACACTTTAGATCTATCAACCGGAACCAAATTGTACATACTCAATTTAGTTTTAAACTGATGAAGAACTATTATTATTATTATTATTATTATTTGGAACTTTTCTCTAAGAACACAAGGTTCTATGTACTAAGCCTTATGGGGTGTACACATGCTTCGATTTTGACACATTTTCAATTCGATTTTGCTTCTAGAAGCAAAATCGAATCGAAATCGAATCTCAATCTCGAATCTCAATCAAACAGTTCTAGCTGCATTCAAAACAGATTCGATCTCTCACCGCGACACCTAGATCGAAAGCAGAAATAGACTAGGCAGGCAAGTCGATGTCTGCTTCGACCTCCAGATCAAATGCAGTGCCATCCCCCCTCCCTCCCTCCCCCCGCTCGCCATCTTTCCCTCCCTCCGGTTCAATATCGGCACCCGCCGGGTCCTGGTGGCCGTCAATATCGAATCTGTATCGATTCCCGCCAGTGTAACTTTTCTAAAGCTGGCAATCAGGGAGGATTTGTAACAAATCTTTACAAGAGAAGATTTGATTGCTCATTAAGACCATGCAGGGCTAATGTGTCTAGTCTTAATATCCAGCGAGCCTCACAATGTAACCCACGGTTTCCCCCACGGATTGAATCTGGAATGTGATCTATCATTCTGTAATGAATGGTAGATAGACTGTCGTGAGCTGTCACAAAATGACGAGCTACCGGTTGGTCGCTCGTTCCAGCCTGTAACGCTTTTCTAATAGAGCTGCGGTGGGCTGCCATTCTGGCCTTAAAGGGGCATTCAGTCTTACCAATATAAGACAGCCCACAAGGGCAAATTATTTGGTAGACTGTAAATTTGTTAGGATCCGCCTCCAGCGGATCTGTGTTATGCGCAGATTCACATATTCTGTGTGTAGTTTCATGTTCTCCCTGGATTCTGCTCCCTGGGTTTATCCCAGCCTGTGTGTGTGTGTTTACTCGCTGGTGGCATCCAGTGGTCAGCCTGGGCCATTGCAGCTCACTTCCAGTACTGTGTGTTCTGGACTCAGGTGTCTTGATTAGGCTCCTAGCCTGCAGTGCACACCTTCAGGCTATGTGTAATCAGCACCACATTGTGCTCTCTATATAAACCCTCTGGTTGTTCAGTCCCATGCCGGTTATAGCTTTTGCACCTCAGGGTCTCAAGTGTTCCTGGTTCCTGCTTACCCACTGCTCCTGGTTCCTGTGTCCAGTCATCCTGCATCCTGCATCCTGTCATTGATTCCCAGCTGTGTCCTCCATCCAGTCTCCTGTCCTCCCGGTGTCCGTGTGTCGTCCTTTATCCGTCTCCCGGTCCCTGCAGCTCCTGTTGGTCTTTGTGGGATTCCTTCTCCAGATATTGATATCCCTCGGTTCCAGATAAGTTGGGAAGATTCCCCCTCTTTGTCTCCGTACTAATCATTTGCTTATTGTGTCAGCGTATAGTGTATTGTTACACCTGTCAGCAGTTCTTAGTGTGTCAGCATATCGTGTATTGTTACACCCGTCAGCAGTTCTTAGTGTGTCAGCATACTGTGTATGGCTACACCTGTTAAGCATTAGCACAGCGGGTTCCTGTTTAGAGTGCTATCCACTGGCACCCCTCTCCGCAGGGCAGGGTGGTCCTCGCCTCTTTGTTTGTAGATAGGTTTCCCCTTGTTCATCACTGGCCTTGGCGTGTGTGTTGTCCTAACATAAGACCAGGTGGCATCGAGGTGGGAGCCTGACTAACGGGCTCCCACGAACGCGGCTATTATTGGTGAAGCCTAGCACCCCGCACACACACGTCAACTCCATCTGGGTACAACGGAGTCAGGTTGGCGAGGCTGCCCTGGTCCTGTCTCTATCTCCTTCCAGCCAGTGTCACGTGGTGTCTCGCCAGACAGCGTGGCACAGGAGATCCTAACATTATAACCGGCCATACAGCACTCTGGAGCTGGGTTCTGCCCTCTCAGTCCAGAGATTTCAAGCCGTGTCAGTTTTTTGCCCGTGTCAGCTTTTTGCCCGTGTCAGCTTTTTCTTGTGTCAGTTTTTTTCTTGCTGGTGTATAAACTTGCATGGCCATATCATGCAGGCCATGCAAGAGTCATTAGCGGCTCTAAATTTGGCATTCAATGCCGTAAAACCTGGGCAGTGGGAGATTTTGCAGCAGTCTCTTCTGCAGCTGCAAAGACTCATCACTGATATTTTTCTGATCCTCCCAGAGGTCACTGGGGTTCGTTCAGCCCCTAATGAGGCCCTGCCTAGGGAAGTATTAGGCAGCAAGTCCTCAGACCCAGAGGGTCAGGCAAAGCATAGAAGTTATCTACGGCCGAAGCTTCCGTTAGAGGAGCGTCAGCGGCGTAGAAACCTTAATCTATGCTTATATTGTGGAGATTCTGGCCACTTCTTGCAGACGTGTGGCTTGCGTAATTCCGGTGGTGCCGACAGGGTATCTCCTCTGGCCAGGTCTGAGCAGGTTGTCAGATCTAAGCCTGTCTCCACTGTGGCAGAGGAGCTCTCTGCCGAGTCTCCCAGTAAAAGCACTCTGCCTTTTTCTACTGGTTCCAGTGCTGATGTTTTGATGACCAGGGAGTCAGAGTTGCAAACCCTTAAAGGGAAAACCCAGGTGATTGACTCAGATGCCGGGGGCCCGCCGAGTCAGTCAGATGCCGGGGGCCCGCCGAGTCAGTCAGATGCCGGGGGCCCGCCGAGTCAGTCAGATGCCGGGGGCCCGCCGAGTCAGTCAGATGCCGGGGGCCCGCCGAGTCAGTCAGATGCCGGGGGCCCGCCGAGTCAGTCAGATGCCGGGGGCCCGCCGAGTCAGTCAGATGCCGGGGGCCCGCCGAGTCAGTCAGATGCCGGGGGCCCGCCGAGTCAGTCAGATGCCGGGGGCCCGCCGAGTCAGTCAGATGCCGGGGGCCCGCCGAGTCAGTCAGATGCCGGGGGCCCGCTGAGCAGGTCTGATGCCGGGGGCCCGCCGAGTTGGTCTGATGCCGGAGGCCCGGTGAGCCGGTCTGATGCCGGGGGCCCGAAGCCTCAGTTTGTAGCCCCAAGTGGGGGCCCGAAGCCTCAGTTTGTAGCCCCAAGTGGGGGCCCACAGTCACAGTTGGTAGCCCCAAGTGGGGGCCCACAGTCACAGTTGGTAGCCCCAAATGGAGGCCCACAGCCTCAGTTGGTAGCCCCAAGTGGGGGCCCACAGCCTCAGTTGGTAGCCCCAAGTGGGGGCCCACAGCCTCAGTTGGTAGCCCCAAGTGGGGGCCCACAGCCACAGTTTGTAGCCCCAAATGGGGGCCCACAGCCTCAGTTGGTAGCCCCAAGTGGGGGCCCACAGCCTCAGTTGGTAGCCCCAAGTGGGGGCCCACAGCCTCAGTTGGTAGCCCCAAGTGGGGGCCCACAGCCTCAGTTGGTAGCCCCAAGTGGGGGCCCACAGCCTCAGTTGGTAGCCCCAAGTGGGGGCCCACAGCCACAGTTTGTAGCCCCAAGTGGGGGCCCACAGCCTCAGTTTGTAGCCCCAAGTGGGGGCCCACAGTCACAGTTTGTAGCCCCAAGTGGGGGCCCACAGTCACAGTTTGTAGCCCCAAGTGGGGGCCCACAGTCACAGTTTGTAGCCCCAAGTGGGGGCCCACAGCCTCAGTTGGTAGCCCCAAGTGGGGGCCCACAGCCTCAGTTGGTAGCCCCAAGTGGGGGCCCACAGCCTCAGTTGGTAGCCCCAAGTGGGGGCCCACAGCCTCAGTTGGTAGCCCCAAGTGGGGGCCCACAGTCACAGTTGGTAGCCCCAAATGGGGGCCCACAGCCTCAGTTGGTAGCCCCAAGTGGGGGCCCACAGCCTCAGTTGGTAGCCCCAAGTGGGGGCCCACAGCCTCAGTTGGTAGCCCCAAGTGGGGGCCCACAGCCACAGTTGGTAGCCCCAAGTGGGGGCCCACAGCCTCAGTTTGTAGCCCCAAGTGGGGGCCCACAGTCACAGTTTGTAGCCCCAAGTGGGGGCCCACAGTCACAGTTTGTAGCCCCAAGTGGGGGCCCACAGTCACAGTTTGTAGCCCCAAGTGGGGGCCCACAGCCTCAGTTGGTAGCCCCAAGTGGGGGCCCACAGCCTCAGTTGGTAGCCCCAAGTGGGGGCCCACAGCCTCAGTTGGTAGCCCCAAGTGGGGGCCCACAGCCTCAGTTGGTAGCCCCAAGTGGGGGCCCACAGCCTCAGTTGGTAGCCCCAAGTGGGGGCCCACAGCCTCAGTTGGTAGCCCCAAGTGGGGGCCCACAGCCTCAGTTGGTAGCCCCAAGTGGGGGCCCACAGCCTCAGTTGGTAGCCCCAAGTGGGGGCCCACAGCCTCAGTTGGTAGCCCCAAGTGGGGGCCCACAGCCTCAGTTGGTAGCCCCAAGTGGGGGCCCACAGCCACAGTTGGTAGCCCCAAGTGGGGGCCCACAGCCACAGTTAGTCACTGCCTCTGCCGAGGTTCCTAAGGCCACTGTTTCAGGGGGGCTCTCACTGGTCTTGGAGCTACAGGAGATGCTGAAGGCCATAACCTCTAAGGGGGTCCCTAAAGTCACAGCCTCAAGGTTCTCATGTGAGGTCAATGGTGCCACTATCCCAGTGAAGCACTCGAGCCAGTCAGTGCAAAAGGCCCAGCCCATAGCTATTTCCGCTGGGTGTGCCTTTTTGTCTCCCTCTTACAAAGGTCTTCCTGAATTATTACCACCTAGAGCGCTGGTATCCAGGTTTGATGCTTTCTCAGATTCAGACTCAGAATTTGTGTCTGAGATTGATGGGTATCCGGTGTATACAGGCCCTATGGTTTATGAAGAAGCCTGTTTAAGACCAGGGACATCTTCTCGTAACAAACATTCTAAGAGAAGGAAAAAGAAGTATATGCACTGACCTTTTGCTTTGTCCTGTTTGTCATATCTGTTTGTCTGGTTTTGTTGTGTCCGTAGGCCACCTTTGAGAGGGGGGCACTGTTACAAGCTGCAGTCACAGCTTGTTTCTGTTTGTTGGTTGATACCCATTCCAGGGTTTGGTATTCTCCATGTAGTGGAGAACCTGGTATTGGGGTCCCTTGACCCCTCTTCAAGGGGGGGTACTGTTAGGATCCGCCTCCAGCGGATCTGTGTTATGCGCAGATTCACATATTCTGTGTGTAGTTTCATGTTCTCCCTGGATTCTGCTCCCTGGGTTTATCCCAGCCTGTGTGTGTGTGTTTACTCGCTGGTGGCATCCAGTGGTCAGCCTGGGCCATTGCAGCTCACTTCCAGTACTGTGTGTTCTGGACTCAGGTGTCTTGATTAGGCTCCTAGCCTGCAGTGCACACCTTCAGGCTATGTGTAATCAGCACCACATTGTGCTCTCTATATAAACCCTCTGGTTGTTCAGTCCCATGCCGGTTATAGCTTTTGCACCTCAGGGTCTCAAGTGTTCCTGGTTCCTGCTTACCCACTGCTCCTGGTTCCTGTGTCCAGTCATCCTGCATCCTGTCATTGATTCCCAGCTGTGTCCTCCATCCAGTCTCCTGTCCTCCCGGTGTCCGTGTGTCGTCCTTTATCCGTCTCCCGGTCCCTGCAGCTCCTGTTGGTCTTTGTGGGATTCCTTCTCCAGATATTGATATCCCTCGGTTCCAGATAAGTTGGGAAGATTCCCCCTCTTTGTCTCCGTACTAATCATTTGCTTATTGTGTCAGCGTATAGTGTATTGTTACACCTGTCAGCAGTTCTTAGTGTGTCAGCATATCGTGTATTGTTACACCCGTCAGCAGTTCTTAGTGTGTCAGCATACTGTGTATGGCTACACCTGTTAAGCATTAGCACAGCGGGTTCCTGTTTAGAGTGCTATCCACTGGCACCCCTCTCCGCAGGGCAGGGTGGTCCTCGCCTCTTTGTTTGTAGATAGGTTTCCCCTTGTTCATCACTGGCCTTGGCGTGTGTGTTGTCCTAACATAAGACCAGGTGGAATCGAGGTGGGAGCCTGACTAACGGGCTCCCACGAACGCGGCTATTATTGGTGAAGCCTAGCACCCCGCACACACACGTCAACTCCATCTGGGTACAACGGAGTCAGGTTGGCGAGGCTGCCCTGGTCCTGTCTCTATCTCCTTCCAGCCAGTGTCACGTGGTGTCTCGCCAGACAGCGTGGCACAGGAGATCCTAACAAAATTTAGAGGAGCATGTTAGGCTAAGTCTTATATTAAATACTTTAACGGTTTTTGGATGTTTAAACGTAGCGCCGGGTATCACATAGCTACAAGACGCACAAGTACATCTCACGCATCCTCTTGGAGAGGGGATGCATTGGAAATTGTCCACCACTACTTCTGATTTAACTAGGATGTCTCGCAAGTTGACCATCTATAACAAGGTCTTAAAGGCATAGACTGAAATTTCAAATCGCTATCAGATTGTATTAACGGCCATCTCTTGTGTGCTGCCTTTTGATCTTAGGACTCATCGCAGTGTAGGTAGTGACCCACGGTATTACTGCTTTATCATCGTCCTGTTTATTTTTATGTGCCAATAAGTCAGCCCTATTCAGTTTTGATGCCCTATCTTTAGCAGCAACCAATTCTTGCATAGGATACCCTCTTTTGGAGAAACTTATTCAACATTTCGTCCATTTGCTGTAATGCCACCAAAGGATCTGATATGATCCTTTTGATCCTTACAAACTGTGAATAGGGAAGATTTCTCACTGTGTCCCTAGGGTGACAGCTGGTAGAATGTAGCAAGTTGTTTTTATTAGTCGGTTTTGAAAATAAAGATATTACTATATTACCATCTATTAACTTGATTTCAACATCAAGAAAATTAACCCTATTGGGGCTACAGGTGTATGTAAATTTAATGGGTCCTATTTCACTGTTGTGGGCCACAATAAATTCACACATGTCATTGGGGTCTCCTTTCCAAAATAGCATGATGTCGTCAATATAACAAAAATATTAGAAAATTCTGCCAGAAATTAATGGGTTCAAATTGTAACATAAAAATATTAGCATATGAAAGGGCTACCGCCGCCCCCATAGCACACCCGTTGACCTGTAAATAAAAAGTGTTGTTATAAATACATTTCTGGCGAGTATCAGCTGTAACAACTAATAATCAACAACATCATCACTGCTGGCAGTATTCTCCTTTAAGCGCTTCCCCGCCGACAATCCCAACTCGTGTGGGATCGCCGTGTAAAGGCAACAGACATCAATAACAAAAATGCGGACATAATTTTCAAGAGCAGGAATAACAGGTAGCAAAGAGGTAGTGTCAAAATAGAAATCTATCATGCTTTCTAATAAATGGTTGTAGGAAACTATCTAAATATACTGAGGCCAGTTGCAAAACTGGCAGATATAATGGGTCTGCCAGGGGGGATACACTAGGGATTTATGTATTTTTGGAATACAATAAAATATCAGAGCCACGGGATGTATCAGTGTTTTTTTTCCCCTTGGCCTTCCTCGCACCCTGACCACCTCTTCTGGTGTAGTGGCGTGTCCGCTGGTGTGGGCAGGGGTCGCTGCTGTGTAGAGGTCTAGATTTATCTGTGGGATTACTGGATACGTCGCTACTTGAAAACTGAAACTCAGTTGACGATTTATGTGATTGCGATATCCGTTTGTTCCTTTTGCGGAAAAAAGTTTTTGTGGACTGCTGGTTTGGGGTGTTGTCTACTGATAAATTGAATTTGTTTCGTAATCAAAGTTAACCTTTGCTTTTTTGTCCTTCTTAAACCTTATAGGATCTCGTTTATGGATCTACAATTGATCATTTGATTTCCCGTACCAGTTGACACTAGTGTCGGCAATCAGACTTAATTTATGTAAAACCAGAACAAAGAAATGGCAGAGCGCAAATCTATTCTAGAAAAATTCCAAAGCTGCTGCTGAACTTAACAAGGGGATACTCCACCCCTTGAATTACAGAAAAAGACAAGAAAAGAATAAAGACAGCGTTGATTCGGAATATAATTATTACAATTTATTACAAAATAATAACAATAGTTTCATACACAAATCACAGGCCGATAATGATCATAAAAAATATGGGTACTCTTTACTTAGAAGGGCGCCCATCATGGCCATCTCGGGCATTGAATGCACTAAAAAATCGGGTGCGATGCGACCGACGAGATGCCCGAGATTTCCCATAGGGAACAATGTTAAATGTCTCAATTGACCCGATTTTCCTGTTCAGTGCCTCAATTGACCCAATTTTTCCATAGGAAACAATGTTAAATGGGCCACAGAGGCCAAATAGGCACCCTGAAGTGTATAAAAGCCACCCGAATTATTAACGCCACCCCACGATCAACGTCAACCCGAAGCGTGGCGAGCGCAGCGAGCCCGCGAGGGGCGGCGGTACGCGTCCTACGACCTTTTCATACCCCCACTATCCACATTGGCGTGGAGTTGAGAATAGAAAGTGTGGCGAGCGCAGCGAGCGGACGCGGATACCTTCACAGGTATCCGCGTCCCCTCGCGGGCTTCACAGCTGTCCGCGTCCCCTCGCGGGGCTCGCTGCGCTCGCCACGCTTCGGGCTCGGTGGCTCGCTGCGCTCGCCACACTTTCTATTCTCAACTCCACGCCGACGTGGATAGTGGGGGTATGAAAAGGTCGTAGGACGCGTACCGCCGCCCCTCGCAGGCTCGATGCGCTCGCCACGCTTCGGGTTGACGTTGATCGTGGGGTGGCGTTAACAATTCGGGTGGCCATTATACACTTCAGGGTGCCTATTTGGCCTCTGTGGCCCATTTAACATTGTTTCCTATGGAAAAATCGGGTCAATTGAGGCATTGAACAGGAAAATTGGGTCAATTGAGACATTTAACATTGTTCCCTATCGGAAATCGCGGGCATCTCGTCGGTCGCATCGCACCCGATTTTTTAGTGCATTCAATGCCCGAGATGGCCGAGATTTTTTACTAACGATGCCCACGATCAAAATCGTGGGCGCCGTTCTAAGTAAAGAGTACCAAAATATGAATATATAAAATAATTACAAATATAAATCACGCTATCCAAATCAATATGAGGTAATGCACCAGATAGTAAAGCATGGCAGGAAAAACAGCTGTTATACAGTGCCGGTGCAAGCCACCGGAGCGCCCCAGCGCTCACACGCTCCACGTGAGGGGGGGTGGGTGAAGCGGCGGCGGGAGATGTGTCTTGACACCTACTTCTGAACTGATGCTGATTTTAGTTCTACCAGCTATACCCCTATTGTTACTGTATTCTTCAACACACCCTGTACGTTACCTTGTAATTTTTTTTTTGTTTGCTATGTACGGCGCTATGGACACTTTGCGGCGCCTTATAAATAAACGTACTACTACTACTACTACACAGCGGGTAGTGACCCACATTCACATTACACAGCACGCAGTGACCCATATTCACATTACACAGCGCGTAGTGACCCATATTCACATTACACAGCGCGTAGTGACCCATAGTCACATTACACAGCACGTAGTGACCCATATTTACATTACACAGCGCGTAGTGACCCATATTACATTACACAGCGTGTAGTGACCCATAGTCACATTACACAGCCTGTAGTGACCCATATTTACATTACACAGCGCGTAGTGACCCATATTAAGATTGCACAGCGCGTAGTGACCCATAGTCACATTACACAGCGTGTAGTGACCCATAGTCACATTACACCGCACATAGTGACCCACAGTCACATACCACAGCATGTAGTGACACATTATCACATTACACAGCACGTAGTGACCCATATTTACATTACACAGCACATAGTGACCCATAGTCACATACCACAGCACATAGTGATCCATTATCACATTACACAGCACATAGTGACCCATAGTCACATTACACAACGCATAATGACCCATATTCACATTACACAGCACATAGTGACCCATAGTCACATTACTCACACAGCACATAGTGACCCATATTCACATTACACAGCACGTAGTGACCCATATTCACATTACATGGCATGTAGTGGCCTGTATTCACATTACACAGCACATTGTGACCCATAGTCACATTACACAGCATGTAGTGGCCCGTATTCACATTAAACAGCGCATAATGACCCATAATCACATTACACAGCACACAGTGACCCATAATCACATTACACAGCGCATAGTGACCCATAGTCACATTACACAGCACATAGTGACCCATAGTCACATTACACAGCATGTAGTGGCATGTATTCACATTATACAGTGCATAGTGACCATATTAACATTACACAGCGCGTAGAGACCCATAGTCACATTACACAGCACGTAGTGACCCATAGTCACATTACACAGCATGTAGTGGCCCGTATTCACATTAAACAGCGCATAATGACCCATAGTCACATTACACAGCGCATAATGACCCATAGTCACATTACACAGCGCATAGTGACCCATAATCACATTACACAGCGCGTAGTGACCCACAGTCACATTACACAGCACATTGTGACCCATAGTCACATTACACAGCATGTAGTGGCCCGTATTCACATTAAACAGCGCATAATGACCCATAGTCACATTACACAGCGCATAGTGACCCATAGTCACATTACACAGCATGTAGTGGCATGTATTCACATTATACAGTGCATAGTGACCATATTAACAATACACAGCGCGTAGTGACCCATAGTCACATTACACAGCACGTAGTGACCCATAGTCACATTACACAGCATGTAATGGCCCGTATTCACATTAAACAGCGCATAATGACCCATAGTCACATTACACAGCGCATAATGACCCATAATCACATTACACAGCGCATAGTGACCCATAATCACATTACACAGCGCGTAGTGACCCACAGTCCCATTACACAGCACATTGTGACCCATAGTCACATTACACAGCATGTAGTGGCCCGTATTCACATTAAACAACGCATAATGACCCATAGTCACATTACACAGCGCATAGTGACCCATAATCACATTACACAGCGCATAGTGACCCATAGTCACATTACACAGCACATAGTGACCCATAGTCACATTACACAGCGCATAGTGACCCATAATCACATTACACAGCATGTAGTGACCCACTGTCACATTACACGGAACATTGTGGCCCATAGTCACATTACACAGCATGTAGTGGCCAGTATTCACATTAAACAGCGCATAATGACCCATAGTCACATTACACAGCGCATAGTGACCCATAATCACATTACACAGCGCATAGTGACCCATAGTCACATTACACAGCACGTAGTGACCCATAGTCACATTACACAGCATGTAGTGACCCATAGTCACATTACACAGCGCATAGTGACCCATAATCACATTACACAGCGCATAGTGACCCATAGTCACATTACACAGCATGTAGTGACCCATAGTCACATTACACAGCAAGTAGTGGCATGTTTTCACATTACACAGCACGTAGTCACCCATAGTTCCTGAGTATTTTCGGACAGGAACCGAGCGTTCTTAGCCCCGCCTTTCATATGGATCGCTCACTCCATCCGAATGCGGTAAGACGCTGACCGAAAGGACCGCGAGTGGATTACTCATGTGAACACCTCCTCCATCTCTGCGAACCTCCCATCATTCGATGGTCGCAGACCATCGAATGTAGGACCGAGTGGCCAGGCAACACCGAGTGCTCGGACATTTCTCTGTGCAAAAGCAGGGATATGGGTGGGCAGCTGGCATCCCGCTATGTCATATGTCCGCCCCCCACACGTGCGTCACGGCCGCATTACCATACGTACGCCCAGCGTTTTCATGGGAACGCCCATGAAACGCGGGGCTTACGCATATGGTAATGAGCCCAAACAGCCCTTCACACCCCTCTCTACCCCCTGTTCTGATTGTACAAAGTTCACGCTGTATTCGGATGGGCACTGCGTTCGCACATGCGCAGATACGACTCTGCACATGAGCAAACACCAAACATCAGCCGTCCGACCACACGCGGACAGAACCGCACCAACCAGAATAAGGGCCATAGTGACCCATAGTGATATTACACAGCACATAATAAACCATAGTCACATTACACAGCACGTAGTGACCCATATTTACATTACACAGCACGTAGTGACCCATAGTCACATTACACTGCACGTAGTGACCCATAGTCACATTACACAGCGCGTAGTGACCCATAGTCACATTACACAGCACGTAGTGACCCATAGTCACATTACACAGCGCGTAGTGACCCATAGTCACATTACACAGCGCGTAGTGACCCATAGTCACATTACACAGCGCGTAGTGACCCATAGTCACATTACACAGCGCGTAGTGACCCATATTTACATTACACAGCGCGTAGTGACCCATAGTCACATTACACAGCGCGTAGTGACCCATATTTACATTACACAGCACGTAGTGACCCATAGTCACATTACACTGCACGTAGTGACCCATAGTCACATTACACAGCGCGTAGTGACCCATAGTCACATTACACAGCGCGTAGTGACCCATATCACATTACACAGCCTGTAGTGACCCATAGTCACATTACACAGCGCGTAGTGACCCACAGTCACATTACACATATACATAAACAGGGCAGATCCAGAACAACATTACAGGGGGACACCATGACAACGGGGAAGTTTGTGCATATGGAAAAGGGGGGATATTTGTGTCCACTGCTCTCAGAAGCTCTGTGCAGCTACCCTGTTACTTGGGACTTGAGTGTCAAACATGCCACCTCAGTAATCCCATGGAAATATAGAGAGAGAGAAAGAAAGAGAGGGGGGGTGGGGTATAAAGAGGGAGGGAGAGGGGGGGGGGGTCCGAGAATGAGACAGACAAGTAGAGAGAGAGAGAGAGAAGGAGAAAGACAGGGGTAGAGGGAGAGACAGCGAGAGAGTTAGTGCGCGTATGGAGGGGAGCAGCGTCCAAAATCCCAATGACTCTCTTACCTGGCTTCCCGCTCTTCGATGCAAAGACAGCAGCACTTGGGCAGGCTGTGCTTTGCTGGAAGCACTGTGGCCCCTGGTTAAGGACACACATCAGCATGGCCATGTAGTCCTCCTGCCCACTATGCAACTAGACTTCAGGGTCTCCGATCATCCTGGTTCTCGGATCCAGAGTACTTGGTCTGTGAACAGATAAATATTCAAAAAATCCTGAACAATAGGTGGTGCACATGCCTTAGTTACCCCCTCCCTCCCCCCAAATCTACCACTGCACACACACACACACACACCACACTACATATACACATAGCACACATACATACTATAAAACACATCATACATAAACACATACAATAAACACACAGCATAAATACATAAACCCATACAATAAACACACAGCATACATATAAACACAGACACGCAGAACATACGCACATCGCAGCAGCCAGCCCAAGTTCTGTCACTCTTCCCGGCCTGGCACCTGATTACTCTACTGCGTAATGGTCAGACTGGCCCTGGCCTTGGTGCACACATGCAGCTCTGAACAGGGGGGTTTATATATATATATATATTGGGAGTGCCGGACCCTTTGGATAATATATATATATATATATATATATATATATATATATATATATATATATATATATATATATAGTATCCAAAGGGTCCGGCACTCCCAATATAAATGAGTAGCTGTGGCCGGTGCCTGCACATATGGTAAATGTACAGATAATGGAGGGTGCGGCACTCGGTGCTGGAGGAATAAATAAATGCCAACAACAATGGTTCGACAACGTTTCAGTTGTATTGTCACAACTTTTTTCAAGTCACATACAGAATGATACAAACAGACATACCTTTATAGTGCTTAAACACTCTTGTGCAGTGTTGGAACGGGCGGGACGTACAACCAGCAGCTGCGCCGTACAATGACGTCATCGTGCCGACCACAAAATCGTGACAACAACAAACCATCACCATGGTGACCGGCAACACTGTGGAGAGAAACAAGAGATCAGTGTACAAAAATATATTGAATGCAATTGCAAACCCTGGCAAGAATGGAAATACATATGCACAGTACTAAACGGGCATGTAACAGATGAAACATGTGAAAGATATTAGCGGTAGCACGCTTATGACGGGCTTTCATTCAGCCTGCGGGGTGCTATGACATCCAATTTATGAATCCATTGTGCTTCACGTTTGCGAAGTAACAATGAACGATTACCGCCCCTGGTCAATGGAGGTACAGTATCAATAATACGGTAGCGTAGGGAGTTGAGGGGATGGTTACACTCCACGAAGTGTCTGGCTACTGGCTGTTCGCTACTGCCAGACTGAATGGCTTTGCGAATGGCTGAACGGTGAGCAGCCATCCGCTCTTTGAATTTGCACTTCGTTTTGCCAACGTACGATAATCCGCACGGACAAATGAGTTGATACACAACATGGTTGGTGTCACAATTGACATGGTGTTTGATGGTAATTTTGGTGCCATTATGGGGATGTGGGAACGAAGTACCTGCCAGCATGAACTGACAGGTGACGCAACCGCATCTGGTGCATCCCCTGGGTTTAGTTTGTAAGAAACTTTTGCTGTTGTAAGTGGAATCATGTAATTGGGCAACATCAGTTTTAACTAGCCAGTCCTTAAGATTGCGGCCTCGTGAGAAGCAGGGCATAAGGTTGGTATTCTGAAATGGCAAAGCAGGATCGGATGCTTGAACTGGCCAGTGCTTTTTCACTGTATTGGCAATGGCAGGAGAGGCTACTGTGTATTTATTGACCCATGGTATTTTGGCCCTATTTTGGGCACTATGGGGGGTTTTGTTGAGCAGCCTGGTTTGGTTGAGTGTCAGAGCTTTATCTTTGGCTTCTCTGAGAATCCGATATGAATAGCCCCTAGATTGGAATTTGATATTTAGCTCATCAATTTGCTTGATGGCTGTCTCCCGATTGCTATTGATCCGCAAGATGCGGATCATTTGCGAATAGGGCAGACCGCGTTTGAGGCTGGTGGGATGGCAACTGCTGATTTTAAGGGGGACATTTCTGTCGGTAGGTTTCTTATACAAAGACGTGATGATAAGATTGTCTTTTAAAGTGACAGTCAGGGCCGGTGCTAGGGTGTCCGGCGCCCTCCTGCAAACCATACATTTTGCAGCCCGTTTGTGGGAGCGTATGCAACATGCGATCCTATGGAGGAACTCGGGTGCATGTACATGTATGCATACACCATCTCAGTGCTATGTCCGCAAAATGTTGCAGGCACTAAAGGTGCCCATACACGCTGCGAGAATCGCATACGTTATGGGCTAGATCGCATTGCACGGCATGCATGCAATGTGTGTGCGATGTGATCCGAAAGCAGTACAAAAAGTATGTGCAGCACATACATTTTGTACTGTGCGATGTGATGCCCGCAGGAGCGCACATCGCATTTAGGTACATAACCCAGCCCATTATTTAAAAAAGTGTCTAAATTAATATAAAAAATTCCACAATTATTGAAAAATTTGTTATAAACATGTATAATAAAAAACTCATTATTCTTTTGCTGTTGAACTCTTGTGCAGTCCCTCCTCTTCTACCTGCATAGGCAGGACGCTATTATACCCCTCTCGTGACTGAGGGGGAAAAAAGGGGGAGAGAAGGAGCAGATGGAAGAAGAGGGGCTGGAGTGTTGAGGACTGGCAGTGGCACTGGCACAGCACACTGAGAAGAGGGAAGGAAGGGGAGGTGGCACTGCTGCCTGTTCGCCATTTGATTGACAGCTGACAGGCGCAGGGAGCAATGGGTAGGGGGTGGATCCGGACATGACATGTCATCCAGGCATTCACAGACAGTGCTACATGCCTCAGCGCAAGTGTCCGTGAGGAAGAGGGGGCAGGTCGCAAGAGGAGGATAGTGTGTGCGCGGTGCAGGGAGCTGCTCAGCTTCTCCATACTGCCGCCCGCTGTCAGACAGGCACTGTGGGCGGCATGCAGGCTGTGTGCACTCGTGGTGCAGGCAGCAAACTTTACACTGCCGCTCACCCGCGGCAGGCAGGAGGCATTGACAGTGAGGGCTGAGGCAGCTTTAGCAGAGCAGGGAGGGAGACCGCACCTTTTCAGCATGGCGCCTCCCTGCTTTGCAGGAGCTGCTGAGTGGGTAGCGCCGGCCCTGGTGACAGTGACATCCAGAAAATGCATGGCCTTCTGATCAAGCGAATATGTGAATTTTATGGGACTATCGGATGAATTGTGATTATCAATGATGTTGGAAAAAGATTCCTTGGTGGAGGACCAGATGAAATTCACAGTTACTGTAGGAGCTGATTGGCCAGTGATAAACTACTGTACTCACTACTCAGTGGGTGGCGTGTGACGCTTGTTCCGCACAAGACGCACGTGAGGGCTCCATCTTTATTGCTTTATTGCTGAGCTACTGCAGAAGACAGTATGGCAGAATGCTCAGCAAGAAGAGCTAGGCCCTTCAGACGAGGAGAGCTCCTCATCCTGGTGGCTTGGCGGAACAGGCCCCTGGTGTCCAACCAAGAGGTTGTGGAGGCCTACCAGGAGGCTACCCAAGCCATCAGGGTGTGCTTCAGGAGGGAGAGGACAGTGAGGGCCCTCCAGCGCCTATGGAGCGACCTGGTCCGTCGGGACCCCCAACTGCTGGACTCCCTAAGGGAATGTAAGTACTGTACAGTATTGGGTGCTGTATTTTCTACTTGTTGCCATGGGGGATTTCCTATTTGTTTTTAATGTGCTGATTACAGTACAGCATACTTGCCTACTTTTGAAAATTAGTTTCAGGGAGATTATAGTTGGTAGTAGAATTTTGCACAGGTTGAGAGGGCATGTCATGCTCCACCCAAAGGGCTCGTCTAGTACCATACTGTATATGGAGATATTGTGAAAAGAGATTGTGAACATGGCACCTACAGTAGAAGCGTACTGAGAGAAATCTTTTAAAATAGTCATTTTATAATGTACAGTATATTATATCCAAATGTAGATGAGCCCCAAAGCAGTTAGTAAAAGCTACAGTACTGTACAGTACATGGTATACAGTACATCAGTGATTTTCAACCTTTTTCAGGTCGCGGCACACCTGACAAGACTTTAAAATTGCCAAGGCACACCAACAGTTTTTAATCAAATATAAGACAAGTAATAACAAATATTGACATATATTTAATATATGTTGAGATCTGTTATTATTGCCTTTAAAACTAGTAGAAACTAATAGGTTTTACTTACATAAAATATCAATGGGAAACATATGCCCCCCCTATGCCAGATAGTACATATGCCCCCAATATGCCAGATAACACATATGCCCCCAATATGCCGGATATCACATATGCCCCCACTATGCCAGATAACACATATGCCCCCACTATGCCAGATAACACATATGCCCCCACTATGCCGGATAACACATATGCCCCCAATATGCCGGATAACACATATGCCCCCACTATGCCGGATAACACATATGCCCCCACTATGCCGGATAACACATATGCCCCCAATATGCCGGATAACACATATGCCCCCACTATGCCGGATATCACATATGGCCCCAATATGCCGGATATCACATATGCCCCCAATATGCCAGATATCACATACAGTATGCCCCCAATATGCCAGATAACACATATGCGAAGCCAAACCCGGCTTTGTGCGGAACGGTCAGCGATGCTGACCGTTCATACATTCGGCCTGCTATCATTTTGATAGCAGCGCCGATATGGACAGGGGCGCATAGCGCCCCTGTCCATTACCGCATCCCGGCTCCTTCATACATAAGGGAGAAGCGGTATCAGTGCACATAACGTGCGCTGATCCCCTTCTCCCCCATAACGACCGTTCATACATTTGCCCCAGTATTTGTTTTCAATGTGGTCTTTACATGCCTGTTGCCATGGGGTGATTACATGCTAGTTGGTTGGCACGAGGGATTTCCTACAGTATTTGTTTGCAATGTGGTCATTACATGCCTGTTGCCATGGGGTGATTACATGCTAGTTGGTTGGCACGAGGGATTTCCTACAGTATTTGTTTGCAATGTGGTCATTACATGCCTGTTGCCATGGGGTGATTACATGCTAGTTGGTTGGCACGAGGGATTTCCTACAATATTAGTTCTCCATGTGGTCATTACATGCCTGTTGCTATGGGGTCATTACATGTCCTTACATTCTCATTGCCATGTTGTACAGTATTTGCGTGCATTTTTTCATGGGTACTGTATACTGTATTTCTTATTTTTCAGATATCAGCAGGATGACGCCGCTGGAGAGGCACCAACGCCATTGTAAGTACAGTACTGTACATTGCAGTGCATACTGTATACAGTAGCCTGCTGTACAAACAAAGATGGACTTTGACTTTCAAACATGTGGCATACTGTACTGTACCTGCTCTGCTCCTGGACTTCCTTGCCAGTGCCAGTTGCAGAGGTGGGTCTGCACCATTGTCCAAAGTTCAAATAGGGGAGCCACACAGTGAGTCCTGGACTGTGGTGTTTGGGGTGGCAGTTGGTGGGGCTCCCCTATCTGATTTTTGGCCTCTGTTGCAGTCCTGCAACTCTGCAACTGCCACTGGCATGGAAGTCAAGGAACAGAGCATTTTGTCCCTCCTAAAATGGGTCATGTTGGGAGGTACAGTAATGTATGCATGTGGCGTCATACTGTAACACATTGTACAGTACAGGTGTGTTACAAAATTTCCTATTTTTGGTTTGCTTTTCCACAGTCCCACCAAGTCAGCAACACAGCCCGCGGCGGCCTACGTGCCCCCCCACCCAGGAGGCCACTTCCGAGGAGGAGAAGGAGAGCAGCACCACCCTGGAGGAGGAGGCAGGACACAGCGCGGATGGTAAGTATTGTACTGTATAACACCAGTGTTCCCGCCATGTGTGCTGAATAATATAATACTTGTGGGCCCGACATGTGTACTGCGTAACACCTGTGGGCCCACCATGTGAACCCTATAACACTTGTGGGACCCACATGTGTGCCATGCGGTATAACATCTTGTGTACCTTATACCACCTGGGGTCCAACCATTTACTGTACGGTACAGTATGTTTACTGTATTTTGACTTTCAAACATGTGGCATACTGTACTGTACCTACTGTGCTCCTGGACTTCCTTGCAGTGCCAGTTGCAGAGGTGGGACTGCACCATTGTCCAAAGTTCAAATAGGGGAGCCACACAGTGAGTCCTGGACTGTGGTGTTTGGGGTGGCAGTTGGTGGGGCTCCCCTATCTGATTTTTGGACTCTGCTGCAGTCCTGCAACTGCCACTGGCATGTAAGTCAAGGAACAGAGCATTTTGTCCCTCCTAAAATGGGTCATGTTGGGAGGTACAGTAATGTACTGTACAGTATGCATGTACTGTAGTGTTCATACTGTAACACATTGTACTGTATAGTATGTTAGTGTTACAAAATACAGTATACAGTAGTTTTTTTGTGTGCTTTTCCACAGTGCCAGTGAGTGAGCGGCACACACCGTGCCGCAGGCGTGCACACCCCACCGCACCCCCCACCAAAGACGTTCAGGAGGAGACGGAGTGGCCGGCCACCAGCTCAGGTGGTAAGTACAGTAATACTCTACTTACAGTATGGGCCCAACCTGTAACATAAAGACAAAAAGAAGGGGGTGGGCAGCGCTAATTGAGGTACTGTTGATAAGCAATAAGAGCAATTAAAAATGAAAAAATGGAAGATTGGTTAGATCTATAACAATTTAATACAATTTCTAAAATATATGAAGCCAGAAGGCTAAAAACAATGAACAATAATAAATGTAAACGATAAAAATATCAATGACATCTCACCACACCGAACCACATGGGGAAGACACTGGAAGTCCCAAATGTTCAGAGGATGTGCACAGGTGGCGCCCACTCGATGGTGGGGATGAACCGGAATGTCCAAGAGGTGGTGTTGATACTGTCCCCAAGCTGCAGTATGGAGGGAGGGCACAGAGATGTAGATGCCAGGAGTGGCCCAAGATGGCACGAATCACCAACTCCTGTTGCCAGATGTTGTAGGCGGGTGTCCTCAACCTCTACTATTTGTGCAGAGATATTTGTAATCCAATGGAATAAGCGGGGGGCCAGTGAAGCTGGTGTTGGACTTCCGGAGAAAAATATTGGAGGAATTTCCTCAGAGTGGGGAGCCAGTGAATCTGGTGGTGGACATTCCAGGCTGTAAATGGAGTAATATCCTCAGAGTGGTTCACCTAGGTAAGTGGTGGGGTGGGTGAGGCAGAAATCCTGACCGGTTTCGCTGCTCCAGGCAGCTTTATCAAAGGATCTGTAACATAGCTACAGTACAGTAGTTCTGTACAGTACCTGTACTGTTGTACAGTAATTCAGGCTGAAAAAAAGATGTTAATCCATCAAGTTAAACCAACTGAACTGTACTGGACAGTATCTACAGTAAATTTTAACTACTGTACTGACTTGAGTAAAACATACAGTACAGTATCTACAGTACAGTATACAATAGGATTCCCTTAGTGGCCAAAAATGAATCCAGTTTTGATTCATTTAACGAGCAGTAGTTGCTGTAACCGCCCCCACCGCCAATGATTTTCAGAATGTTACTGCTCTAATGGTGAAGAATCCCATTCTTACACTAATTCAGTACGGAAGTTCTTTTCCTCCAGCCTCACTACAGTACTCTACTGTACAGTACAGTCTCTTTATTTTGTCTTTTTTTATTTTTTTTACATTTGCAGCATCCGAAAGCCTCCATCCCAGCCAGGAGGAGCTGACGGCCTCCATCTCCACCCAGCAGGAGACGGGACCCAGTGCGGTTGGTAAGTATTGTACAGTGTAACACCAGGGCTCCCACCATGTGTAACGGAAAGTACAGTACTGTACGTGTAGGTCCACCTTCTAACATACAGTAGTACTCTACCTGTACTGTTGTACAGTAATTGAGGCTGAAAAAAAGATGTTAGTCCATCAAGTTCAACCAACTGAACAGTACTGGACAGTACAGTATCTACAGTAACTTGTAACTCAGTAGTTACAAGTTACTGTAGATACTGTCCAGTACAGTTCAGTTGGTTGACTTGAGTAAAACATACAGTACAGTATCTACAGTACAGTATACAGTAGGATTCCCTCAGGGCCGGTGCTAGGGGGTTCGGCGCCCTCCTGCAAACTATAAATTTGCGCCCACCCAAGCTTCACAAAGGGACAGCGCACACCGAAAGAAAAACGTGTAATCTCACAAGGAAGGGGAATGGGCACACAATAGTACTCTCACTCCAAATTACACCACATAGTAGCACAATTTTGGTTCCATGAGTTAAAAAAGAGGGAGACTTCGCGCCGTAGGCGTGCTCAAAAATGTAGGAGCGTGGCTTCATGAGGAAGGGGGTTGGTCACATAAAAGTATCAATTACACCCTAATCCCCATAACACATTATGCTTCACACCTCAATGCCCATTACACATTATACCACACACAGTAATGCAAATTATACATTATGCCACACATCTTGATGCCCCTTACATAATATGCAGCACACCATAATGCCCATTACACATTATGCCACACACCCTAATTCCCCTTACAAAATATGCCATGCACCATAATGCCCATATGACATTGACACACATTATGCTACACATAATGCCCAAGTACTCCTGCATATGCCCACATTTGTAGCATTGCTTATTCATAACGCCCACACCAGTTGCCAAAAGTAGTTGCTCTGCTTATACATAGTGCTCACACCAGTTGCCGACATTAGTAGCACTGTGCAACCATATGCCCACACCAGTTGCCGACAGCAGTAGCGCTGCCTATACACGTGCCCACACCAGTTGCTGACATTAGCGGTGCTGCGTAACCATATGCCAACACCAGTTTCCAACATTAGTAGCACTGCCTATACAAATATGCCCACACCAGTTGCCGACATTAGTAGTGCTGCCTATACACGTGCCCACACCAGTTGCTGACAGCAGTAGCGCTGCCTATACACGTGTCCATACCAGTTGCCGACAGTAGTATACAAGTGCCAACACTAGATGCCGACATTAGTAGCACTGCCTTTACAAATATTCACACACCAGTTGACAACAGTAGCAGCACCGCCTATACACATGCGCACACCAGTTGCCGACATTAGTATTGCTGCTTATACACGAGCCCACACCAGTTGCCGACAGAAGTAGCACTGTCCAACCATATGCCCACACCAGTTGTCGACATTAGTATCGCTGCCTATACACGTGCCCACAATAGTTGCCGACATTAGTAGCGCTTTCTACACACATGCTCACAGCAGTTGCCAACATTAGTAGCGCTGCCTATACACGTGCCCACACCAGTTGCCGACATTAGTAGCGCTGACTACACACATGCTCACAGCAGTTGCCGACATTAGTAGTGCTGCCTATAGACGTGCCCACACCAGTTGCCGACATTAGTAGCGCTCAGGGCCGTTTCTAGACAATTTAGCTCCCAGGGCGAAGAAATATAAATGCCCCCCCCCCCCCCCCCAATACATAACATGGTAACATAGAAATTGCGCGGGCCTCCGGCGCGCCGAAATAGGGGGTGTGACGTAATTTTTAAAGGGGTGTGGCTTAATGTAAGGGCGTGGTCTAGCAGGGAAACAATTGGTACTTATGTATTATCTGGGCTCCCATGTTAAATGCACCCCATTTTTTCATACCCCAACTATGCATGGAGTTGATTTTACATATTGTGGCGAGCGCAGCGAGCCACCGTGCATGAAGCGTGGCGAGCGCAGTGAGCCCCACGAGGGGACATGGTCTCATAAGAAAAACGGGAGCCCAGATATTACATATATACTGTACCAAACAATTAGCTTACATCACACTTTTGCAACCTGCATGACCAGACATTGGTTACTGCAGGAATTGTTATTGTCCTTCCGCACTTAAGTTGGCGGGCTGAAGACCACACAGTGACTGAGTACGCCTCACAGATCAAGGCCAAACAATGACAGGCTACTTAAATCATTATACACTATTTATCCGTGATGCCAATTACACATTATGCCGTACACTGTGATGACAATTACATATTACGCCGCACACCGTGATGACAATTAAACATTAGGTCGCAGACCATGATGACAATTACACATTACGCCGCACACCGTGATGCCCATTAGACCCCACACTGTGATGGCAATTACACAATACTCCCCACACCGTAATGCCCATTACACATTATACCCCATGTGCCGCTGCCGCACAACTAATGCCGTTTACTAATATGCCCCCACAGTGCCAGATATGCCCCCACAGCGCCACACATATATGCCCCCACAGTGCCACGAATATATGCCCCCACAGCGCCACACATATGCCCCCACATTGCCACACATATGCCCCCGCAGTGCTACAAATATATGCCCCCACAGTGCCACAAATATATGCCCCCACAGTGCCACAAATATATGCCCCCACAGTGCCAGATGTGCCAGATATGCCCCCCACAGCGCCACACATATGCCCCCACAGTGACACAAATATATGCCCCCACAGTGACACAAATATATGCCCCCACAGTGACACAAATATATGCCCCCACAGTGCCACAAATATGCCCCCAGTGACAGAAATATATGACCCCACAGTGACATATATATAAATACATATCTTTATATACATATACAGAGGTGTTTGAGCCGGCACTCTCTTTGATGAGGTGATAGTTGCCCTGGGTGACTTCCAAAAAGATAAGGTAGTCTGGAAAAAACAGGCATCACTCCAAGGGTCTTTTCAATCAATTTTTAGTGGCATAGTATGATCAACGCATAGAACTGCACATCAACAATGAAGTCGACGTTTCAATGTCATGTAGACATTTTTTTCAAGACATCAATGTGCAAGAAAACATAACAAAACACATATGGTTGGTATAGAGCTTAAATAGCGTCTTACCTGACCATGTCCGCCCGGCGGCTGGGTGCACGCCATCCCGCCCCCCTCGAGGGGAGATCCAGAGCGCGTGACGTCAGCTGCACGCTCCCGTTGCCAGGAGACGCATACCGTTGGCGTCCCCAGCCACCGGACGTCATCCTATGGATGACAAATAATGTAAGAGGATGGAAACAATGTAATATTGTGAAAACACTCAATAACGTGTAAATACTAACACTGCTGAAGGACTGGGGTCCACCAGGTACTGAGAAACCGGCAATGAAATAATAGACTAATATGACACATAACACAGTGTTAATGCCGATGAATTATGACCAAAGTAACAATAAGTGAAAAGCGTAGGTTACGTATTATGTCCGTAACCTGCGTACCCTTTATACCTAACTACGTGCGAACAAAACGTAGCGCAGCGTAGCGTACCTTTATTGTGTATTATACACCCAAGAACCAATACCTTAATAAGAGATCCCTTCGCAGTACTTTGTCTCTAATCTGCGAATATACCTTTAAGGACAGTGTCCGTAATATACCTTTATCGCTAAATGGGAATAACAGACACAAACCGCAGTATAGAAGTAAGGAGATAAGAACTCCGTAAAAAGGTTGTATTTAAGTCCCTAATGGACAAAAGGGGGTTACAGGAATAGAAAATACAGGTATAACAGGTAATGCAATAGACTAACAATAATCAGGCTCTACTAAGGGGAAGAGAAACAGATACAGGATACAATCAGCCAACAATACAATAAGAATAAGTACCGTGAATGCAACCGTTACCGTCTCATCAAATATGCGAAGCGCAGTCCGGTCAGAGCTCGCTATCCTTCAGGGTTGAACTATAGCCCGGTTGAAGGTCAGGGAAAGAAGGATGTGCCGAAGTGACCGTGGCTGCTCTGGGTCGCCTATCTTATAGGGTCAGAAAGGGGAGGTCAAAGGCCATTCCCATTGGTCAGAGATCGTATGTCAGGTCCACTGTGATTGGGGGTTAGCTGAGGCACCTGGTTTGAATAGGTGCAGGGGAGTGAACTTTAGGAATCCTTTGTTTGTCAGTATCGTCGTCAGGAGTTGTAAATAGCTGTAGAAACCGGTTACATCTAGATTCCTTTGTTATATACTTTCAACCGAAACTGTCTTGGGAATATGGAATTATGTCCATAACTATCGGGCTGTGTCTATTGCGAAATATTCGCAATGACCGGAATACTGCGCATAAGAAACGGAACGGAACGGTACTAAACACTATACAGATAGATGTATGCAATGCTAACTAAGCTATGTGTGGCGTTCTAAACCTTTAACTATATTTTATTTAGTGTAAGTATGTTATTATGAATTTATGTGTGATAGTATGGCTACTCTTCTGGTCCACTTTGTCACACATACTCGGGTATGGAAACTTTATTTGCGAAACTCTGCGAACCAAAATGGCGGCCATACTATCCTAAAATGGCGTGTGTGCAACTCGACTTCCACAGTCCACCCTTTAACAGTAAATATAAAACTGTTACAATACAAAACATTTTACACAGCAATACAGAAATTCATAATCCTAACAGAGAAATTGGGATCCATGAATTAAACATATAAGGGGAGTAAACCATCTGCTCTTGGCCGATCCAGGATCATGGATAAACGATGGGCCGCATTTATCGAACAATCTACTCAGGGTCACGAAGGATAATGTACAATTTTTGGGATAAAAATAAAAACAAGGGAGGTTACAACATATACACGTTCACAAATATGGTTTCTTTAAAGGGAGGTGGTTTCGATTCTAGGGTCATATACCAAACCCTGGTCTTCCTCTGTATCTCTCGTTCTTACACTCATGATTTCGGTACGTTTTGCCTTTCCCTGGGTCACCACCTTTAAACATTTGAACAATAGCACAAAGACTATGATGGCACCACCGATACAGAGAAGGAGCTTCCCTATGTTAGCGATGATTCCTTGCGCCCATTCTCCTAAACCGGAGAACCAGTGCATTGGATTCAACCAGGAGGTCCATTCGCTAACTTTGTTACCTATTTCTGCCAGGCTGATATTATGTTCCCTTCTAAATTCCCATTTAAGCTGAAGAATCTCATCCATCCGATGATCGATAATTTCTTCTGGGTCTTCAGTATTGTTGGTGATATATGTACAACATTTCACCCCAAACTGTGTAGAGAGGGTGACACAATATCCTCCTGTCATAGCTGTCAGATAGTTCAACACCATCCGATGTTGGACTAGCTCTCTTTTATACGCTTGTAACTCTTTCCCAGTGTATCTAAAGGTGTCATCATAGATCTCAGTGATGTTATCTACCAAGCTGGCTAATGCTTGGATATATTTAAAATTTATGACTCCTCTGGCGGTATGGGTGATATCTAATGCAATGAGGAGTTGGATACCGAACGACTTGTGTATCATTTCAGAAGCTAGGGGTTCTTTCTTGATTGTTAAATCCCTTTTATGGATTTGATCATAATGGGTATGAGTGTAAGGAGGAGAAATACCTCTGTGTATGCTCACCATCTCATCATGTGTGAGGGTCATCACTTCAGGTAACACTCTGCCTAGATAACAAATACCAACGTAGTTCATGGAGAGCCATTTGTACGCCCTTCTACCACAAATATAATAAACATAGTCAGGGAGAAAGTAAGGGACAGAGTATTTCATGATCTTGTCACACATTATCCATAAGAACATCCCCGTCCCCTGCTCCCTGACTCGTTCCTCACATGTTTCTGGCTGTAGGGTCATATTACAGTAGCCGGCTGATACTCTGCCAGCCATCATTTTACTTTTCTTCACCGTGTAAACATATTTATAGTGTCTCCCACTGGTTCGGATCTTTAACAATAATTCCTTATCAATGGGCTCTCCATCTGGACGCTGGGAGTAAGTTATTGTCTGGTTGTGCCATGTCACTTCCCAAGTACCAATCGTTCTGGAACTCGAGAAGTTCATACATACCAGGGATTTATCCACTTGGTATGGGTGTAATCTAAGACTAGGGGACCTGGTATATTGGTATCTCTTATCCAGTGGCCTCCCTTTATTTAATACACTTATCTCAGAAATATTAAGCGAGTATGGGACTAGGCCTACACTACTCCTTTTATGTAGCACTTGTGAACACACCCAGCATTCTGTTTGGTTTAAGACCTTACCCACTAGTGAGTGGTAATCACTCAAAGGATGTCGGCCTGTAGTTGCCTTACTTGTCGACTGACATCGCTGGATGCATTCTTCTTCCATTTTAGGTTGACAATATCTACAGACACAGTACTCACCAGACAATAACTCATCACATAGCCCTTGAACTACGTTCTCCTCATACCTTTTACCTTCTCCTGTCATGGGCAAAGTATCAAGCTGGTTTAGGGATTCTACCTCACCCATATCTGGGTCCATTATTACACTGTCAGAACTCCGCTCCGATCGCTCTAGAATGTGGCAGCCACCGAGTATCCTTGGATGAAGAAGAGGAAACAGAAAGAAAACAAAGAAATACAGTAGATGCATAACTGTGAACCTGTTGCTTGGAGTCCTTCCATCATCTCTACCAGGGGACTTTTATTTGCTCTGCTCTTGGACCTTTGTTCGCTCAGGTTGCTCGACCTTGGCTGCTTTTCAGTCTTCCCGGAACAATGCTTCTAGCGACACTTCTTCTCTTTCGCTCTCTGCACACTGGGACTCTGGGTTACTGGCTTTCTTGCAGTGGGACGAATGTATCCAAGTCTCTCTCTCTGCGACTTTAATCGATGTAGTGCTGGTCAACAAAACTTGGTACGGTCCTTCCCAACGGTCTATCAAACAACCTGAGCGTAAAAAATTTCGGATCATAACAAAGTCTCCTGGTTTAAGATTATGACAATTCTCGGTAGGCATATCAGGGTTCAGTAAATTCAGCTCCTTTTGTTGTTTCCTTAGCTGTTTGTTTAGCTTTAGGATATACTGTACAGTTAGCTCATTGTTACATTTGAGATCATCCTGTGGGTCTATCATGATGTGTAGCTGCCGACCAAACAGTATCTCGAAGGGGGACAAGTTGAGCGGAGCCCTGGGAGTGGTCCTAATGCTATACAGCACAATAGGCAGTGCCTCTGGCCATAACAACCCTGTTTCAGCCATAACTTTACCCAATTTGTTCTTAATAGTACCATTCATTCTCTCAACTTTGGCGCTCGCCTGGGGACGATATGGAGTATGAAGTTTACTATTAATCCCCAGGAGTTTACACATGATTTGGAAGACCTCTCCTGTGAAATGAGTGCCTCTGTCACTCTCAATGACCTTTGGGATACCATATCTACAGACAAACTCCTGACATATTTTCTTTGCTGTAAAGGTAGCAGTGTTGGAGGCAGCGGGGAAAGCCTCCACCCAGCTGGAAAACATGTCAACACAAACTAATACATATTTCAAATTTCTACAGGGTGGTAACTGTATGAAGTCGATTTGTATTACCTGGAAAGGGCCTTCTGTAGGAGGGATGTGGGATGGCTCTGTTGGGATGGCTTTTCCAACGTTCTTCCTCAAACAGGTGAGGCATGACATTGCCACTCTACCTGCTTGAGAAGCGAAACCTGGTGCACACCAGTAGGCCTTCACCAGCTTGCACATACCTTCCTTCCCAAGATGTGTCAGCCCATGGGCCGCCTCGGCTAGACTAGGAAGGTATGCCCTGGGGGCCACTGGTTTCCTGTGTCCATCTCTCCAAAGTCCGGTGGACTCTTGGCCACATCCCTTCGACTTCCATACTGCTCTTTCCTGTGGGGAACACAAATTCTGCATGTCTATCAGTTTGGATGTGGATACCATGTTCAGTGTACAAAGGTTTGTAGGATGGGTAAAAATATTTACAGGGCATGCGGCCCTTTTCCCTGCCTCATCAGCGCGGCTGTTACCAAGTGACACCGGGTCCTTCTCTGATGTGTGAGCTTTGCACTTGATAACAGCCACTCTGTCTGGAAGCTGGATAGCTCCCAGAAGTCTCCTAATGTATGTCGCATGCGCCACTGGTGTGCCAGCCGCCATCATGAAATTTCGGAGGCGCCATAGGGCTCCAAAATCATGCACTACTCCGAAAGCATATCTGGAGTTGGTATATATATTAACTGATTTTCCTTTGGCCAGTTCACATGCTCTGGTCAGTGCCACCAGTTCCGCTACTTGTGCTGAGTGAGGTGGTCCCAAAGGTTCAGCTTCCACAATACCTTCTCCATCTACTACCGCGTAGCCTGTGCACAGCTCTCCCGTCTCTGTCTATCTATGACAGCTACCATCTGTGAATAAGGTTATGTCTACCTCACTTAATGGGCTGTCGCTTATGTCAGGACGTGCTGTAAAGGTCTGATTCAGGTAGGTCATGCAATCATGTTTGTCCTCACCCTCACTAAACTCTGCTTTACCATATTCAGCAACATTCCCATCACCCTCCACCCTTTGTGCCTTGGAGGGCACATGAGGAAGGAATGTGGCTGGGTTTAGTGTGTTGCATCTTTTGATGGTAATATTTACTGGGGCCATCAGCGCCAGTTCCCACTTGGTGAACCGTGCTGAGGACACATGACGTGTTTGGGCAGAATTTAGGAGGGCAGAGACAGCATGGGGAGCATGAACAGTTAAATCGTGTCCCAACACCACGTCCTCACTCTTGCTTACTAATAGTGCTATTGCGGCCACACTTCGTAAGCAAGTTGGGAGTGAGCGTGCTACTGTGTCCAGCTGGCCACTGTAGTACGCTACTGGTCGGTTGGCATCACCATGTTTTTGTACAAGTACTCCTGCCGCACACCCAGCTGATTCAGTTCCGTACAGTTCAAAGGGTTTCCCATAATCTGGCATTCCCAGTGCTGGGGCCTTTGTTAGGCTCACCTTTAGTTCCTCGAAAGCCACCTCAGTATGAGAGACCCGATCTGGCTTAGTTGAGGAAACCATCTCTTGTAGTGGTAATGCCAGAATAGAGAATCCTGGGATCCAATTGCGACAGTATCCACACATGCCTAGGAACGTACGGATCTGGTGCTGGGTCTGTGGCAGTACCATGTTCTGAATCGCTTGGATTCGGTCGTCGGTGAGGTGTCTCAGCCCTTGGGTAAGGCAGTGGCCCAGATACTTAACCCTGGTCTGGCATAATTGTAGCTTATCCTTTGATACTTTATGTCCTGTCTCTGAGAGATGCATCAGCAACTGTCTAGTGTCATCCACTGATGACTCCAGTGACTCAGAACACAACAATAAGTCATCGACATATTGTATCAGTATCGAACCACTCATGGGTTGAAAGGATTGTAAACAATCATGCAAGGCCTGGGAGAAGATGCTGGGGCTGTCTATGAACCCCTGGGGGAGTCGTGTCCAGGTGTACTCCTCTGTAGGTAAAGGCGAACAGATACTGGCTGTCAGGGTGCAAAGGGACGGAGAAGAACGCTGAACACAAATCAATGACTGTGAAATGAGTACAGTGAGGTGGGATTTGCATTAGGATGACAGCTGGGTTTGGCACTACGGGGAATTGGCTCTCGACTACTTTGTTTACCCCTCTTAAATCCTGCACTAGTCTATAGCCCCTCCCCCCGCTCTTTTTCACAGGAAAGATGGGACTATTGGCCATGCTGGAAGTTCTAACTAGGATTTCCTGTTGGAGCAATCTTTGGATCACTGGGTATACTCCTAGCTCAACTTCAGGTTTTAAAGGGTATTGCGGTATTTTTGGGGCTATCCTGCCTTCTTTTAAGCGGATCTCTACTGGAGCTACATTTGCCATCAGCCCAGCATCCTGTCCATCTTTAGTCCAAAGGGAACCCGGTATTTGTGCTGTAATTTCAGCTACCCTAGATGGATTTGATTCTACAACAGTAGAATACAACATTAGCCTCTGAGGAATGTCCAGCATATCTTGCACTTCTTGTGTAAGATTTCTAGGAGTGTCCAGGAATACCCCATCGGGGGTGCAATAGATGACACATCCCATTTTGACATAGTAAATCTCTACCCAGGAGGTTAGTCGGGGCCGCTGCAGCCAACAAGAAGGAATGTTTGGTATGCAGAGGCCCGATTGTATCCTCCGCTGGTTTCGTCAGTGGGTAATGTTGTATTTTTCCTGTTACCCCAATTGCTGCTACTGATTGGTCAGTGAAACCCAAGTGAAGAGGAGTGTTGAGAACAGATCTGGCCGCCCCTGTATCAACCAAGAAGGTTTGCCTTACTCCAGCTATATCGACTTTCACCTGAGGTTCCTCTCCAAGGTGTTGTGTTAGTCTAACTGGCTGTAGGATACAGGTATGACCTGTTTCCTATTGTCTTACCTGGGTTGCCCTTAGTACAGTGTCAGCCATCAGATGGGGAGGAGGCATGTTGCGTGACCTGTCTGTCTCCTCCCATTGTCTAGGGGCTGAGTATCTCCGTGTCTCACCTTGGTGAGATTCCCATTCTCGCCTATGTGTTTTGTAACTCCTGGGGTTTCCTGACTTACATTGTGCTGAGTAGTGACCTTCCCTATTGCAGTTGTAACAGATAATTGGCTTTCTACCTGTGTCCCTGGTGTTTTGTTGGTATGCAGCTTTATTTGGGGCATTTGTAAGGGCTTGGATGCTAACCATCATCAGTTTATCAGTTTGCAGTTCCCTGTGCTTCTTAATGTTACGGTCGTGGTCCACAGCAGATTCCCGTAGGGCATCCACTGTCATTCCACGCCAATTTGGGAAAGAAGTTTGGACTCTGGTTCTCAGGTTTTCTCTAAGCCCTTCCACCAGCACAGAGACAATCATCTCCCTCAGGTGGGGGTCGTCCTTAGGCTCGGAGACACCAGTGTATTTTGATACCGCCATCAAACCCCGGCTGAAATATTCGCTAGCTACTTCACCATCTTTTTGTTTGATAGTGAATATCTTGCTATATTCCACTGCTGGAAAATACACTCCCAACTGCAAATTGATTAGGCGAATATTTTCCTGGTTGATCTCATCATTTATCTCCTTGTCCCCTCTCAATCCACTATCCTGAATGAATTTCGGGATGTCTATGTGAGTAGGGAGACAGGCCCTCAACATGATTCTCCAATCCTTGTTGGTGGGCTCATCAGAGTTTCCCAGATCCCTTACAAATTTCCGGCACAATGCCAGATCTTTCCTAGGATCAGGGAAATCTGTAATGATGGATCGCAGCTCTAACCGTGTCCATGGGTTTAGCATGGTCATTTTTCTGGTAGGTATCACACCCTCTCTGTCTGCCTTACCATAGGGAACCTCCAGTGTGTGTACAGGGTATGTTTGTACCACATCCGCATTACTGGGACCTGGTTGGGAGTCGTCTGTGTCTGTGCTGTGTAGTGCTTTCTTACCTGGGTCCAAGACTATGCTGTTGGCATCAGCCGTCTCCTCTTCCTGTGCTGGAGCCCCAGCAGCAGGTTTAGCCGGTTCAGCTTTTCCCTCAAGCATGTTAATTGCATGGGAGGCGGCCAGTGCCAACAGCTGCTCGTTTTCCTCTCGGGTTTCCTTATAAGGGGATAAAACAGGGTACAAGTTAGCAACAGTTACATTATTACTACTGTCTTGCTTATTAGTCATTAACCCCTTCGGCACATATGGGGGTGGGGGAGCTGTTGCGGCTACGGTTGCATTTTTATTGTGGCTGATTGTATCTGGCACTGCCAGACGTCTGATTCCCCATTGTTCCTGTCCTTCCTTCTGCCACAATTTAAGAATTTCTATGTGCTTCACTCTCTTCTTACGATTGGAGAGTAGACATATTTCATCTTTTACTGCCGATAAGATTTCTGGATCGAAGCTACCAACACTGGGAAATTCTAACTTGCTGCCTTGTGTCATCTTTCTCCATTTATTTTGGTAAACAACTGCTCGTTCACCGTGCTTACAGCACATAATAAAAGCCGCCGATCCTTTTGGTCGGCTTGCTTCCTCCCTATCTGACACGTTATCACAGCGTGACCCGTTATTACCCATAATTACAGGAATAAACGTTCACAGCTAGTAGATACCGGTGGGTTATTTAAGTTGAGAGCTCCCCAACCACTCACTTCTCCACACAGTGGCACTATTCCGCAATCAAGCGTGAAGCCCACAATGCGAGGTAATGTACTCAATTACCAAGTCTTTCAACTAGCAGCGAACTTCTAGTCAGCTTGCAATGTGCGGCCTAATTTTTCCAGGGTACAACAAACTTGTTTTCCTGTACCCCCAAAAATCGGATTTTCTAAAGTAGCTAATCGGATCACTGGGTTCCGATGTATCTTCTTGTACCCTCCTAGTGGATCAAAATAGGTAGTTCCACTGAAGGGGCAGTTCCTATGGGCACGTCGTCACGTGCACCCTGTCCTACCCTGGACTGTCCTACACTGGACTACACTGCGCTTGAGTCGTGCCGTCACACACCCGTTCGCCTCAGTTATGTTTCACACTGGGCGCTATTTACACCTTGGTCTTATGCTTATATTTGAAATATTTCTGTACAGAAAATCTTCCCAGGCTGGTAGCTTTTCACTAGATACTTATGCAGGTATAAATCCCTTATAAAAGGCTATAAGAATCTATTAAAATAATGCTTGAGTTGCTTGTTTTTGGAAAATGAACAAAAAGAAAAAAAACTTATTTTCTTTTATTAATCACCGCCTTATCCACAGTATATTACTATACTGTTTTAAATAAGGCTAGTGGTTTAACCCTGTTCACCTTTGCGTTCCTATGTGTGCTGCATGTGCAGTGCCAATGAACAGCCACGTGTGTACGTGCGTTGTTCACAGGCCGCCGATGAATCGGCCACCCACGTGTTCTATAGTGTATTTGCAAGGTTGCGCTCGAGTTTCGCTATACGCAGTAATTGCGCCTAAATGTGGAATAAATCCCTTAACTTCGTCCGAAAGTTACGTATCAAGATGCGAAATAAATCCCGCACTTAATCCGTAAATCACGTACAAAGATGCGAAAATCTCCCGATATGGGCACGTGCGCGCGCACCTTGCGTAATACACAATAGACGCTTTACGTTACTGTAAAAGGTTCAGAACTTATCGCCACGTGGCGGAGTTCCTGGCCCTGCAGTAACTAACAATAAAAGTTATAGTTTTGCACAGAAGGGATCCTCTATGTACTATAATAAAACAGGCCTTTGTCTCCACGTGTGCGAACTTTATCGCACGTGGCACATATACTGTAATAAACAAGCAATACAAGACACTATACCCCGTTAAACTACTTGTGGCAGGCAGAAGTACAGTTTATTAAACACTTAGATATGCTTTAAAACACGTGGCTTTCACTTATTGTACTTCGGGTTCAACGCTAGCACTTCCCGAACCCCGCACCGCCGCGGACCTGGCCTATCCAGCAATGGATAATAATACTTCCACCCTTTTGCTGGTATAGGTCGGGCCGCACGCCTGGTACTGAGTTCTGGAATGTGAAACGGCCGGACGATGCCCCCAATTGTTAATGCCGATGAATTATGACCAAAGTAACAATAAGTGAAAAGCGTAGGTTACGTATTATGTCCGTAACCTGCGTACCCTTTATACCTAACTACGTGCGAACAAAACGTAGCGCAGCGTAGCGTACCTTTATTGTGTATTATACACCCAAGAACCAATACCTTAATAAGAGATCCCTTCGCAGTACTTTGTCTCTAATCTGCGAATATACCTTTAAGGACAGTGTCCGTAATATACCTTTATCGCTAAATGGGAATAACAGACAAAAACCACAGTATAGAAGTAAGGAGATAAGAACTCCGTAAAAAGGTTGTATTTAAGTCCCTAATGGACAAAAGGGGGTTACAGGAATGGAAAATACAGGTTTAACAGGTAATGCAATAGACTAACAATAATCAGGCTCTACTAAGGGGAAGAGAAACAGATACAGGATACAATCAGCCAACAATACAATAAGAATAAGTACCGTGAATGCAACCGTTACCGTCTCATCAAATATGCGAAGCGCAGTCCGGTCAGAGCTCGCTATCGTTCAGGGTTGAACTATAGCCCGGTTGAAGGTCAGGGAAAGAAGGATGTGCCGAAGTGACCGTGGCTGCTCTGGGTCGCCTATCTTATAGGGTCAGAAAGGGGAGGTCAAAGGCCATTCCCATTGGTCAGAGATCGTATGTCAGGTCCACTGTGATTGGGGGTTAGCTGAGGCACCTGGTTTGAATAGGTGCAGGGGAGTGAACTTTAGGAATCCTTTGTTTGTCAGTATCGTCGTCAGGAGTTGTAAATAGCTGTAGAAACCGGTTACATCTAGATTCCTTTGTTATATACTTTCAACCGAAACTGTCTTGGGAATATGGAATTATGTCCATAACTATCGGGCCGTGTCTATTGCGAAATATTCGCAATGACCGGAATACTGCGCATAAGAAACGGAACGGGACTGTACTAAACACTATACAGATAGATGTATGCAATGCTAACTAAGCTATGTGTGGCGTTCTAAACCTTTAACTATATTTTATTTAGTGTAAGTATGTTATTATGAATTTATGTGTGATAGTATGGCTACTCTTCTGGTCCACTTTGTCACACATACTCGGGTATGGAAACTTTATTTGCGCAACTCTGCGAACCAAAATGGCGGCCATACTATCCTAAAATGGCGTGTGTGCAACTCGACTTCCACAACAGGTACTAAGAAACCGGCAACAAAATGATAGACAAATATGACACATAACACAGAGTCAATCAGAATAGGACACTCCAATTAAATCTGTCATTAAGTCCTGCTGGCTTGGTGGTTTTTAGCCAAAAAATCCATCTGGATTCAAGTTTTAACAAAGCTCCGTCACGATCTCCTCCACGACGAAGGGGGGGGGGGGGGGAGGAGGGCATGATCAATGAGTATAAATTTTAAATCAGCATTGGTGTGTCCTGCTTCTAAAAAGTGTCGGGCCACTGGTTGTTCAGCTGACTTGGACCTGATGGCCTGGTTAATTGCTGAACGATGTAAGGCCATCTGTTCTCTGATGGTCCGGATGGTCTTTCCCACATAATGTAAGTGGCATGGGCAGTACAGCAAATAAATGACATGTGTGGTTAAACAAGTTAACACATGTCTGATGGGAATGCTCTTATTGTTGCATTGTTAAATGATTTGCACACCACCAAGTTTTTACAGGTGGTGCAGCTTAGACATCTGTAGCACCCCGGAGGCTTAGATAGAAAGTTAGATGGTGGAGATGGTGAATCAAAACCCGTAATGTCCGTGTGGACCACTCTGTCCTTAATATTGCGGCCTCTGGTGTAGCAGGCCATAGGCCTCTTGTCCTGTAACCCGGGCAAGGATGTATCTGTTTTGACTATCTGCCATAACGCTGTAGTGGCCCTCTGTACTACAGGACTAGATAGAGAGAATTGTTGTTTCCAGGGTACCACTTTGTGTTGATCACGGACTTTGGGCTTGAGTAACTCCTCTCGGGGCATTGCTAGAATCTCCTTCTGCATGGTTTGCAGTGATTTAAGATTATAAACCCTGGTGACAAATTTATCCACCACCTTATTAGTGCTGTCCACAGCTGCTGTCTGAGTGCTGGATATGCGTGCCACTCTCATTAACTGTGACTTCGGCAGGCCTCTTTTTAATGGCTTTGGGTGATGACTTGATCCCAATAGCAAGGTGTTGCGGTCAGTTGGTTTTGAGTAAACTGCCGTTTGTAGAGTACCATTATTCAGTGACACTTGTACATCTAAATATTAAATTTGTTCAGTTTGAATATTATATGTATATTTGATAGGACCATTGCTGTTGTTGATAGCTGTGATGTGGTCTGTTAATAGGCTAATGGGGCCTGTCCATAAGCAGAACAAGTCGTCGATAAAACGACAATATAGCAGCATATGTTGAGCTATATGCTGTACCTGTAAAAACTTCTCCTGTTCCTCCATAAACATAAAAATGTTAGCGAGGCTTGGAGCAACCGGGCTCCCCATGGCACACCCCGTCTTTTGTTGGAAGATAGCTCCATTGAATAAAAAGTAATTTCTTTCCAACGTTAATGTCAACAGCTCCAAAAACAGATTATGATCTACTTCTTTGATGTCGTTGGTACGTAGAAATTGTGATAAATGATATATCCCAAGATATTGCCAGGTGGACAGAGCAGTTCATATCATGGACAGGCCGAGCAAACGTACTAAAGATGAATGTACTCCCACGTCTATTATATCTCTTTCAAGCCCTACCAATAAGGATTCCGGCGGTAACCTTTCAGAATTTGCACAAAATATGCACACGGTTCCTATGGGCAGGAAAAAAACCAAGAGTACGCTTGAAAACATTACATCGGGGAGTTAAGGAAGGAGGTTTAGGGGTTCCAAATTTAAAAATATATTATTACGCGGTACATATCTCACAAGCAGTCCTTTGGCATTCAGATAGAGACACACGTAGATGGGCCCAACTGGAATCAGAGATTCTACAGATGTACTCCGCCTCCACACTGTTATGGATTCCACATAAGACACGTCCTAGGAACATACAGGAGTCACCAGTAATCGCATTTACACTTGCAATATGGGATAGAATAACCAAACGCTACGGGATGATATCATCTCCACCAGCTCTATTTCCAATACGAGACAATCCAGATTTTCCAGCCGGAAAAGATGGACAATTTTTTAAACAGTGGACTGATATTAATTTACTATTTACTAATGATATAACTACAACACATATATTCCCTATGTTTAAAGATATGCAAATAAGATACAATATCCCTACGCAAGGTTTCTATCAGTTTCTCCAACTTTGAAGCTTCCATAAGGTATGTTACCCAGCGCAAAGATCGGAAAGTAAAACTCCATTGGAGTGTCTTTGCTATAAAAGGGCTCCCTCTAAGGGTCTTATATCCATAATTTACCAACTTATACTCAATTTTGGTAACCCTACCCGTACCTCCCACGAATTTGCGTGGGAAAAAGACCTAAAAAAACAACTAGAGGTGGAGATATGGGACCAGATAAAACAAAATCTGGTGTCAATTTCTCTCTCAATCCGATACAGAGAAAATGCATTTAAATTATATACCAGATGGTACATGACCCCGGAGAAGTTAGCCCGAATATACCCCAACACATCCGACCAATGCTGGAGGGCCTGTGGACAGAAAGGCACATTGCTTCATATCTTTTTTGAATGCCCAAAAATAGTAGGAATATGGAAAGAAATACATAGATTAATATTACAGATTACAGGGACGGATATCCCATTTAGGCCAGAATATATCCTCCTGCCTCAAAAAGTCCCAGGGGTACAGAAAGCAACACAAAAACTTATATGGTATATGCTCAGCGCTGTTAAAATTAAGATAGCATCACATTGGAAATCACAGACCATTCCATCTAGTACAGCAATAAGGGCAGGAATATGGGATGTGTACCAAATGGAATACATGGCTAGTTTTGTAGAAGATAACGAGCTTGCCTTCAAAAACATATGGTCCCCCTGGTTAACATATCATAAGCTCCCCCTACCATTTACATTTGGGCTATAAAATAGTACGGGTAAAAAAAAAAAAAATGAAAACCAGTATGCGAACAAACCCCTAAGTGGGGCCAAATTCCCGAGTCTGAAAATAACATGTAAGATGAAATGTAAAAATGTATGGTAACTTGAGTGAACCCGAATACAAACCGACTGTGTACCCCGCCCTCCCTTCCCTAATACCCTAAATTTCCCTTTCTTTTTTTTCTGTTTACCCCTACCCCCCACCCCACCCCACATATAGGATTGTATATGTTGTTATATGTACAACCATGAAAACCTGTCAATAAAACAATTAAGCAAGAAATTGTGCTACTGCTGCCACCCCTGCCACTTGGGGGATCGTAGTACATAAGCTACATACATCAAGGGTTACAAGAACCGTGCCAACCGGGACCTGTGTGACACCTTGTATGCGCTTTAAAAAATCTGTAGTGTCCTTTACATACATGGGCTGCTGCTGAACATATGGCTGGAGTACTATATCCAAATATTTAGAGACGGGTTGGAATAATGAATTGTTGGCCGAGATGATGGGACAGCCCGGGGGTTTTACAGGGTTCTTGTGCAGTTTGGGGACAGTATAGATGACTGGTATTACTGGAAACTTTTGAGTGAGTGCTCTTGCCAGATTTTTGTGGATTAAATCACGTTCTGTGGCATTTTTTAACAAAGTGTCGAGTTCACTTTGTAAGCTCCAGTGGGATCCCCCGCCAGCTTTTCATACACCGATGAGTCACCCAGCTGTTGTTCAATCTCATTGATGTAGTCCCGCAGATCCTGAACGACAATTGCTCCTCCTTTATCTGCCGACCTGATTATGATATGGCGGTAGTTGGATAAATCATGGAGGGCTGTACGTTCTTCACGTGATAAATTGTGATGTACTGTGGTGGTGGCAGAATTGTACTTAGAAACTGATGCGTCCACCAAGCGTGAGAAGGTGGGTAGAGAAGTGTTAGAAGATGCAGGATCAAATTGAGATTTGGTCCTCGACTGAATGAATTGTTGAACCGGTCCTAATGATTCTGATGGCTCCGTGTGTTGGAAGTGTTCTTTCAATCTGTCGATCAGTCTGCCCCTGTAATTCGTTATGTACGTTGGTGGGAATAAATGGCAGGCCCTTCTTGAGGACCGCTATTTCAGCTGGTTTCAAATGGTGTGATGACAAGTTATAAATTAGCTCCTCATTAGAGCTTTGAGCTCTCTTTGCCCTCTGGTTTTGGCCGCTCCGGCGGGTGGCTTTCCTTTTTGGCTTGAAGCGGTTGTTGGTTCTAAAGGGGCTTCTGATCTGCTTGTGCCATCGTCGGACTCCTGTACGCGGAAATCACTGTCCGAGTTGGAGGTGACTGTATCCCGTGTACGATTTTCTCTCCTGCGACGGTATCCATGAGGACCCTGTTTGTAATGCCTTTGTGGATCTGGTTCGCCTCCCATGAGCCACCTATAGACTTTGTTGTCTTCGTAATCCCTGGATACCGTGCTATATTTGCCCGCTTTGAATTTAAGCAGGTCCTTTTTGTAATTATCAACCTTGGTGTTCAGGTTGTGGAGCCAGTCAGGGTTGGCGATTTGTAATGTTGGAATTTGATGGAGGGTTTCTAATTTATCTATCTTGTCTTTCACTAATGATAACTCCCTTTTTGACTCCTCAATCACTAGGAGCATAAGGTCCATACTGCATTTATTTAGTGTCTCGACCCATTTTGCACAAAACTCAGGGTTAAAGCGACCGATGGTTGGAATGTTTCTGATTCGAAACCCCCGAGGTATCATGTGCTGTCTATAATACTTGGATAACGAAGATCCATGTAGCAGATAGTCGACCTCAGATTTTTTAAGTTGAAACATTTGGTGAAAGATGTCGTCCAATGATGTGTTGGCAACTAGGTCGTCGTCGGTGTCATTGTACAGAATCTGTTGGGCTTGTACATCACTAAAGCTGTGTAGTAAACCTCTGGTGGCTGGCATGGTGCGGCAGCCTGCCGAGGTATGAGATTGTGCATCCATTTTGTAATCCACAGGTAGTTAAAGCCAGGTCTGATATACTTCGGTGAATAAGAATAGGTGCCTTGCTCCGGGTGGACTGCCAAAACAGTCCTGGAGAATACAGAGGTGTTTGAGCCGGCACTCTCTTTGATGAGGTGATAGTTGCCCTGGGTGACTTCCAAAAAGATAAGGTAGTCTGGAAAAAACAGGCGTCACTCCAAGGGTCTTTTCAATCAATTTTTAGTGGCATAGTATGATCAACGCATAGAACTGCACATCAACAATGAAGTCGACGTTTCAATGTCATGTAGACATTTTTTTCAAGACATCAATGTGCAAGAAAACATAACAAAACACATATGGTTGGTATAGAGCTTAAATAGCGTCTTACCTGACCATGTCCGCCCGGCGACTGGGTGCACGCCGTCCCGCCCCCCTCGAGGGGAGATCCAGAGCGCGTGACGTCAGCTGCACGCTCCCATTGCCAGGAGACGCATAACGCTGGCGTCCCCAGCCGCCGGACACATATGTGTGTATATATATATATATATATATATATATATATACACATATATATATATATATATATATATATATATATATATAGTTAGGGTCAGTGTGCAACATTTTCAGGGGACGAGTTTATTTCTAAACATACCGTCTGGGGTGGTAGGGCTCTGTCTGTGCCTTATGTTATGTGGTGGGCACTGGGTTAGGAAGGTGGGCAGGCATGCGGGCAGGCTCCGTCCTGAGTAGCTCTTTCTGCGCGCTGTGTGGCGCCAGCGTCTCCGTCTGACGTCAGACGCCGGCGCAGCACTTTATACCCAGAGGCAGAGCACACGCTGGCTGGCTCCCGGCTCCAGGCTCCACTGACAGGGGAGTGAGCGGCGGGCGGCGGACAGTAGTGCGCACTATTAAAATGTTTGTGCGCACACCTTACAGGGAACTCTGTTTAACAGAGGCGGACAAGCCGTGCGGGGTCCCGGGCTGTTGCAGAAACGGCCCTGGTAGCGCTTCCTATACACGTGCCCACACCAGTTGTAGCGCTGACTACACACATGCTCACAGCAGTTGCTGACATTAGTAGTGCTGCCTATAGACGTGCCCACACCAGTTGCTGACATTAGTAGCACTACACTCACACTTGACTCTCCTGGCAGCTGCTCATCCTCTCCTGTGTATTCAGGCTGACTCTTGTTCCCTCATAGCCCCGCCCCTTATGCTCTGTGTAGCCCCGCCCCTCCGGCCATGTAGCTCCACCCCTTTTCGCACGTACTACTGCTGCGTGCTGACCTGGGCTCGGCTGGCCTGATCTGATCTTTAGGTATGGGTAGGAGCCTGGAGGGAGCTCTCAGTTCTGTGCCTCGGCGCTGCTTCCTGTCATCAAGTGTGACAGGCGCAGCAGCAGCAGCAGCCGGCAGCCACAGAGACAGACAGCAGAGGATGCAGAGCAGGACAGCGCCTCTCCTGCCCGGCGCCTACCTGCTTTGCATCCTCTGCTGAGCGGGTAGCGCCGGCCCTGGATTCCCTTAGTGGCCAAAAATGAATCCAGTTTTGATTAAAATTAATGAGCAGTAGTTGCTGTAACCGCCCCCACCACCAATGACTTTCAGAATGTTACTGCTCTAATGGTGAAGAATCCCATTCTTACACTAATTCAGGACGGAAGTTCTTTTCCTCCAGCCGCATGTCCTTAGTATACTGTACAGTGATCCTGTTAGCTGTATGCCTGAAATTACAGTACTTTTAGGCCCAACATGTGTGCTATACAGTGTAACAACTTGTGTACCATCTGGGGTCCAACCATTTGCTGTACTGTATGGTACAGTACAGTATGTTTACTGTATTTTGTCTTTTTCTTTCAGTTGCGCCAGCTGAAAGCTGCCCCACCACCCAGGAGCAGCAGCAGAGCAGCGAAAGCTAAGATAGTGGTAATCATTGTTATTGTTACGGTCACTATTTTCCTACAGTATACAGTAGTACTGTATTACTGTTACTGTATTACAGTATTTGCTTATTTGACAATACTTGATACTGTATCTTTTACACACAGAACGCCTCGTTATTGACAGAGGAGGAGGGAGCGGAGGAGCGGGAGAAGCCGGGACCCAGCACGGATAGTAAGTATTGTACTGTAGAACATCAGTATTCCCGCCATGTGTGCTGAATAATATAATACTTGTGGGCCCGACATGTGTACTGCGTAACACCTGTGGGACCACCATGTGAACCCTATAACACTTGTGGGACCCACATGTGTGCCATGCCGTATAACACCTTGTGTACCTCATACCATCTGGGGTCCAACCATTTACTGTACGGTACAGTATGTTTACTGTATTTTGTCTTTTTTTTCTGTTGCAGTGTCCGAAACTGTTCCCACCGCCCTGTAGAACCCGGACCAGCAGCAGCCGAGATCCAGCGCGGATGGTAAGTATTGGACTGTATAACACCAGTGTTCCCGCCATGTGTGCTGAATAATATAATACTTGTGGGCCCGACATGTGTACTGCGTAACACCTGTGGGCCCACCATGTGAACCCTATAACACTTGTGGGACCCACATGTGTGCCATGCGGTATAACACCTTGTGTACCTCATACCATCTGGGGTCCAACCATTTACTGTATGTTTACTGTATTTTGACTTTCAAACATGTGGCATACTGTACTATTAAATCAGATAACATACAATCAGAACACATACAGTCAGATCACATAAGTCATATAACAGGAGGGTGAGAACACCAGGAATGCGACACAGCTGCAGGAACAGATAAGTATCACCGTGTTATATTTTGACAGAAATTAACTTGATAGTGTGTATTTGCATTGTAATTTGATTTTCTATTGTATATTGTTTTTCATATTGTATTTATCTGTAAATTAATTTATATTTCATTTATATTTTCTATTGCACATTGTTTTAGTAGTTGGTTGTGTCTAGAGATTTATTGCATTTAAGTATATTACTGTTTTTCCTTTTTGCTTAACTGGTAAAAAGGGTATTGCAAAACAAGTGTTTGTGGAGCAACACAGCGCAATTAATTAAGTAGGGTGCAGCTTACCAAACATAAAAGAAGGTACACCACCTTCTGAGATTTCAACTTCACAAAGCAAATAATGTTTGAGTTGAGCGCAACCCTCTTAAAAAGATGTTAGGTACACAATCAATCAATGAAATTGATTTATTGTGACAAACAAAAAATGAACAAGATAAAACAAAATGCTGGAATTTTACATTACTTCCACCATAGTGAACATGGACTGCTTAATTTCATCAGGCACACAGTGACCTGAAGACTTTATGTCACCATGGCCCTTATTCTGATCTGTGCGGCCCGATCAGAATATGCGGCCAGGACCGTGCAGGCGAATCCCCGCCTTCCATACGGATCGCCACCTCCGTCCGTACGCGGATATGTGGCGGTCCGCATGAAAGTGGACAGGGATACGCCTCCTCCATCTTGGGAGCAGCCCCTGCATTCGATGGTCGCCGACCATCGAATGCAGGGCCGCACGTTTCACCAGCTCCCGCCACCCTAGACCACACGGACACTTGTCCGTATGAAATCATGTATGGGGGCGGGCAGCTGACATCCGGCGATGTCAGATGCCCGCCCCCTACACATGCGTCACGGCTTTATTACCATGCATACGCCCAGCGTTTGCATGGGAACGCCCATGAAACGCGGAGCGTATGCATAGGGTAATGAGGCTAAGTAGCCCCTCACGCCCCTCTCCGCCCCCTGTGCGGCGTCTAAAAAAAACGTACGGCGAAACCGCTTGCACATGCGCAGACGAAAAACATCGGCGGTACGACCGCAAGCGGCAAACACCGCACCAACCAGAATAAGGGCCCATATGAGGAGATTGAGGTGGGCTATACTTCAATAGAAGGTCTGTGGCACCACCACAGATGGCTTGATGTGGAAAAGTCCTCAAGTATAAAGTGCTGGTGCGTCCAAAAAGTGTCCAGTAGTCCGAAGTGCAAAGTGTAAGGTGCACTGAAGGTGACAATCTGTATCCAATGATAGCTGCAACGCGATTCGGAGATACTAAAGTCTCCTTTTTCAAGCTGAGTATGGGTACCTGTGTGACATGACCCCTTTTTGAACCAGCTTCCTGGGTCTTGGGAATCATGTTAGCCAAGGGTAACTAGGGTAACAAGGGTAATAAGGGTAAATTCAACAAAACAAAGCCATCATGGTTGGACAAAAAAGTTAGGTCAGCAATCAACAATAAAACAAGAGTGTTTAAATTCTATAAAAATAACGTAAATGAGGAGGCTTTCAACAAGTACAAAGAATCAAACAAAACTTGTAAAAGGGTAATCAAAGCAGCTAAAAGGGAAAATGAAGAGCACATAAGCACTGAAAGCAAAGCCAACCCCAAAAAGTTTTACAAGTACATAAGTAGTAAGCAAATAATTAAAGAGTATTACTTAGGATAAGGGACAGCAGAACTACTTAATGGGTTCTTCTCATCAGTGTTTACTAGGGGAGAGCAGACTCAGGAACGCACATGTACCACAAATGGGATGAACAAGCCGGATCTCAATATTGAATTCACAACCGAGGAGATAATATTGAGCAATCAGCAAAATCAAAACAAACAAATCACCAGGGCCAGATGGTATTCATCCTAGGGTACTAATGGAATTAAGGGAGGAACTAGCGACCCCTCTTTATTACATTTTTGATAATTCACTATTATCAGGAAAGAAAAGACTGAAGAATAGCTGAGGTAGTGCCAATATTCAAAAAAAGGAAAAAGGGACAACCCGGCAAATTACAGACCTGTGAGCTTAACATCAATAGTGGGTAAAATACTCAAAGGATTTTTAAGGGACGGTATCCAGGAATATTTAGACCTTCATAGTTTACTCTGTACTAACCAGCATGGGTTCGAGAAAAATCGTTCATGCCAAACAAATCTACTAGGTTTCTATGAGGAGGTTAGTAAAAACCTTGATAATGGATCTTCCTAGATTTTGCTAAAGCTTTTGATACAGTACCGCACAAGAGGTTGATAAATAAAATGGAGGACCTGGGATTAGGGGCAAATATCTGTAGATGGGTAGGGAACTGGATGTGTAATAGAGAACAAAGAGTAACTGTGAACAGTGCCGTATTAAATATACACCAGTACTAAATGGAGTGCCACAGGGTTCGGTTCTAGGGCCCATTTTCTTTAACATTTTTATCAAAGATATTGGGATGGGGTTACTCAGTAATGTATCCATCTTTGTAGAAGATACAAAATTGAGCAGAGTTATTAATTCAACAGAAGATGTCGCCGCGCTTCAAAATGATCTTGACAATCTAGATGAGTGGGCAAAAATGTGGAAAATGAGGTTCAATGTGGATAAATGCAAGGTCATGCACCTTGGGAGACATAACCAGTGTGCTAGTTATAAACTAAGCGGGGATGAATTAAGTAATTCAGTACTGAAAAGGATCTGGGAGTCCAAATAGATAACAAACTGGGGTATAGCGCTCAATGTCACATAGCAGCAAAAAAAGCCAACAAAATTCTACCATGTATAAAAAGGGGCATGGAAACTAGGGACTCAAAAGTAATTATGCCACTGTACAAAGGATTGGTTAGACCTCACCTCGAATATGTAGTACAATTCTGGGCCCCACACTACAAAAAGGTCATCATAGAATTAGAAAAAATCCAAAGAAGAGCAACAAAATGAATTAGGGGAATGGAGAATTTAAGCTATTTGGGGCTATTTACATTAGAGAAGAGACGCTTAAGGGGAGACATGCTCAACATGTACAAATATATCAGGGGTCAATATAAGGAACTGTCAAACACCCTTTTTACTGCTAGAAAGGAATCTAGGACACAAGGTCAGAGCAGTCAAACTTTGGAACTCTCTTCCGGGAGAGGTGGTGTCGGCAGACACAATAAATACGTTTAAAATAAGGTTGGATAAACATTTATTGGTTAAAAACATCCATGGGTACAAATAAGAATCAAAATCTTTCTTTACATTTTTCAGAACATACTATACACCAAGGGATTAACTAAAAAAAACCTAGGTTGAACTAGATGGACTCAAGTCTTTATTCAGCCTTACCTACTATGTAACTATGTAACGTACAATCAAATCACATAAGTCAGATAATATACAGTCAGATAATATACAGTCAGATCACATACAATCAGATCACATAAGGCCCCCATACACTAGGGCGACTTGTCCTTAGGACAAGTCGCCCCCGACTTCCCCCTGAGCTTCCCCGGCTGCTCCCCGGGGGAGCTTGATTAGACTGGCACTTGATGTGCCATTTTTTACATGTGATAAATCGTCTCGATTTATCACATGTAAAAAAACCCGGGGAGCAGGGGGGGGGGGGGGGGGCTGGGGACGCTGCGGGTGACACGTCTGTGTCCCCCCAGCGTCTGTGCAGCGAGGCGGTAGAGGGAGCAGGGGGGGCTGGGGACGCTGCGGGGGACACGTCTGTGTCCCCCCAGCGTCTGTGCGGCGAGGCGGGAGCAGGGGGGCTGGGGACGCTGCGGGTGACACGTCTGTGTCCCCCCAGCGTCTGTGCGGCGAGGCGGTAGAGGGAGCGGGGGTGGCTGGGGACGCTGCGGGGGACACAGGCGGCATAGAGCCGGGCAGGGGGAGCCGGCGGGACTCGGAGCTGTCAATGGTAGAAAAAAAAAGCCTATACAATGAATGGGCTGCCTGTGATTGGCTGAGCGCTCTCTCAGCCAATTGCTGACTGGCTGAGAGAGCGCTCAGCCAATCACAGGCCGCCCATGCATTGTATGGGCTTTTTTTTTTTATTATTCAATACTGACAGCTCCCGCCGTCTCCCCCTGCGCGGCTCTATGCCGCCTGTGTCCCCCGCAGCGTCCCCAGCCCCCCCTGCTCCCTCTACCGCCGCACTAGGTCCCAAGTCGGGTGGTCGGACGTGCAGCAGGTCCGACCACCCGACGCAGATCCGATGCGCACGGGACCGCGCATCGGATCTGAGGGGACATCCAAACTAGCCGATTTTGGTCCGATTTCTGCCAGATCCGACTGATCTGGCAGAAATCTGACCACAATCGGCTAGTGTATGGGGGCCTATAGAGTCAGATCACACACAATCAAATCACATAAGTCAGATAACATACAATCAGATCACACACAATCAGATTACATAAGTCAGATAACATAAGTCAGACAATATACAATCAAATCACATACAGTCAGATGACATAAGTCAGATAACATACAATCAGATCACACACAATCAGATCACATACAGTCAGATCACATAAGTCAGATAATATACAACTAGGTGATTCATCGCGCCCTACGGGCGCTCTTCACACCGTCGTAAGGGGCTGCGCCCCCTTAATTTGTGAACATTTGTATATGAGAAATATGGTTAGAATTGTATGAAAGATGCCCTGTATTGCAACTTAGGTGTCCGCGAATCGCGGGAGGGGGGGTCGCGGAGGGTGCCGCGAATTACAGGAGGGGGGTTGTGGGGGGGTGGATGCTGCGAATCGCGGGAGGGGAGGGATTGCAGAGAATCGCGGAAGGGGGGTCGCGGGGTGGGTTGCCGCAAATCGCGGGAGGGGGGTTACGGGGGCGGGGGTTGCGGCTAATCATGGTAGGGGGGGTTGCGGTGGGTGTGCCGGGAATCACGGGAGGGGGGGTCACGGGGTGGGGTGCCGAGAATCGCGGGGGGGTGTGTGTGTGCCGTGAATCGCGGGAGTGGGGGTTGCGGGGGGGGGGGGGGTGTGACGCGAATCGCCACAAGAAAAAATCAACACAGAAAGGTCAACACATGTAAATGTTGACATAAGTGTGGCACTTCATTGGTGTCCATGTCGACACATGAGAATGAATATGAAAACATAAAAAAAATGAAAAAAAAAAAAAAACTTCAAAAACTCATGTCAACCTTTTTCATTGTCGACCATAGCCATGTCAGTGTTTTCCATGTGCAATTTAATTCTGGAGCTGCCGCGAATCACGGGGGGTGCCGCGAATTGCGGGAGGGGGGGGTCGCGGGGTTGGGTGCCGCGAATCGCGGGAGGGCGGGGTTCACAGGGGTTCCGGGGGGGTTGCCGCGAATTGCGGGAGGTGGGGGGTCACGGGGGGTGCCGCGAATCGCCACAAGAAAAAAATCAACACAGAAAGGTCAACACATGTAAATGTTGACATAAGTGTGCCACTTGGTGTCCATGTTGACACATGACAATGAATATGAAAACATTCAAAAAATTAAATAAATCTTCAAAAAATCATGTCAACCTTTTTCATTGTCGACCATAGCCGTGCCAGTGTTTTGCATGTGCCATTTAATCCTGGGGCTGCCACGAATCGCGGGGGGTGCCGCGATTTGCGGGAGGGGGGGGGTTGCGGGGGGTGGGTGCCGCGAATCGCGGGAGAGCGGGGTTCATGGGGGTTCCGGTGGGGGGTTGCGGCGAATTGCGGGAGGGGGGGGGGGGGTCGCAGGGGGGTGCCGCGAATCGCCGGAGGGGGGGTTGCGGGGGGTGTGACGCAAATCGCCACAAGAAAAAAATCAACACAGAAAGGTCAACACATGTAAATGTTGACATAAGTGTGGCACTTCATTGGTGTCCATGTCGACACATGAGAATGAATATGAAAATATTCAAAAAATGACAAAAAAATGACAAAAACTCATGTCAACCTTTTTCATTGTCGACCATAGCCATGTCAGTGTTTTCCATGTGCAATTTAATTCTGGAGCTGCCGCGAATCACGGGGGGGGGGGGGGGTGCCGCGAATTGCGGGAGGGGGGGTCGCGGGGGTGGGTGCCGCGAATCGCGGGAGGGCGGGGTTCACAGGGGTTCCGGTGGGGGGTTGCCGTGAATTGCGGGAGGTGGGGGGTCACGGGGGGTGCCGCGAATCGCGGGAGGGGGGGTCACGGGGGGGGTGTGACGCGAATCGCCACAAGAAAAAATCAACACAGAAAGGTCAACACATGTAAATGTTGACATAAGTGTGCCACTTCATTGGTGTCCATGTCGACACATGACAATGAATATGAAAAAATTAAAAAAAATAAAAATAAATCTTCAAAAACTCATGTCAACCTTTTTCATTGTCGACCATAGCCATGTCAGTGTTTTGCATGTGCCATTTAATCCTGGGGCTGCTGCGAATTGCGGGGGGCTGGGGGGGTGTGTGCCACGAATCGCGGGAGGGGGGTCGCAGGGGGGGTGCCGCCAATCGTGCAAGGGGGGGTCGCGGGGGGGGTCTTTTTGCCGCGAATCGCGGGGAGGGAGGTCGCGGGGGGGGTTCCGCGAATCGGGGGGGGGGGGTGTCACGGGGGAGGGGGGGGTCGCGGGGTGGTGGTTATGCCGCGAATTGCGGGAGGGGTCGTGGGGGGGTTCTTTTTGCAGCGAATCGCGGGAGGGGGGGTCGCGGGGGTGTTTTTGCTGCGAATCGCGGTAGGGGAGGTCGCGGGGGAGCGGGTGTTTTTGCCGCGAATCGCGGGAGGGGGGGGGGGGCGCGCGGGGGGGGGGAGGTTTTGCCGCAAATCGCGGGAGGGGGGCGCTCACCTGGTGGCTGTGGAGTAGCAGTGCTGGGCAACATGGGAAGGCAGTGGGTGTCTGGCACTGTCTGTGGGCTCACTGGGCTGGTTCTCTGTCACATACCTCCCAACATGACCCTCTCCAGGAGGGACACAATGCTCTGTTTCTAGACTTCCCCTTAATGTATGATTGCCATCACCTGTTTTAAACAGGTTAATTTCTCAGAAAGGTGTTCAGCACAGATGAAGGCAATCACACATTAAGAGGAAAGTCCAGGAACAGAGCGTTATAGACACAGACACCCACTTTGAGTGACAGATGTAGCCAAATATATAGGAGATCAGATCACATACAGTCAGATCACATACAGTCAGATAATATACAGTCAGACCACATACAAACAGATCATATACAGTCAGATCACAAACAGTCAGATCACATACAATCAGATCACAAACAGTCAGATCACAAACAGTCAGATCACATACAATCAGATCATTCGATTGAATTTTTTTTCAAATTGTGTGCAGATCTCAGTACAACAGAGCACCTTTGGGATGCAGGGAAGGAAGATTCACAAAATGACGCTGCAGCTGCCACAACTGTATGTTGCTATTATGACACCATGGGCCAGAGGAATGTTTCCCACCCCCTGCTGTAACTGGTTCTGCAGTTAGAGAATGGTCCTACACACACACACACAACCATTCCCAGCATACCTCCAATTTCATCTCCTGTCTCTGGGTGTGGACGTTACTGCTCAGCCCCTCCCTCTGCCCTGCTCTGTATCATCAGAAAGTTTCGTTTCTTCCTGTTTCCTAGAATGGCGTCTGCAGACCTGGAAGCTGAGCTGAGCTGCTCCATCTGCCTGAGCACTTATACCGACCCCGTATCCCTGACATGTGGCCACAACTTCTGCCGGAACTGTATTGTACAGGTGCTGGATACACAGGAGGGGGCCGGGGGCTATTCCTGTCCGGAGTGCAGAGCAGAGTATCAGGAACGTCCTGCACTGGAGAAGAACAGGAAGCTGAGGAACATTGTGGAGAGATTCCTATGTAACCTGCCAGAGCCAGAGCCGACCCCGATCTTCTGTACTTACTGTGACCCTCCTGTGCCAGCGGCTAAAACATGTCTGCTGTGTGACGCTTCGTTCTGTGACAAACACCTGAGCAAACACAGTAAGTCTGCTGAACATGTTTTATCTGAACCCACTGATTCCTTTGAGGGCAGTAAATGCTCCGTACACAAGGAGATGATGAAGTATTACTGCTTTGAGGACTCTGCTGCTATCTGTACATCCTGCAGGGTGGCTGGGGACCACCGGGGTCACCACGTGGAACTTCTGACTGTGGCCTCTGCGAACAAGAAAGAGACACTGAGAGCAGTTTCTGAGACCCTGAAGTCTGAGAGAGAGGAAACTGAGAGGAGAGTGCAGCATCTGCAGGATCACAGGAGAGAGGAGAAGGAGAGAGCCACCAGAGTCACTGAGAGAGTCACTGATCTGTTTAGAGACATCAGGGAGAAGTTAGACACCCTGGAGAGGGAGGTCCTGGATGAGATCTCCAGACAGGTAGAACAGATGTCTCTCTCAGTCTCTGATCTGATCACACAGCTGGAGACACAGAAGGATGAGCTGTGCAGGAAGATTAGTAGCCTTGAGAAGATGTGTAGCATCACTGATCCATTAACTGTCTTGAAGAAAGATCCAGGAGGTGATGTCATCAGTCACATGAGCTGTGATGTCACCAGTGATGTAAATGTGGCTGGCTGTGTGGATGAGGGAATAATCTCACAGATGTTGCGCAGAGGACTTTCCCTCGTGGCTGATAGTCTGATGGATCTACAGATAAAGAGACATCTCTCAGTGATGGAGAAAGCTGATGTATTGCTGGATATAAAGACGGCCTATAATAGCATTATTATATCAGAGGATCGCAGATCTGCTTCTTGTACTGATGTAAATCAGCGCAGACCAGATGGACCAGAGAGGTTTATTGTGCGGCAGGTGATAAGTTCCTGTAGCTTCTCATCTGGGAGACATTACTGGGAAGTGGATGTGAGTGAGGCAGATAAATGGATGATAGGGGTGGCTGGTCACAGTATGGAGAGAAAGAGTAATGGTAATGAATCATTTATTGGTTATAATAACAAGTCCTGGAGCCTGTACTTTATTGAAAAACTTGGAGTATGTCATAACAATATACATACCAAAATATATCCAGAGTCTCCTGTGCAGACAGTCAGAATATACCTGGACTATGAGGCCGGGCGTCTGTCCTTCTATCAGCTGTGTGACCCCATCAGACACCTGTACACCTTCTCCGCCACCTTCACTGAGCCCCTGTACGCCGCCTTCTATGTGTACAAGAATTCCTGCATAAAAGTACTAAAATAAATACTGCAACAAGGAGATTATGTGCAAGATATCATAAAACATTAATTTACTGTGGAAAATGAACAATTGGATATTACTAATGTATTTCTTTGTGTATTCAGCTATCATGAACAATAATCACTGACAGACCTAACACAATTGTAGAGGTGAGATCTATTTGTTATTTAATTAATGTGTTCCTCAAACAGTAATATCCCTTTCACATTGCAAATGCCGGGTCACACCAGGGATTTGAACACGGGTCTGTCCTGGGAGCGACCCGGCATTTGCAATGTTTAGTTCCTCAGAGCAACCCGGCAATAAGCCGGTCGCTGATGTCACATATGGGCGGGGTTGAGCAGAGGTGCATCAGAGGTGGGGACGAGGCAGCACTTGGAGCTGACGCTGCCTACTACAAAGTGTAAACGGGACCCGGGATTAACCCTACACCCGGTATTAACCCTTCTTTTAACCCGGGTCAGAATTACGGGTTGCTGGACCCGGGAAATTTTTTAAAAAGGCCCTTTCATACCGCTCCACATCCTGTGTTGGTATGTCATCAAACCGGCAATATCCTGGGTCGCGGATGCTGTGTGAAAGGGGAATAACTTCCACCCAAAACCTTGGGGTTAACTAAGTTATAATAATGTCAACTGCATAATACTGTTTGCCGTATATTCACGTACAGTATATACTCTATGTAGTCTTATACATATATCTTTGGTTGTGGGTCATTGGGTCAACACCTTTAGGATGACAGGCCATAGGTCGTCACTTATTAAAGGTCAACGTGGACTTTAGGTCGACATGAAAAAGGTCAACATTTTGAGGTTTTTGGGGGGTGTCTATGTCGACTTACATTGACATGGACACCGTATAAGTGTACCACGTCCCCTCGCATGTCTTGTTTCGTACGTCATACTTTGGGCATTTATTCTCCCTCCGCGCCCTAGTGGATGGTTGGGTATGAAAAAAACGCTTTTTTAAAAGAATGCTTTTAAAAACCATGGAGAATTTTTTTATGTCAACCATTTGGCAGGTCAACCTAAGGTCCCTGTCAACATAAGCCATGTCGCCCTATGGGCTGTCGACCGAATATAGGCCCCCTTTCCTTTAGCACAGATGAGACCGGAGGCTCATGTAAGCAGAAATCTACTTATCTGTAGATCTGGTCATTCCCAGAATAATTCCTAGACTAGGCCAGGCCAACCTGTGGCTCTCCAGATGTTGTGAAACTACAAATCCCATCATGCCCTGCCACAGCTTTGCTACAAGGATTTGTTAATACTGTGGCAAGGCATGCTGGGATTTGGAGAGCCACAGGTTGGCCAGGCTTGTCCTAGACTGTCCTAATGGTTCCCAGCGCAGGAACTGCCTAGAAACTGGTTCCTCTTGAGCCATCACAATCACACAGTCTATGGCAGGCATGCCCAAAGTCAGGCCCGGGGGCCAATTGCGGCCCCTGCTGTCATTTCAAGTGGCCCGCAGCCTCCAGCTGGAAGCAGGCACAGCATCAGATGTGGGAAGCACAGCACAGGACACTTAAGGTGGGGCCCTGGCAAGCGCGTCTTTACCTTGCTGTCTGCTGCAGTGAGGAGGTGCCGGCCGCCACAGTCAGATGTGTTTGGCGTCCTACCTCTGCTGCTGCAATCGTATATCACCCTACTCCACAATCACAGTGACAGCAGTGTTTGGGGAGGGGGGCAGCAAAGGGGAAGCTTGCTCCCGTAACATGCAGAGCAGAGGAGGGCAGCAGCGGGAGCACAAGCATCTCCTGTCCTTACAGTGCCTGCTTTGCCTCTCCGTCCTCTGGCTCACACAAGGGGCTGGGAAACATACAGAGAAGGGAGGGGGCAGAGTGGGGGACATACAGTGAAGGAGGGTCAGGCTGGGGGATATACAGTGAATGGAGGCAGTGATGGCCATTCAGAGAAGGGGGAGCAGGGGCAGCCTGGGGGACACACAGTGAATGGGGGCAGAGTGGGGTACATAGTGAATGGGGGGCATACAGTGAATGGGAGTCATACAGTGAAGGAGGGTCAGGCTTGGGGACATACAATGAATGGAGGCACTGATGGACATTAAGAGAAGGGGGCAGGCTGGGGACAGAGTGAATGGGTGCAGAGTGGGGAACATACAGTGAATGGGGGACATACAGTGAAGGAGGGGCAGGCTGGGGGACATACAGTGAATGGGGGCAGAGTGATTAATGATTCAAAGAATGTCAGGCTGAATGGTCGGCCCCCCACATTTTCACCTCACCAAATCTGGCCCTCGTCTCAAAAAGTTTGGACACCCCTGGTCTATGGTGTTTCTCATAGTCAGCAAGGCCAGAGCCATAAAATAGTGCAGATTAGGAGAAGGTGTTACGGGTCTCAGACAACTCTGCTGAAAGTAGAACAATATGCCGGAATATTAATCTCATCCGAAGGGTGTAATATTATGTAATACAAGGGTTTTCCATATTGTATGGGGCGGGTATTAAGGGAAATTAATACTCTGTATAATCTATTGAAGCCGGACCACGCTCCCAGGTACTCACTTTTATTCAATAAACTAGTAAGCCCGTAAATATGGCGGCTTCTGCAGTGTACTTTCACTTTGAGCTGTGACAGTTTTTACTTTCACTTTGATATGTGACCGTTTTTAGACCACAAACTCTCCACCCCACCCCCCGGATACAGTAACATCCGCAGCCCCTCTCCACCGCACATCTCCGGCTACCGCATAAATAATAATCGCATATGTACTAACATACCCGGAAGAGGTGCAGGGAGTAGGAGGTCACTGGTCTGGGCAGTACAGCAGGAGGCTGCACGACAAAGGTGAGGGGACATGTGGTGGTGGGGGTTGCACAGGGAGGCAGGGGACATGAAAGGAAGTAGATAAGGGGGAGAGGACGGGGAGGGTATTTGTCTGCACACTCTAAGTGAGGTCTCTAATATTTTGGACCTATGTTGCCTGCTATTTTGCGTATCTTGCGGGGGTGCCACTCAGGGTAACTGTAATATATATAGAAAAATGATAGCACAGAAGATTATGCAAAAAAGTAGTTACACTGGTTGAGTGCACACTGAGAAAAAGTATATTGTATTGTATCTTATATTTGCTGTATTATTTGTATTAACTGAGTCAATATATTGCTCTGTGTCTCCTGTTCATCAGCGACCAGAGATGGTCGCTGATGAAAAAGAAACTGCCGGGGGAGCCCGGCAGTGGTAATCAGCTGGTCGCAGGAGCATGTTCCTGTGACCAGCGATCACTACAGGGGTAAAAACGGGAGTGCGCACCAGCCGATATATCGCCGGTGCACACTCCCATCGCGGGCAATATGCGACCATATTTCCCGCGGTATTGTACAAAATCGCCCCCGTGTGTACGCACCTATAAAGAGTTAAAATCACATACATTTAGACATGGTGCTCATACAAAGAATGAGAAAAAGTGAAGAATAGATTTTTAAAAAGATGTCAGAGTCCGTTTTCTGCTGCACTGTATTTGATTCTACTTTCCTAGGAATGTTCACTGGGTCTGTTTATTCATACATATACACTGTTGCCTTTTATGCCCCTTTCAGACCGCACTTTAAAAACGGTATATTGCCGTTTTTTTACCGTTTTAAAACGGTAATGTGTGCGGTCTGAAAGGTGCAGGACCACTTAACCGGTTAGAAAAAAACGTTTTTTCTAACCGGTTAAAATGCAGGGTCCTACCCGTTTCAGAACCGGTATTTTAGGCTCAAAATCGGTTCTGAAACGGTATTTAGGACCCAGCCAATGAGCTGGGTCCTAAATTCAGCACAGTGAATACTTAATGAGTGCTCATTAAGTATTCACAGCACTTTAGCCCCCCCCCCGCGCGCGTGTCGACACCCCCGCGCGCGTGTCGACGCCCCCCGCGCGTGTCGACGGTCCCCCCCGCGTGTCGGCGCCCCCCGTGTCGACTTACCCCGTGCCGATATCTCCGTTGTGGTTCCCGGCACTGCAGCTCAGTATGCTCGGAAAGCACTTATGAAAAAAGTGTCTTTCAAAAAATGGCTGCCCCCATACGAAAGACAGTTTTTTTAAACTGGGTTTCCTATGGGGCAGCCATTTTCTGGAAGACACTTTTTTCATAAGTGCTTTCCGAGCATACTGAGCTGCAGTGCCGATCCACAACGGAGGTACCCACACGGGGTAAGTCGACAGGGGGGGGGGGTGGCGCCGACACGCGCGGGGGGGGGTCGACACGCGCGGGGGGCGTCGACATGCGCGGGGGGCGTCGACATGCGCGGGGGGCGTCGACACGCTCTCGGTCGACACGCGCGAGGGGGGGGGCTGCACGGAGGGGAGGGCTGAAGGCTGCACTGGCTTTGACCCTGTATTTGGAAAGTTTCCAAAAACGGGTCTGCCAGTGTCAAAAAATCGGCACTTAAACGGTAATATACCGTTTAAGTGCTGCGGTGTGAAAGGGGTTTTATCTGGCAGACCCGTTTTTGGAAACGTTTCCAAATACAGGGTCAAAGCCAGATAAGCGGTCTGAAAGCAGCATAATTGGCTTACAGCCCAGTTTTTCTCCTTTGATATATTTCACATAGGGATGTATACTGGCTATTATTATTGCCAATTTGTTTCTACTGGTTAGCTCTTAGCTCAGTATATTCCCCCTTTAAAGAGAAGTGTGTGTGTACGATTTTGTTTCAAGCTCTCTCAGAGCTTGGGATTGTGTTCATTTGATCAGGGGAGGGAAGGAAGTATTGGCGTGTGTGCACGATTTTACATATAAATTATGCTCTTATTGGGTATTGGACCTCTGGTATTTGCACGCCAGATACATACCTCCCAACAGTCCCGATTTTATCGGGACAGTCCCGATTGTCAGGGCCTGTCCCGCTGTCCCACCCGCGGGCGGCAGTGTCCCGCAGTGTGGGGGGGCTGTTGGGAGTCCCCCCCTGTCAACTGCTAAGCAGCGGGGAATAAACGCTGTGCGCATGCGTACAGCGTCTATTCCCGCAGCCAGGGGGCTGGGGGCATGGCTAGAGGCTCACAGAGCCTCTGGGTCATGCCCCCATAGCGGCAAAATGGGGGCGTGGCCTCGCGGAAGAGCCGCAAGCATAGGCCACGCCCCCAAATTAGGCCACGACCCCGAAAATTTTGGCGCGCAGCATCAACGTCCCGCCTGCTGAACGACCAAAGTTAGTGGTATTCGTACAGGGATTTTTTTGACCAATTTCTGTGTGTAGTTTTTATTTGTACTGTATCACATTTGAAATATTATTTTGTGCATATTTATTTCGTACACTGGTCTTTTACCTGGCCCACTACTAGGAGTGTTATACACTTACTGAGCAATTTATTTTATGATTGTTCAGTGGGTTTGTAACTTGGGGCCTTATTCTGTTTGGTGCGGTCCGTTCCAAAATTCTTTCGGAGGGCGCTTTTTAGCTATCTGCGCATGCGTAGGCAACGCAATGCGCATGTGCAACGCAGTGTCTTCGCACTCGTTCTCACCAATACCGTCTACAAATGTGCACCGAACTCCCTCGGGAAATATGGGCGTAATATGGGCGTAATAATTGATTTCATTAAAAATAAATATATATGTTATGAGGTACCCTAATTGGATAAATGTGTCCAAATAAGCATGACTTCCGAATAGATTACTGAGGTTTGCGCAAATACACCAACTTGGTGCGTACGGTCAGATTCCCGTCCGTTCGGACGCAGTAAGACCATGCAGACTCTGAGTTCCCACCGCACACGCACGTTTGGATGCAGTCTGAAGACACTCCCTCTTCTTAAAGAGTTCGTCCGAACGGATGCGGATGACCTGTGGGCGTGTGTTCTTAGAATGTCCGCCATGCGTGGCGTTCGGTCATTTCCGAAAGAACGCGCATCCCGAAGAACCAACCAGAATAAGGCCCATAGTACAGAACACAGGGCTCAGATATCACATATACCTGTAGTACAGAACACAGCACTCATATCACATATAGTACAGAACCCAGCGCTCAGATATTACATATAGTACAGAACGCAGTGCTCAGATATCACATATACCTGTAGTACAGAACCCAGTGCTCAGATATCACATATACCTGTAGTACAGAACACAGCGCTCAGATATCACATATAGTACAGAACCCAGCGCTCAGATATCACATATAGTACAGAACCCAGCGCTCAGATATCACATATAGTACAGAACGCAGCGCTCAGATATCACATATACAGTAGTACAGAACGCAGCGCTCAGATATCACATATAGTACAGAACGCAGCGCTCAGATATCACATATAATCAGTGCTTAAAGTGGTCCTGGGGAGGTGGTGGAACTCACCTTTGCTGCCATTCGCGCCCCCCCCCAACAATATATGTCACAGCCAGGATGGGTGCTAGGGTGTTAGCGCCACCCTACAAGCTTTACATTTCTGGTCTATCATACACACACCCATGAATAGAATCATGTGGGGCACATAATGCCACCCCTAATTGAAATTATGGTGAAAAGTGGCAAACAAGCCCAAAAAAAGTAAGAACCATAACAATGCGCGCCGTAGGCGCGCTGAAAAATTTAGGGCATGGCTTTCTGGAACATGGGGATTATGCACACCGTAATAGCCATTACATACTGCACATCTACATTACACCGCCTACATAACACTGCACGTCCGAGTCTCCCACATCACGCTGCCCATCCCCATTCCCTACATCATGCTGCACATTCCTGTACCCTACATCACGCTGCACATCCCTGTACCCTACATCACACTGCAAGTCTATGTACTCTACATCTCACCGCCTACATAACACTGCATGTCCCTGTCACCTACAGTACATCACGCCACACATCTCCAACCCCATGCATCACGCAATACATCTCCATCCCCTAAATCACACTGCACAACCCCACACCATGCTGCAAGGTTCCGTTCCCTACATCATGCCGCATGTCACATACCCTGCATCACACCCCAACATGACATCATTTGCAGAATAAGGACATCATATACAACATTGGCACATGTGTTAAAGTGACAGAATTATAAAACCAATGATGTCATGGCCAGCACAGGGCCCCTCACCTTGATCTTTTTCCTGCTCTCTCCGCTGCTTTGGCCTGCACTGATCTGGACATACTGCTGCTCCCCCAGGCCCCACATCATTGAGATAACAGCTGTGCAGTCAGTAGTACACAGTGTACACAGCCTCAGGCTCTGTGACCATTACCATTTTGTTGGTGAGTTAGTGTACTGTACACTAACTCACCAACAAAATGGTAATGGTCACAGAGCCTGAGGCTGGAGCAGGAGGTGGAGGAGAAGCAGACTGAGTGCGCACTGCGCAGTAAAATGGTAAATGGCGCCGAGGCCAGAGAAAAGGCCCGCCAACGCCAACCCCCCCCCCCCTCCCCTCCCTCCCTAACTCAATCCCTCCGCGTCCCCCACCCACCTCCCCACAGAAGCCAGAAGCACAGACTTACTTGTTGGGGGTAATATAGTTGAACTTGTCCAACTTGTCTGATGTGATTCCTGGCGGGGGCTACTACTAGCGAAGGCAGCGTGTGGTAAGCGCTGGACTCGAGGCTGCACAGCGTCCACTCCGCTCTAGCTTGCTGCCGTGACAGCCTGCGCATAAGCGCAGGTCCCTCCTCTGTCCCCCCTTGGTGGCCAATCCGAACAGCAGGAGGGGGAGGCAGTCAGGTCAGTCCCCGCCCGGCGCTGTGTACCGCTCGGCGCTCATAGTCACAGCCGCCTGTCACTCAATAGAGTCTCTATTGTGACAGGCGGCTGTGACTGTGAGCGCCAAGCGGGGCACATAGACACAGAGTCACGGCAGCCGCAGCAGTAGCACCCACATCGGCTTGTCCCCGCGCATTGAGAGATCCATATGGATCCTCGGCAGGGCGGCAGCAGCAGCAGGCTGGGTGGGCGAAGGAGGCGGAACTGAGTTCCGGCTTCAATTTGAACTGCCGGAACTCAGTTCCGGTGCGTTCCGGCCCACTTTAACCCCTGCATATAATACAGAACACAGCGCTCAGGTATCACATATAGTACAGAACCCAGCGCTCAGATATCACATATAGTACAGAACCCAGCGCTCAGATATCACATATAGTACAGAACGCAGCGCTCAGATATCACATATAATACAGAACACAGCGCTCAGGTATCACATATAGTACAGAACCCAGCGCTCAGATATCACATATAGTACAGAACCCAGCGCTCAGATATCACATATAGTACAGAACACAGTGCTCAGATATCACATATACTGTAGTACAGAACGCAGCACTCAGGTATCACATATAGTACAGAACACAGTGCTCAGATATCACATATAGTACAGAACCCAGCGCTCAGATATCACATATAGTACAGAACGCAGTGCTCACATATCACATATACTGTAGTACAGAACGCAGCGCTCAGGTATCACATATAGTACAAAACACAGCACTCAGGTATCACATATAGTACAGAACGCAGTGCTCAGATATCACATATAGTACAGAACACAGCGCTCAGGTATCACATATAGTACAGAACGCAGTGCTCAGATATCACATATAGTACAGAACCCAGCGCTCAGATATCACATATAGTACAGAACGCAGCGCTCAGATATCTCATATAGTACAGAACCCAGCGCTCAGATATCACATATAGTACAGAAAACAGCGCTCAGGTATCACATATAGTACAGAACGCAGCGCTCAGGTATCACATATAGTACAGAACGCAGCGCTCAGATATCACATATAGTACAGAACGCAGCGCTCAGATATCACATATAGTACAGAACACAGCGCTCAGATATCACATATAGTACAAAACACAGCGCTCAGATATCACATATAGTACAGAAACCAGCGCTCAGATATCACATATAGTACAGAACGCAGCACTCAGATATCACATATAGTACAGAACCCAGCGCTCAGGTAGCACATATTGTACAGAACACAGCGCTCAGATATCACATATAGTACAGAACGCAGTGCTCAGATATCACATATAGTACAGAACCCAGCGCTCAGGTAGCACATATAGTACAGAACCCAGCGCTCAGATATCACATATAGTACAGAACGCAGCGCTTAGATATCACATATAGTACAGAACGCAGCGCTCAGATATCACATATAGTACAGAACGCAGCGCTTAGATATCACATATAGTACAGAACACAGCGCTCAGATATCACATATAGAACAGAACACAGCGCTCAGGTATCACATATAGTACAGAACACAGCGCTCAGATATCACATATAGAACAGAACACAGCGCTCAGGTATCACATATAGTATAGGTCACGGGACCCAGCGGCCAGTGGCGTAACTATAGTAGGTGCAGTGGTTGCACTTGCTATGGTGCCCGGGGGGGGGGGGGCGCGAGCCCAGCAAGCTACCCCCTGCACCATTCAGATGTTTTATATATATTTATAATTTTCTTGTGGCCTAGAGCAGTGCAGGCCGGGGCTGGCGCCTGTATGACCAGCGGTCACTGACCTCAGGGCCGGCGCTAGCCGCTCAGCAAGGTATGCAAAGCAGGGAGGCGCCAGGCTGGATAGGTGCTCGCTCCCTGCTCTGCACCTTGCTTGTGGTGTTGCTGCCGGCCGCCGCTGTGCCTGTCATATTGTATGACAGGCCGCAGCACTGGCAGCGTAAAGCAGGATTCCCTGGGGAATGATGGGGGAATCTGCACTGAGCGGTGAGCAGCATCATCATTATTTCTAAATATCCGGGCAGCTAGGGCTCCTCCCGTCACGGTCCCGGCCGGCTCCTGCTGCAATGAAAACTGACAATTAGAAAATGGCTGCCCCCATACTGCAGACAGTTTTCTGTCTGCAGTATGGGGGCAGCCATTTTCTAAGAGTCAGTTTTCATTGTAGCAGCAGGAGCCGGCCGGGACCGTGATGGTCAGGCAGGTCCCGACAGAGAGCCGGGCGAGACGCAGACCGCGGGTAAGAAGGGGGGGGGGCAAGTTAGGTGTGTGCGGGGGGTGCCGAATAAACGTGCGGCGGGGGGCTCTAAATAGTTAGTTACGCCCCTGGGCAGCAGAACCTGGTAAGCGTGTTAAACGTGATGGGGGTGCATCAAGCCAGAGAGGTGCTCACTCCACTAGCTAGCACCTGTTGGATCCCCGGCGACTGGAGAAAAACAGGAGCCAGGATAAGGGAGCAGGGGGCTCTGTGCCTCTGTCCGCGAACACACCGAGACCCTGTACCCCTCCAAAAATGTTAGAGGAGACAGGAGCATCTGTCAGGGCACCCAGCGCTATCTGGAAGTGCAGATTCCAGGAGCGCTGGGGCACTGTGCGTCTGCAGCCCCAGGCAAGGAGAATGTAACTTCTGGCAATGAGCATGTAGGTAAGCGGACCTTACATGGTATAATTTGTAATAGGCATTAAGATGTGTGACATAATGTGTAATAGGTATTATTGTTTGTGGTTTAATATGCAAGGGGCATTATGGTGTGTGGCATAATGTGTAATGGGCATTACAGTGTGTGACGATATGTAATTGGCAATATGGTGTGCATAATCCTGGTGCTGTGTATCCAAGTGGCTAAGTGACTTTTCCTGGCATAGTGTTTCTAAGGGGCTCTTCTTGGTGCAGTGTGTCAAAGGGGCTTTACCTGGCGTAATGTGTACAAGTGGTACTGTGTGGTGTAATGTGAATAACACACTACTGTGCAGCGTGATTTGAATTGGTACTATTATGTGGCCCTGCCCCTCCCGCACAAAGTCACTTTGGCGAGCACTCTCACAGTGTTTTCGTGTGTGTGTGTGGGGGGCTGGGGCACAATTCCTTTTCTGCCACAGGTCCATCAAATTGTCTAGTCATGGTACTGCTGCTACTTGGCATATTATGAGTGTATGAGGCACTACTACTATGGACATTATACACCCTTTTTTTGAAGCATGCGCCTTCTGCACCTGCTGCCTTTCTGTAAAGTATGGGAGGCGCAAATTTACAGTTTGCAGGGGGGCGCTGAACACCCTAGCCCCGGCCCTGACTGACCTTGTGCGCAAACTGCGGGGGGTGGGAGAATGCTGATGCAGGCACAGCAGCCGGCAGGGGTTTCCAGGTGTCCGCAGCATTGATGTCAAGCAACGGCTGTCAGGGAGGGGATGTCCGGTGAGTCCGGGTAGCGGCGCCTAGGGGGGGGGGATGGCCGAATAACCGTTGATGTCTGGCACCGGCCGACGGAGTGATCCATGGGACAGCTAATGCTGTGGCGCGAGGGGGGGAAGGCAGGTGTCCGCGCCTGGTCAGCAGAGCCTCATGGCCACCTCTACTTAAGTGGCAAATTGGGGACATGACCATGGCCCAGCCAGGACACGCAGTGACCGCAAATGGCAGACTGAGGTGGTAATTATCTCCTGGTCTGCCAGCATGACCACAGAGTCGAGAGCCTTTCTATAGTGGCAGCCTGTCAGCCAGGAGATTTCCGAGGAGCAGCTGCAGGCAGTCTGAGGTAAGGAAAAGTTTGTGTTTATGTCTATGGAAATGTGATTACCCCACTTCTATGTATAATGTAAAATAATTTATTATATGTAGATATGTAATTGGTGATTATTGGTGTTAGTTACTCGAGCGTAATTGCTGTCCGGCGTCTCACTATCCTCCCAGCCCCTTCCTATCCCCCAGTGTCTTTCTCCCCACCACCTAGGGTCTCTCTACCCGCTCTCCACCACCTAACATCTCCGTATTCCCTGCCCACCGCCTAGCATCTCACTATCCCCTCCACCTAAGGTCTCTCTATCCCCTCCCTACTGCCCTGTATCTCACTGTCACCTCCCTACTGCCCTGTATCTCACTGTCACCTCCCTATTGCCCTGCGTCTCACTGTCACCTCCCTACTGCCCTGCATCTCACTGTCACCTCCCTATTGCCCTGAATATACCTGTCCCCTCCAGCAGATGAAAACTTGTACTGCACCACATTATGGTGGTAAAGGGGTAAGGGGCCCATTTATCAAGTAAGATTTGCGGCTAAATCCCCGGCTTAACCGCAAATATTAAGTTTCACTGAAATGTATGAAAGGGGACCGCAGCAGGAATCTCCGATCCGTGCTGCAGCGCCGCCGGCCGCATCCCCCATAGGTTTCTATGGGGTATGCGAAGCTGCCCGATGTATCAACATCGGCCAGCCCGGCTTCGCACCCCTGGGCTATCGCCATTCTGCTATGGCGATATCCCATTGTAGCCTATGAGTGCATATCGCACTGCCCGAGCGGCAGTGCGGTCAGCGGAGTCGCGGGGGGGTCAGCACGTAACCGCGCATGCGCAGACCCCCGGCTTCCGGGTCAGGGCTTCGCAGGGACGGGCTCCTTTTGGAGCCCTGTCCCTGCGCCTTCAATTTGATAAATCCAGGTGGTATCAGATGATACCGCAATGCGATGCCCGGCGATGTCATCACGCCGGCATCGCTTTATAATGATAAATGCGCCCCTATGCCTGCAGTGCAGAGTATGTTTTTTTTTTTTGGAGGCCGATGTGTTTTTTTCATGGGGGGGACTTTCAAGATATTTGCTATGGGGCCCACAAAGCTGTAGTTACGCCCCTGCCAGCGGCAGTGGCAATGGATGCCTTAACCGTGGCTTGGGATTACCCCTTGATTTACATATTCCCACCGTTCCCGTTGTTGCCGCGAGTACTCAAACGGATCAAGAGGGAATCTGTAACGGAGATCTTGGTGGCGCCGAATTGGCCTCGTCGGCCGTGGTACGCCGATCTTCAGGGGCTCCTGATAGACCAGCCTTGGCGGCTTCCTCCAAGGGACGATCTTCTTCTGCAGGGGCCATTAGTCTACCAAGGCTTACCGCGGCTGCATTTGACGGTGTGGCTGTTGAAACCGTGCTGTTAAGCAGACGTGGCATCCCATAAACGGTCATTCCAACGATGCTCAGAGCTCGGAAGGAGATTACTTCCCGTCACTATTATGGAATTTGGAAAGCTTATGTGGCGTGGTGTGAGCACCGGAAATTTCCCACGTCTGATTTCTGTCTTTCTCGGTTACTCCGATTCCTACAGGTGGGGTTTAAAGCGGGCCTCCGGCTTGGCTCGCTTGAAGTTCAAGTGTCAGCTTTGTCGATATTTTTTCACCGACGCTTGGCAGTCATTCCGGAGGTCCAGACTTTCCTGAATGGATTACTCAGGCTCCAGCCACCTGTTCGGGCCCTGGAGGAGCCTTGGAATTTGCCTCTGGTGCTTGATTATCTCAAGTCCAGTGTTTTTGAACCATTGGACTCCATTGATCTCCGTCTTCTCCCGTGGAAGACGATTATGCTTCTGTCTCTTGTCTTGGCACGAAGGGTGTCTGTCCTTAGTGCTCTGTCATGCCGGTCCCCTTATCTGGTATTCTCCCAGGATAGGGCGGAACTTCGGACTAGATTGGATTACCTTCCTAAGGTTGTGTCGGCGTATCATCTTAACCAACCTATTGTGGTTCCGGTACTGACGGGTGAATCAAAATCACTGGATGTAGTTCACACCTTGCGGATTTATGTAAACAGAACCAAGGAGATCAGGAAGTCAGACTCCTTATTCGTTCTGTATGCTACTGCCAAGAGGGGCTGGCCGGCCTCCAAACAAACTCTGGCAAGATGGATCTGTCTTACCATAAAGCAAGCGTATGTGCAGGCGGCTCAGGTTCCGCCTCATAAAGTTTCAGCCCACTCCACACGTTCAGTGGGACCCTCTTGGGCAGCAGCAAGAGGTGGCTCTTTGACTCAGCTGTGTAGAGCAGCGACGTGGTCTAGCCCAAACACATTTATCAAATTTTATAAGTTTGATACTTTTGCGGCCTCTTGTGCTAATTTTGGCCGTGCTGTGCTGCAGGATGCCCAGCGCCTTCCCGCCCGTGGGGATGGCTTTGGGACGTCCCCAGCGTAGTGACTTCAGTGTCCCCTTGGATGAAGGAGAAAATAGGAATTTGGTACTCACCGTTAATTCCCTTTCTCCGAATCCATAGGGGACACTGAAGTCACTACGCTGGGGATAGAGTGATGCATTGGAGGAGTCGGCACTTTAAGAAATTGAAGTGTGGCATGGCTCCTCCCCCTCTATCCTCCCCTCAGACCTCAGTCTTAGTTAACCGTGCCCGAGAGGAGAAAAGAGACCAGGGAATCTCCGACAGAGAGAGAGAGTTAAGAACAGTAAACATATCATAAAGTCAACCATAACTGAACGCCCTCCCGGCGCTGTTCTTGACTGGGTTTGGGTGTGTTCAGTCCGCATGCTAGTTTAGTTGTGCATGCGATTGTCTGCAGTTATGGTTGACTTTATGTTATGTTTACTGTTCTTAACTCTCTCTCTCTCTGTCGGAGATTCCCTGGTCTCTTTTCTCCTCTCGGGCACGGTTAACTAAGACTGAGGTCTGAGGGGAGGATAGAGGGGGAGGAGCCATGCCACACTTCAATTTCTTAAAGTGCCGACTCCTCCAATGCATCACTCTATCCCCAGCGTAGTGACTTCAGTGTCCCCTATGGATTCGGAGAAAGGGAATTAAGGGTGAGTACCAAATTCCTATTTTCTCTCTTTCCTAGCAAGACCACATCCCTATATTTTTAGATGCACGCCTTCATCACGCACACTTTTTGTTAAAAGTATGGAGGGGACTGCAATGAGGTAGGAGGAGTCAGGAATAGTAAGGGGAGGAGTTGAGTAGTAAGGGGAGGAGTCCATGCCAAGTCTCAGATGCTGATGTCAAAGTGGGCATGTGTGCTTTAAATGCCAGGGCCTATTTATAGTCCCAGTCGGGCCCTAGCCGTGAGTATAATTTCCTTCCACAGGTCACCCTATGGATTTATTCAGGACTGGACCACCGATGGATGGACGAAGGGTGACCTACCTACGGGCGCAACATAGGTAAGTATCAGTATGCATGGGCTCTGTGTGAAATAAAGCTTTATTTTTCTTATGTGTCAGTGTGTTTATTGAACTATTGGTTTTGCTGTGGAATTAAGAGTCCCAGCAAGCCCATTAATGGGCTCTCCCAGTGTACATTCCAGGCTTGCTGGGACTCATAGTTCCACAGCAAAGCCCAATTTTTTTTTTTATATATATGTTTTACACTTGAATCAGCCCAGTACCCACATCCCAGGGTCACCGGGGACAGCACCAGGCTTCATCCTGGGCAGGTAAGTTCTGGAGGGGGGGACCCCTTTATTGGGGGGGTCCCTACTCCCCCAGGACCCCTGTCCAGGCTGACTGGTCGGTAGGAATGAATGCTTTGACTGGGGGACTTGTATAAAAATTTCCCCCCCCGGCTGTGGCATTAATCTGCTGGCTGGTTGGGCTCGGTTTTCAATATATGTGGGACCCCTACTCATTTTGTCCCCTGCATTTTGGGAACCAGGAGCGGCCCTGGGGCCTGGTGCTGGTTGTAAATAATCAGTGAAACCCTACTCAAATTGTTTCCTGATTTTTTACAACCAGGACCGACTCTTTGTGCCTGGTGTTGGTTACAGCCATGAGGGGGGGACCCCACGCCGTTTTTTAAATTTATTTATCTCTTTTTTTCACACTGAAGCCTGCACGGATCTGACTGATAGGGGACATGACCACGGCCCAGCCAGGACACACAGTGACCGCAAATGGCAGACTGAGGTGGTAATTATCTCCTGGTCTGCCAGCATGACCAGAGAGTCGAGAGCCTCTCTATAGTGGCAGCCTGTCAGCCAGGAGATTTCCGAGGAGCAGCTGCAGGCAGTCTGAGGTAAGGAAAAGTTTGTGTTTATATCTATGGAAATGTAATTACCCCACTTGTATGTATAATGTAAAATAATTTATTATATGTAGAAATGTAATTGGTGATTATTGGTGTTGGTTACTCGAGCGTAATTGCTGTCCGGCGTCTCACTATCCTCTCAGCCCCTTCCTATCCCCCAGTGTCTTTCTCCCCACCACCTAGGGTCTCTCTACCCGCTCTCAACCACCTAACATCTCCGTATTCCCTGCCCACCGCCTAGCATCTCACTATCCCCTCCACCTAAGGTCTCTCTATCCCCTCCCTACTGCCCTGTATCTCACTGTCACCTCCCTACTGCCCTGTATCTCACTGTCACCTCCCTACTGCCCTGTATCTCACTGTCACCTCCCTACTGCCCTGCGTCTCACTGTCACCTCCCTACTGCCCTGCATCTCACTGTCACCTCCCTATTGCCCTGAATATACCTGTCCCCTCCAGCAGATGAAAACTTGTACTGCACCACATTATGGTGGTAAAGGGGTAAGGGGCCCATTTATCAAGTAAGATTTGCGGCTAAATCCCCGAAAACGGCTTAACCGCAAATATTAAGTTTCACTGAAATGTATGAAAGGGGACCGCAGCAAGAATCTCCGATCCCTGCTGCGATCCCCCCCTGCAGCGCCGCCGGCCGCATCCCCCATAGGTTTCTATGGGGGATGCGAAGCTGCCCGATGTATCAACATCGGGCAGCCCGGCTTCGCACCCCTGGGCTATCGCCATTCTGCTATGGCGATATCCCATTGTAGCCTATGAGTGCATATCGCACTGCCCGAGCGGCAGTGCGGTCAGCGGAGTCGCGGGGGGGTCAGCACGTAACCGCGCATGCGCAGACCCCCGGCTTCCGGGTCAGGGCTTCGCAGGGACGGGCTCCTTTTGGAGCCCTGTCCCTGCACCTTCAATTTGATAAATCCAGGCGGTATCAGATGATACCGCAATGCGATGCCCGGCGATGTTATCACGCCGGCATCGCTTTATAATGATAAATGCGCCCCTATGCCTGCAGTGCAGAGTATGGGGTTTTTTTTTGGAGGCCGATGTGTTTTTTTCATGGGGGGGACTTTCAAGATATTTGCTATGGGGCCCACAAAGCTGTAGTTACGCCCCTGCCAGCGGCAGTGGCAATGGATGCCTTAACCGTGGCTTGGGATTATCCCTTGATTTACATATTCCCACCGTTCCCGTTGTGTCCGCGAGTACTCAAACGGATCAAGAGGGAATCTGTAACGGAGATCTTGGTGGCGCCGAATTGGCCTCGTCGGCCGTGGTACGCCGATCTTCAGGGGCTCCTGATAGACCAGCCTTGGCGGCTTCCTCCAAGGGACGATCTTCTTCTGCAGGGGCCATTAGTCTACCAAGGCTTACCGCGGCTGCATTTGACGGTGTGGCTGTTGAAACCGTGCTGTTAAGCAGACGTGGCATCCCATAAACGGTCATTCCAACGATGCTCAGAGCTCGGAAGGAGATTACTTCCCGTCACTATTATGGAATTTGGAAAGCTTATGTGGCGTGGTGTGAGCACCGGAAATTTCCCATGTCTGATTTCTGTCTTTCTCGGTTACTCCGATTCCTACAGGTGGGGTTTAAAGCGGGCCTCCGGCTTGGCTCGCTTGAAGTTCAAGTGTCAGCTTTGTCGATATTTTTTCACCGACGCTTGGCAGTCATTCCGGAGGTCCAGACTTTCCTGAATGGATTACTCAGGCTCCAGCCACCTGTTCGGGCCCTGGAGGAGCCTTGGAATTTGCCTCTGGTGCTTGATTATCTCAAGTCCAGTGTTTTTGAACCATTGGACTCCATTGATCTCCGTCTTCTCCCGTGGAAGACGATTATGCTTCTGTCTCTTGTCTTGGCACGAAGGGTGTCTGTCCTTAGTGCTCTGTCATGCCGGTCCCCTTATCTGGTATTCTCCCAGGATAGGGCGGAACTTCGGACTAGATTGGATTACCTTCCTAAGGTTGTGTTGGCGTATCATCTTAACCAACCTATTGTGGTTCCGGTACTGACGGGTGAATCAAAATCACTGGATGTAGTTCACACCTTGCGGATTTATGTAAACAGAACCAAGGAGATCAGGAAGTCAGACTCCTTATTCGTTCTGTATGCTACTGCCAAGAGGGGCTGGCCGGCCTCCAAACAAACTCTGGCAAGATGGATCTGTCTTACCATAAAGCAAGCGTATGTGCAGGCGGCTCAGGTTCCGCCTCATAAAGTTTCAGCCCACTCCACACGTTCAGTGGGACCCTCTTGGGCAGCAGCAAGAGGTGGCTCTTTGACTCAGCTGTGTAGAGCAGCGACGTGGTCTAGCCCAAACACATTTATCAAATTTTATAAGTTTGATACTTTTGCGGCCTCTTGTGCTAATTTTGGCCGTGCTGTGCTGCAGGATGCCCAGCGCCTTCCCGCCCGTGGGGATGGCTTTGGGACGTCCCCAGTGTAGTGACTTCAGTGTCCCCTTGGATGAAGGAGAAAATAGGATTTTGGTACTCACCGTTAATTCCCTTTCTCCGAATCCATAGGGGATACTGAACGCCCTCCCGGCGCTGTTCTTGACTGGGTTTGGGTGTGTTCAGTGCGCATGCTAGTTTAGTTGTGCATGCGATTGTCTGCAGTTATGGTTGACTTTATGTTATGTTTACTGTTCTTAACTCTCTCTCTCTCTGTCAGAGATTCCCTGGTCTCTTTTCTCCTCTCGGGCACGGTTAACTAAGACTGAGGTCTGAGGGGAGGATAGAGGGGGAGGAGCCATGCCACACTTCAATTTCTTAAAGTGCCGACTCCTCCAATGCATCACTCTATCCCCAGCGTAGTGACTTCAGTGTCCCCTATGGATTCGGAGAAAGGGAATTAACAGTGAGTACCAAATTCCTATTTTCTCTCTTTCCTAGCAAACCACATCCCTATATTTTTAGATGCACGCCTTCATCACGCACACTTTTTGTTAAAAGTATGGAGGGGGGCTGCAATGAGGTAGGAGGCGTCAGGAATAGTAAGGGGAGGAGTTGAGTAGGAAGGGGAGGAGTCCATGCCAAGTCTCAGATGATGTCAAAGTGGGCATGTGTGCTTTAAATGCCAGGGCCTATTTATAGTCCCAGTCGGGCCCTAGCCGTGAGTATAATTTCCTTCCACAGGTCACCCTATGGATTTATTCAGGACTGGACCACCGATGGATGGACGAAGGGTGACCTACCTACGGGCGCAACATAGGTAAGTATCAGTATGCATGGGCTCTGTGTGAAATAAAGCTTTATTTTTCTTATGTGTCAGTGTGTTTATTGAACTATTGGTTTTGCTGTGGAATTAAGAGTCCCAGCAAGCCCATTAATGGGCTCTCCCAGTGTACATTCCAGGCTTGCTGGGACTCATAGTTCCACAGAAAAGCCCAATGTTTTTTTTATATATATGTTTTACACTTGAATCAGCCCAGTACCCACATCCCAGGGTCACCGGGGACAGCACCAGGCTTCACACTGAAGCCTGCACGGATCTGACTGATCCGTGCAGGCTTCTGTCAAATATGCCAGAAAAATTAATGTATTTTCCTGACGTATTTGGCCGGCAATTAGCGTCCGTTTACCTCTTATTAGTATTTTCAATAAAGCCGCTTAGTAAATTAGAAATCTATTGAAGGATTCGTTTGAATGGTGATTCCTATGTGCCATCAATATCAATACGAATTTACGTATTTTCAAGAAAGTAAATCCCGAAAATACTTATATGCATAAAAAAATTGGTAGGCGAGCGGAGAGACGCGGGCGAGCGGAGCGGGGCGGGTGGGGGGGCGGGCTGGCTGGCTGTAAGCACAGGCGGGGGGGTGCACACACAACCCTCCCACCCTACTGCACCCACCCTGCTGCAAGCACCCTCCCGCACCCAAGCAGATTCAGTCGAGCATGAAGCCCCTTGGCATCGAGCATGTAGGTAAGTGGCACTTATGTGTCAAATGTGTAATGGGCATTATGGTGTGATATATAGTATGTAATGGGCATTACGGTGTGTTATATAGTATGTCATGGGCATTACGGTGTGTTATATAGTATGTGACGGGCATTACGGTGTGTTATATAGTATGTAATGGGCATTACCATGTGTTATATAGTATGTAATGGGCATTACGGTGTATTATATAGTATGTAATGGGCATTTCGGTGTGTTATATAGTATGTAATGGGCATTACGGTGTGTTATATAGTATGTAATGGGCATTATGGTGTGTTATATAGTATGTGATGGGCATTACGGTGTTATATAGTATATAATGGGCATTACGGTGTGTTATATAGTATGTAATGGGCATTACGGTGTGTTATACAGTATGTCATGGGCATTACGGTGTGTTATATTTTATGTAATGGGCATTACGCTGTGTTATATAGTATGTAATGGGAATTACGATGTGTTATATAGTATGTAATGGACATTACGGTGTGTTATATAGTATGTCATGGGCATTGCGGTGTGTTATATAGTATGTGACGGGCATTACGGTGTGTTATATAGTATGTAATGGGCATTATGGTGTTATATAGTATGTAATGGGCATTACGGTGTGTTATATAGTATGTAATGGGCAGTACTATGTGTTATATATAGTTGCATAGTAGGTAAGGCTGAAAAAAGACTTGCGTCCATCTAGTTCAACCTGGTATAGATATCCATTGCTGATTTGGTAGGTTCTGATATTTCACAGACAGATTATATTTCTTATTTGTACCCATGGATGTTTTTCTCCAGTAAATGTTTGTCCAACTTTGCCTTGAACGCATTTAATGAGCCAGCCGTTACCACCTCTCTGGGAAGAGAGTTCCAGAGTTTGACTGTTCTGACCGTAAAGAAATTCTTTCTACTAGCTGAATTAAATCTTTTTTCTTCTAATCTATACTCATGCCCTCGTGTCCTAGATTCCTTTCTAGTAGAAAAGAGGGTGTGTGACAGTTCCTTATATTGGCCCTTGATATACTTGTACATGTTGAGCATGTCCCCCCTTAAACGCCTCTTTTCCAATGTAAATAGTCCCAAATTGCTTAATCTCTCCCCGTAGCTTAAATTCTCTATTCCCCTAATAAGCTTTGTTGCTCGCCTTTGGACTTTTTCTAATTCAATGATGTCCTTTTTATAGTGTGGGGCCCAGAACTGCACTCCGTACTCGAGGTGAGGTCTCACCAATGCTTTATACAGTGGCATAATTACCCTTGAGTCCCTAGTTTCCATTCCCCTCTTAATACATGCCAGAATTTTGTTGGCCTTTTTTGTAGCTACATTACAATGGGCACTACATCCCAGTTTGCTGTCTATTTGGACTTCTAGATCCTTTTCAAGTATGGAATTACCCAGTTCCTCTCCGCTAAGGTTGTAACTTGCACACTGGTTGTGTCTCCCAAGGTGCATAACCTTACATTTATCTACATTGAACCTCATCTTCCATTTTTTTGCCCACTCATCTAGAATTGCAAGATCATTTTGAAGCATGGTGATGTCTTCTGATGATTTGATGACTTTGCTAAGTTTTGTATCGTCCGCAAAGATGGATACATTACTGAGTAACCCTATCCCAATATCGTTAATAAAAATGTTAAACAAAATGGGCCCCAAAACCGAACCCTGGGGCACTCCACTTAGTACCGGTATCGTATCTGATATGGCACCATTCACAACCACTCTTTGTTCTCTATTACATAGCCAATTCCCTACCCATCTGCAGATATTTTCACCCAATCCTAGGTTCTCCATTTTATTAATCGATCTCTTGTGTGGGACAGTATCAAATGCTTTAGCGAAATCTAGGAAAATCACATCTACAGCATTTCCATTATCGAGGTTTTTGCTAACCTCTTCATAGAACCCTAGTAGATTAGTTTGGCATGAACGATTTTTCACAAACCCATGTTGGTTAGTACTGAGTAGACGGTGATGGTCTAAATATTCCTGGATACCATCCCTTAAAAATCCTTCAAATAGTTTACCCACAATTAATGTTAAACTAACGGGTCTGTAATTAGCGGGATCTTCCTTTTTTCCTTTTTTGAATATTGGCACTACCTCTGCTATTCTCCAATCTTTTGGTACTATACCTGACGATAGTGACTTGCTAAAGATATATTGTAGGGGGTAGCTAGTTCATCCCTTAATTTCATTAATACCCTCGGATGAATCCCATCTGGCCCTGGTGATTTATTTGTTTTGAGTTTGCTTAGCCTCAGTATTATTTCTTTCGGCGTGAAATCCACAATGAGATCTGGCTTATTTGTCCCGTTTGTGGTAAATGTTTGTTCCACAGTCTGCTCTCCCTTAGTAAATACTGATGAGAAGAACTCATTTAACAGTTTTGCTTTTCCCTTGTCCTCAGTAACACTTTTTCCACTAGTATCAGTTAGTGGGCCTATGTTTTCCTTAATTAAACGTTTACTATTTATGTATTTAAAAAACTTCTTTGGGTTGGTTTTGCTTTCAGTGGCTATGCACTCTTCATATAATATTTTAGCTGCTTTGATTACCCCTTAACAAGTTTTGTTTGATTCTTTGTATTTTGCGAACGCCTCCTCATTCAAGTTATTTTTATAGAATTTAAAGGCTCTGGTTTTATTGTTGATAGCTGACCTTACTTTTGTCCAACCATGGTGGCTTTTTTTTGTTGAATTTACCCTTAGTTACTTTAGGAATGTATTCAATAGTTAGTGAATCAAGCACCTTTTTTAGAGTATCCCACATTTCCTCTGCATTTTTTCCCTGCATAACCGTTTCCCACCCAATTCCTGTTAGGGCTTCCCTGAATAATTCAAAGTTCGCTTTTCTGAAGTTTAGTATTTTTGCAGATCCTTTTTGATGTAATTTACTGAAGTTGATTTCCAGTGAAACCATATTGTGATCACTGTTCCCTAATTGTTCAATTACTTTTGTGTTTGAAACTAAGTCTGTGTTATTTGTTAATACTAAGTCCAAGAGTGCCTCATCACGAGTTGGAGTTTCTACCATTTGTGTAATAAACTGGTCTTTAAGTAAGCTTAAGAACCCATTGCTTCTTGCTGATTTACCTGTTTCGTTTTCCCAATCAATGTCGGGTAAATTAAAATCCCCCATAATTAATACCTGACCCTGATTTGATGCTTGTTTGATTTGGTTTAAATGAAGAGACTCTTCCCTTTCGTTTATATTTGGTGGTCTATAGCATACCCCTATTACAATATTGTTTTTTGTTTTTTTTATTATTGTCGGTTATCTCTGCCCACACTGTCTCCGAGTTGTCTTCTTCCAGGTCTGTGCTCATATTTTTCTCACATGATGTTAAGTTATTATTTACATATAGGCACACACCCCCGCCCCTTCTATTTTCCCTATCTTTCCTGTAGAGTGTATATCCCTCCATGTTTAATGCCCAGTCATGCGACTCATTACACCATGTTTCAGTAATACCAATGATGTCGTAGTCGTCCCTACTGATCACCGTTTCTAGCTCCCCGATTTTACTCACTAAGCTTCTTGCATTAGTTAGGCCATTAGCCCATTAGTTCTGAGCAGGAGTGGCAGGACCACAAGTTGGCTTTCTATAGACTCTCAGCATTCCCTCGCGTGCTGGGAGCTATAGACTGCACACACATTGGGATTAGGGCACCGCACGTGCGGGGCCACGTCAACGTCAATAGGCGTGGGCGGCACTCCCTGAACGTGCAGGTTGTATCCAATGCTCACTTGAAAATCCTGAGTGTTATCGCAGGCTTTCCGGGAAACTGCCATGACGCCTATATTCTGAGACACTCAGCCCTCTGGAACAGATTTACCGACCACCAAATGCCAGAGGGCTGGCTACTAGGTAATTACCTTTTTACATATTACCCTGTCTGTCCTTATTTGTACCTGCTCTAATGTGTGTGTTTCCTGTTTCACAAGCTTATTGCACTTCTACCACTGTGTCCTGTCTGAAAGAAACACATACCTTCCCATATAAGGCAATCACTTCCTATCTGTGTTTTAGGTGACTCAGGATATGGTTGTGTTTCCTGGCTCATGACACCTTTGCGCTCCCCAGAGGGCCCTGCACAGCACCAGTATAATGAAGCCCACATTGCAACCCGCAATGTGGTGGAGCGCACATTTGGCGTTTTGAAGAGTCGATTCCGGTGTTTGGACAGGTCGTCGGGTACACTGCTTTACCACCCTGCCAAAGTAGTGATGATCATCCAGGCATGCTGCATGCTGCACAACATAGCCCTGTCCCAACCTGCCTATGTGGAGGAGGAACATGCAGCAGTCGTGCAGGAAGCCCAACCTACCACACCTCGGGTAGTGAGGGGTACGCAGAGGGGGAATCTGGTGCGCACACACATCATCAGCCGTTACTTTTCTGGTAAGCACATGTGCCCTGTACTCCAAAATGTACCTGTGCTGTAAGTGTACTCATAAACAAATTATTGACCAATACCATCTGTTTCCACCCACATTTAGCCTAATACCATACCTCCCAACAGTCCAGATTTTATCGGGACAGTCCCGATGTCCCACCCGCGGGCGGCAGTGTCCCGCGGTGTGGGGGGGCTGTTGGGAGTCCCCCCTGTCAGCTGCTAAGCAGCGGGGAATAAACGCTGTGCGCATGCGCACAGCGTCTATTCTCGCAGCCAGGGGACTGGGGGCATGGCTAGAGGCTCACAGAGCCTCTGGGTCATGCCCCCATAGCGGCAAAATGGGGGCATGGCCTCGCGGAAGAGCCGCGAGTATAGGCCACACCCCAAATTAGGCCACGCCCCCCGAAAATTTCGGCACGCCTCCGGCGCGCAGGAGCATCGTCCCGCATGCAGACCTTCAAAAGTTGGGAGGTATGTAATACACAGAGCCCAACGGATGCACATGGTGGTGCTGACCTATCCCTTGCTGGTATCTAGCTTGTAAGTACATTTGATACATGTATGAATGAAGTTTGCAGTCAAACATGGCTCACTGGTGTTGTGGAACTACATGTGCCAGCATGCCCTGACACACTACAACCATTACAGTCCAAACCATGAGTGTCAGAGCCTGCTGGAATATGTAGATCCACAACCTTTGCCGGCCAAGGAGTTACCCCACACTACTTTAGTGCAATCCCATTGTCATATACCATTACAATATGTTATAATTCACACAATAATTGTTTTTTATAAAAATACACAAACACAATGGTATGCGGTTAGACATTTTTACTTCTGCCTCCTTTGTCAGACGCAATCTGCATTTTTGCAGGTGAAACATAACAACTGTGGGGGAATGTTACAAGCTGTTTGGGATTTTACTAAATTAACAAACATATATATGAGCTACCTTCTCCCAGCATCAGCCACCCCTACACCACTTCTAGAACCTGCACCAAGCCCACCACGGGTCCTTACACTCCGCCGGGGTGGGGAAGTGGGGGAGCCACTTATTGGGGTGCTGGATACACTGCTGAGGGTTGATGCTGCGCCACCTCCCACATTGGCTTCCAGCTGCTGTATTTGGGCCTGCATACCTATTAAGGCATTGGTCTGCGCTGTGCATGATTGGCTTAGTGCAGCTATACTTTGTGCCAGGCTGCCAATATGGCTATTCTGCTCCCTTACAGCAGAAGTTAAATCTGCAAAACGGGTGTCAATGCTGTTAGCAATGCGCACATGAGTGCCTACACCTACCCGTACACTACGTGCAATTTTGCGTAATTGAAGAAAGGTGTCACGCATGTACCCCTGGATGTTACCTATTTGCAGGCTTTGGGAGGCCATGAATTCAATCTGTTTGTCCTTGAAATTGACCAAGGAGTTAGCTACTTGGGAAGCAGAAGCTGCTGTATGGGGTGTGTTTGTGGGTGGGGGTGGGTTGGGAGACACCCCACTTGGGGGAAGATCACTCTGTGATGAGGTCTGTATTTCTTCCTCTGCCGCAAAGGTCTCGACCGGTTGAAGAATGATGTCCATTTCGTCTAACAGCATTATTGAAGAATCTGTTTGGTTGGTCCCTAGTTGTATAGCACCTGTGGATACAGATGAAGAGGTAAGTACTGATGCATATATAGGCCACACTGTCGTCTATACTGTTTTACATAGGGCTTGAGATGCTGGACGCACATACCTAGGGGTGTTATGTACTTACACATGTTCCCCGATACAGCATGTAACATTGACATGAATAATATGTCACATGCCTAGCTCAGATGACATTCATTTCCGTTGCAATGTAGCAGCAGGAGATGAATGTAGTGTGAGATATTGTTGATGTGACATGGGTGTGTGTACTGTATGTGTAATGGCGTGTTTTTTGTTCATTTACCTGCTTCCGCAGATTCTGCAGCAACGGGCCTTTTGTTCTTGGATGCTGCAGCACTTCGGGATCGACAATCTGTACAAGGAAAGATGGGCAGCCATTATGGACCTTACAATGGATAAGCATTTACAAAACCCATGCATTCAAATGACTATCATGGACAATACTTCCTTTGGATAAGGACTGCATTATTATTTTTTTCACACTATTATTTGGTAAAATTATTATTAAATTAGTAGCCACATGACAACTATTGGATAATCTGTGGTATGTAGTCATGGCAGCTAAACCACCAGTACACCACTGGGTTTTTGGCCACATACATGTTAGGCTGCTAGAAAGAATGTTACAGTGTTGATCAATATGAGCAGTTGTGGAACTACAGGGCCCAGCATTATGAGCAATTTGAAAGTAGGAGCAGGCAATTTCTTGTGCATGACCTTGCTGGGCTATGTAGTTCCACAGCAGCACTTTACTTAGCATAACAATACAAGTGAACATTATAGTTATAAAACATTGGCATGTATGTTTAAGATTGGATGGGGTCACACTTACCAGCTCTAGATGGCGTTTGCGGCCTATCGGTATCCGTCACGTGCATGCCAGACAGGACCTCAGGGGGTATGATGCGCTTCAGCTTCACCTCATACGAAGTGTAGCACACAGTGGTGGGGCTTCCTCCTCCAGTCTTGGTGGCCTCCTCCAACTCCATGGCCATTTTACTTTTCAACTGCCTTTTGATGTCGTTGAATCTCTTTTTTACATTGCGGACCAGGCGCTTGTGCTGACTGACAGCGTTCACCGCCTGGGTGATGTCCTTCCACATAGCCCTTTTGCGCTGTGCAGTGGTCTTGTGGTGAGATTTGCCAAGCAAACGGTCAAACACTGGCATGATAGCCCGGACAAGTGCAGCATTTTCCTCATATGAAAATCTGACCTTCCGGTCACTTTTGGTGCGGCCAGCTTCAACCTCCTCCTCCTCATTTTCTACTCCAGCCATGTACCCCTCCTCCTCCATGCCAGTGTCTTCCTCCTCCTCACCACCATCTTCCTCCACCTCTGACATGTGGCCCTCCTGCAGCTGCTGTGGGGTATGGTCAAGGTCTTGGCTATAGGATGGGGATGCCAGCGGATCCTCCACCTCCTCCTGCTGGGGCTGGACGCCCAGGGCCTGGTCTGGGGCTGGCCTTGCTGTGGCCATGCTGCCTGCCACACTGCTGGCTCTCCCACTTGGCTGGCTGCTGCCACTGCTCCCTCTGCCACTGCTCCCTTTGCCACTGCTTCCTCTGCCACTCCTCACTCTGCCACTGCTCCCTCTGCCACTCCTCACTCTGCCACCAACACCTCTTCCTCTACTCACACTGCCACTTCTCCTCTCCATGCTCCTAACTTCCTATCAAAGAGTGAAATGGCGCCAATGCCCCTTTTATATAGGGGGTGTGATGCATAATGGAGGGGACAGAGGTGGGCCAATAGGTTGGGGGGTTCTTACTCATGCGGAGACAGTTTTGTAAATCGCACTCCGGTTGGTCCAAAACTCGCACATGACCGGCGGAAGAACTCGCACTTTTTTGTGACTTAAAATCGCACCACTTTGCCGCAAATCGCACCTCTTCGCACTTTTCAGCCTCCAAAGCGCATCACATTAAATATGCGAATTATGACTGAAAAATGCGATTTGAAAAAGGGCGAATAGCGGCGATGTGGTGCGCTAAAAAAACATGCGCATTTATCTCATCACATAGAATGTCACCCAATGTCTCTACACCTTCACTCAATCTCTTATATATTTGGCTACATCTGTCACTCAATGTGTGAGTGTGTCTATAACGCTGGGTGGAGCCTCTGACTCCGCCCACACACACACTCACATAGTGACAAAGAACCAGCCCCCCCCCCGCAATTCGCGGCACCCCCCGCGACCCCCCCTCCCACGATTCGCAGGCACTCCCGCGATAAGCGGCACCCCCGCGACTCCCTCCCGCGATTTGCCGACCACCCACCCCTCCCGCGATTCACGGCACCCCTTGCGCCCCCCCCTCCCGCGATGGCAAAGGAGAACCGATCAAGTTTCAAATTTTTTTATGGTGCCGGGACACGGAGCATAGCTCCACCCCCCACACCCGACAGTCCCGCCACTGAGTTCTGATTGTCTCACGGCCTATTCAGTCGGATATAATGGATGACCATCGATAGCTTCAACAATCGATGGTTATCCAAGTAATATTTTACTACTATCGATGGCAGGGTGCAAAATCGCCATCAATGCCAACCATCGATGGCGTCTGCACCAATGCCCATCCCTACTCTGCACCAGGTAAAAACCTTTACTACCCCTCATGCCCACACACCTCTATCACTGCCCTGCTTTCTGTTCTCCTGCTCCGTAACTTCCGCCAGTGGGGACCTGCTCACCCTGTGTTGCCCACATTCCCCTATCATGCTTTACCACCCAGCCTCCTGCTGTCATGCACCCTAACTCCCACCCAGTAGGAGGAGACACTGACTCAGTCCTGTACTCCTGTGCTGCCACGCTGGACCCTCACCCACTGGCAGAAGCTGCACAGTGTCCCCCACCCTCCTCTTTAGTCCCCCGTATGCCCACACACCCCTATCACTACCCAGCTTCCTGCTCTCCTGAATCGTAACTTCCACCACTGGGGAGTCGCTGACGCTGTGTTGCCCACATACCCCTATCATGCCTCATAGCCCAGCCTCCTGCTCTCATGCACCCTAACTCTAACCCAGTAGGAGGAGACACTGACTTAGGGCCACCATCCTGTACTCCTGTGCTGCCACGCTGGACACTCACCCACTGGCAGAAGCTGCACAGTGTCCCCCACACTCCTCTTTAGTCCCCCTTATGCCCACAAACCCCTATCACTACCCAGCCTCCTGCTCTCCTGAACCGTAACTTCCACCATTGGGGAGCCGCTGATTCAAAAACACCCTACTATACTATTGCACACACACACAACTAAACAACACACACACACACACAAATGTCACTGTACCATCCACACTATCAATGTACATCTTACTCTGTAACCGCTTTTTCATTAAACAAAACAATACACACCCCCTTCCAAATCATATGCTCTCTATGTAACTTATTTCACCTATAACTCAAGTTGCAATACAGGCCATCTTACATACAATTCTAACCATATTTCTCACAATACAAACGTTCACAAATTAAGGGGGCGCAGCCCCTTAAGACGGTGTGAAGAGCGCCCGTAGGACATACTTTAGAACCTTGAGTTTATCTGTGTTTAGGATGGAGTGGCTTCATGTGTGTGAACTTTCCCCACAAGTAATCAGGGAAAGCAGGGTTGGCTGACAAATTACTGTAGTTATACAACTGCTACCTCATTGTGTGTGTGACTGCGTTTGTGTATGTGAGACACTCAGAAACCACCTCCCAGCTGTGTTTAACAGTTTGTAACCCCGGGTGCCGGACGGGTTCCCGACAGTCGGGATCCCGACAGTCGTTTACCCGACGTCGGGATCCCGACTGTCAAAATGCCGACAGCCGGGTGCCCGATGGCCACCCGCTATTTTCCCTCGTGGGGGTCCACGACCCCCATAGAGGGAGAATAGAATAGTTGGCTAGCGTAGCGAGCCACCGTGCCCGCAAGGGGCTTTTTTGCGCTCGCCATGCTGTCTGATTTCTTGCAGTCGGGATCCCAACTGTCGGAGTCCCATACCACACCCGTAACCCCTTCCCTTTTGCGTGACACCCTGTGCTTCCCCCCTGACACTGTACAACCCTACCCCTGTGTGTGTGACACCCTATAACCCCCTCCTCACTGTATGTGACAGTATACACCCCCTACCCCTGTGTGTGTGTGTGACACCATGTACCCTCCTATCCCTATGTGTTTGTGATGCCTTGTCAACCTGTGCGTGTGTCACCCTATACCCGCACTATGTACTTCCGCTACCTGTAGAAGCGGGGCCCCTTCAAAATTTTGCTATGGGGCCCACCAAGTCCTAGTTACGCTCCTGTATAAGTCAGATAACACCCCCCCCAAGCCCCCCTCCCGCAATTTGCCCCGCAATTAGCGCCCCCCCGCGCCACTCTCGCAATTCGCGGGCCACACCCCCTGTGACCCCCTCCCGCGATTCGCGGCACCACCCTTGACCCCCCCTCCCGCGATTCGCGGGCACCCCCTGCGCCCCCCCTCACTTGATTTACGGCACTACCGTGCCCCTCCCGCGATTCACGGCACCCTCGCGCCCCCTCCCGTGATTCACAGATCCCCGCAACCCCTACTCCCGCAATTCACTGACCCACACAACCCCCCCTCACGCAATTCGCGGACCCCCCCTCCCGCGATTCAGGGCGCCTCACGCACCCCCCCTTCCCCAATTCACGGACCCCCGGCACCCCCCTCCTGTGATTCACACCCCCCCTCCCGCGAATCACAACCCCCACTCCCGCGATTCACGCCACCCCCCCAGCCCCCTCCCGCGATTTGCGGACCCCCTCCCGCGATTTGTGGACCCCTGCGCCACCCCTCCCACGATTCTACAACCCCCCCTGCGCCCCCTCCCTTGATTCACGGCACCCCCCGCGTCCCTCCTGCGATTCACGGCACCCTAGTGCCCCCTCCCGTGATTCACAGACCCCCGCAACCCCCCCACCCGCAATTCACTGACCCACACAACCCCCCTCCCGCAATTTGCGGACCCCCCCTTCCCGCGATTCATGCCCCCTGCACCCCCCTCCCGCGATTTGCGGACCTCCGCAATTTGCCCCACATACAGTCAGATCACATACAATCATATCATCTGATTTCGTGTTTTTTTTTTTAATTGCGCACAGATCTCAGTACGACAGAGCAACTTTGAGATGCAGGGAAGGAAGATTCACAGCCGACACATCTGCCACAACTGTGTGTTGCTATAATGTCACTATGGGACAGAGGAATGTTTCCCACCCCGTGCTGTAACCAGTTCTGCGGGAAGGTGAAAGTCCTACTAATAAGTTTTCACTGAGTATCACAGCTCTACCCTCCCCCCACACAGCCATTCCCAGCATTTCTTTCACTTTCATCTCCTGTCTCTGGGTGTGGACGTTACTGCTCAGCCCCTCCCTCTGCCCTGCTCTGTATCATCAGAAAGTTTCATTTCTTCCTGTTTCCTAGAATGGCGTCTGCAGACCTGGAAGCTGAGCTGAGCTGCTCCATCTGCCTGAGCACTTATACCGACCCCGTGTCCCTGAGATGTGGACACAACTTCTGCCGGGACTGTATTGTACAGGTGCTGGATACACAGGAGGGGGCCGGGGGCTATTCCTGTCCGGAGTGCAGAGCAGAGTATCAGGAACGTCCGGCACTGAAGAAGAACAGGAAGCTGAGGAACATTGCGGAGAGATTCCTATGTAACCTGCCAGAGCCGGAGGAGACCCCGATCTTCTGTACTTACTGTGACACTCCTGTGCCGGCGGCTAAAACATGTCTGCATTGTGACGCTTCGTTCTGTGACAAACACCTGAGCAAACACAGTAAGTCTGCTGAACATGTTTTAACTGAACCCACTGATTCCTTTGAAGGCAGAAAATGCTCCGTACACAAGGAGATGCTGAAGTATTACTGCTCTGAGGACTCCGCTGCTATCTGTATATCATGCTGGGTGGCTGGGGACCACCGGGGTCACCACGTGGAACTTCTGACTGTGGCCTCTGAGAAGAAAAAAGAGACACTGAGATCTGTCACTGAGACCCTGAAGTCTGAGAGAGAGGAAACTGAGAGGAGAGTGCAGCATCTGCAGGATCATAGGAGAGAGGAGAAGGAGAGAGCCACCAGGGTCACTGAGAGAGTCACTGATCTGTTTAGGGACATCAGGGAGAAGTTAGACACCCTGGAGAGGGAGGTCCTGGATGAGATCTCCAGGCAGGAAAAGGAAATGTCTCTCTCTGTCTCTGATCTGATCACACAGCTGGAGACACAGAAGGACGAGCTGTCCAGGAAGATTAGTAGCCTTGAGGAGATTTGTAGCATCAGTGATCCATTAACTGTCCTGAAGAAAGATCCAGGAGGTGATGTCATCAGTCACAGGAGCTGTGATGTCACCAGTGATGTAAGAGCCGCTGGCTGTGTGGATGAGGGAATAATCTCACAGATGTTACACAGGGGATTTATACACTTGGCTGATAGTCTGATGGATCTACAGATAAAGAGACAGTTCTCAGTGATGGAGAAAGCTGATGTATTACTGGATATAAAGACGGCCTGTAATTGGATAATTATATCAGAGGATCGCAGATCTGTGTCTTATACTGATGTAAATCAGAACAGACCATATAGACCAGAGAGGTTTACAGAGCGGCAGGTGTTAAGTTCCTGTAGCTTCTCATCTGGGAGACATTACTGGGAAGTGGATGTGAGAGAGGCAGAGACATGGCTGATAGGGGTGGCCGGTCACAGTATAGAGAGAAAGATTAATGGTGGTGAATCATTCATTGGTTATAATAACAAGTCCTGGGGCCTGCGCCTTATTGACAAGCTGGGAGCATGTCATAGCAATATATATAAACAGATAGAGGAAAGAGATCCAGAGTCTCCTGTGCAGACAGTAGGGATATACCTGGACTATGAGGCCGGGCGTCTGTCCTTCTACAAGCTGTGTGACCCCATCAGACACCTGTACACCTTCTCCGCCACCTTCACTGAGCCCCTGCACGCCGCCTTCTGCGTGCAAGACAAGTCCTGCATAAAAGTAATAAAGTAGATACTGCAACAAGGAGATTATGTGCAAGATATCATTTACTGTGGAAAATTAATAACTGAATATTACTAATGTATTTCTTTGGGTATTGTATCCAATAATAATAAATAACAGACCAATTACTACTGTAGAGGAGAGATCTATTTGTTATAGAATTTATACATATGAGTTTATCACACAATGGGGCAGATGTATGAACTAGTGTTAAGTGCATTTCTGCAACGCCAGTTATCTGGGGGGATTATATTTCTTAATACCTAACGAGCGCTAGTGACAGCCCACCCAGTATCGCTCTCCGGGGCTGTCCCCTGCAATGCCCCCCAGTAATTAGCGAGCGGGGCGATGTATTAACAGCCTTCGAGGCATTAAATCACCCCAGGCACTTCGCTAGCTCAGGGCTAGCATTGTCCTATCCCCACTGCGGGCACAATGCAAGCCCTGCTACCGGCTCCAGGCTGCGCACGAGATCTGGTGATATAAGCGAGATCTCGCGCATGCCCAGAGAGTCGGCCGGGGGATTTTTTTTTTAAATTCACATGCGCAGGGCTGCCTGGGGCGCCAATAAGGAGAGCCGTTAACACTTGGCATACTGGCTCTCCGTATCGGCAGTTTTTTTTTAAATACATTCAACCATAACGGGTGCCCGCTTCTCCTCGTTATGCAGGAGAAGCGGGACCCTTAATTTGAAAAACTTCAGTGGCAGGTTAATACATCTGCTCCAATAACTTCTATCCATAGAGTTTGTATTGATGTACGTTTGTACATTATAATAACGTACAGAGTTCCCCATTACTGGAAAGAAATAAAATGTAATGGGACTGCGCTTTGCAAAAATAGAAAACAATTTATTTAAAACATAAAATACATTTTAAAACTTTTTTATCATAATCGTGGCCACTGTGACAAACAAGACAGACAAACAAACACATAACATTTATATGCTCTCTCACAACACTTGTTATTTATGTTAGTTTGTGTTAGTCCGTGCAAAAACCGGTTAATATGTTTTCAGATTTTTTCCAAACTGTTTTAGTAAAAAAGTCTGCCACTCATGTGCACATGGTTAGTGGTTAGAAAACTCACTCTTGTTGTATCGTCTGGTACTTGACACATGGGGATCCGGCTCTTTGACACCTGGGTGCTTGTTCTGACCAGTTCTTCAGCAGATCACTGCAGTCGGATTTTAAGAAGCGTGCTGTGCTCCCTCCAGGTCTGTCATCAGTAGCCACGAGTGTCATTGTATCCCTCTACGCGTTTCTCCGCCTACTCAAATCAGCGGCTTCCTCAGGAGGTGTATACAGTGTCTCTCATCTCCCAGCCAAAAACAGTGTCTCTCATTTTCCACGCACAAAAACCAGCTGAGGTATTGATCTCGCATAGAATCGCGAGAAGACGCATCCGTATAAAAACAAAGCACACGTCTAACTCTCCCTCCCGCAGCTCTCGCGAGAGGAGGTTGAAAGGAGACGTGACACGCATAATGATTGCGAATATACAACTAGAACGAGGCGTGAACCGGCGAACTGCGCGCGAGCGTGGGCCGGAAGTAAACCTCACATAAAGGGCTGGGAGATGAGAGACACTGTATACACCTCCTGAGGAAGCCGCTGATGTGAGTAGGCGGAGAAACGCGTAGAGGGATACAAGGACACTCGTGGCTACTGATGACAGACCTGGAGGGAGCAGAGTACGCTTCTTAAAATCCGACCGCAGTGATCTGCTGAAGAACTGGTCAGAACAGATGCCCAGGTGTCAAAGAGCCGGATCCCCATGTGTCAAGTACCAAGCGATACAACAAGAGTGAGTTTTCTAACCACTAACCATGTGCACATGAGTGGCAGACTTTTTTACTAAAACAGTTTGGAAAAAATCTGAAAACATATTAACCGGTTTTTGCACGGACTAACACAAACTAACATAAATAACAAGTGTTGTGAGAGAGCATATAAATGTTATGTGTTTGTCTGTCTTGTTTGTCACAGTGGCCACGATTATGATAAAAAAGTTTTAAAATGTATTTTATGTTTTAAATAAATTGTTTTCTATTTTTGCAAAGCGCAGTCCCATTACATTTTATTTCTTTCTGGTTTTCTTCGAGCAAAAAGGGGTTTGGTAATCCCCCTTATTGGGAACTGCTGCAGTGCAAAAATCCAATCAGCGCTCAAACCTTTCTGTGTTTTTTTGCGGTGTTTTCCCCATTACTGGAAACTGACCTGGGGGAGCCCCAGAGTGTGAGCTGCTTCCATTATATTCCGACGGGGTGTGGTCGGCAACAGGGGCGGATCCAGGATAAAATGACAGGGGGGGCACCATGATAAAAGAGGGTTTAGGTGGGGGAGGGGCGGTGTTAGTGGTGCCAGTGTACATGCTAAGAGAGAGGCAGAGAGAGGGTGGGAATGGGATTAAAAATAGGCCCTCGCATTTAAAGTGCGCAGACCCACCATGGCGACAAAAGTGAAGGATGTAGTTGTGCTCGCGCCGAAGGCGCGCTCTGGAAAAGGGGGTGTGGCCACTCAACAGGGGGCATGTCCTTGAGTGTAGTGTACAACATCACATACAACTTCTACACATTATGCTACAAAATACTAGACCCCATTATACTTTCCCCTTACACATGATGCCAAATGGTATGAGCCAAAATTCACATAATGCCACATGGATTGAGACAAAATTCACATAATGCCACATGGATTGAGCCAGAATTCACATAATGCCACACGGATTAAGCCAAAATTCACAATATGCTTCATAAACAGGGACATTGTCCACCAGATGCGCGCATTAAACATAATGTCCATTACATGTTAAATTACACCCCATTATGTCCATTATGTATTATGCCAAACACCAAAATGCCTATTAAAAATTATGCTACATAAGTGCTGCTTATCTACATGCTCATTGCCAAGGGCTCCATGCTCATTGCCATAGGTTCCATGCTCGTTGCCATGTGGGATTACATGCTCATTGCCAAGGGGGAATACATGCTCGTGGTAAATGGGGGACAGCCGCCGCCAGGCAGAAGTGATAGCCACTGACAGTGGCAGAGCCTGGCTGTATTCAGAGCACTGCAGGTCCCAGCTATTTGAAATAATACCCCTTTCACACCAGAAAATGCATTCCAAGGTTGGCCCCTTTTACACCAGCCTAGTCCCTGCATTTTCTGGTGTGAGGGGGAGAGAAAACCACCCCCCCCCCCCCTTTAACCAGTTATCTTATTTAACCGGCTATATCTTTGGAACCAACTGACCCATTTACATGAGACAAGTATCATATTGAAGAACTTTTGAGTGGGCTTTGAATGATTTTGGTCCAGTGAAACTGGAACGTTTGGTCCCAGAGTAATCTGCCCTCAAAGTACATGAACAGCATTAAATGACATTTAAAAAATAAAAAAATCGGTTTACATGCAATATCTCTGGAACCGATTGACCGATATGGACCAGCCTTGTATCATATTGAAGGCCCAGCGATTTGTAATTGAATGAGATCAACTACAAGCTTCTGTGATGCCAGGGGGGGAACTGCCAGCCGTCGGAACCGGGTGGGGTCGGAATTAACGGGTCCCATATTATCCTATGGGGAAAAACGTTGCAGCTTTGCCAGGCGATATCTCCGGTTCCCGGGGGGCTAGAGACACGGGGCTGGGCTCGTTGGAAAGCCCTGGTCCTCAGCTACAAAATGGAATGACAGGGGGGCACGTGCCCAGGTGCCCCCCCCCTGAATCCGCCACTGGTCGGCAATAAATGTGTCAACAGTTAATAGGTGAACCACTATTGGTCAACAGGCCATATGTCGACACATATTCCACGTCAACCTATTGCTTGTGTCATCCTTTTAACCCTGTTGAGCTAAGCCATGTCAACCTTTTAAATGTGTCAACTGATGACCAGTAGTGGTCGATCTATGGACTACCGACCTTGGTTGGGTTGATTTAATGACTTATACCCATTCAGACAGTGGTGTAACAATAGTGGTGCAGCCCAAGCGGCTGCAAGTATATATATACTGGCAGATGCTCAGTCAGTGAGGTGATATCACGCAGGTGCTCAGTCAGTGAGGTGATATCACGCAGGTGCTCAGTCAGTGACGTGATATCACGCAGGTGCTCAGTCAGTGACGTGATATCACGCAGGTGCTCAGTCAGTGACGTGATATCACACAGGTGCTCAGTCAGTGAGGTGATATCACACAGGTGCTCAGTCAGTGAGGTGATATCACGCAGGTGCTCAGTCAGTGAGGTGATATCACACAGGTGCTCAGTCAGTGAGGTGATATCACGCAGGTGCTCAGTCAGTGACGTGATATCACACAGGTGCTCAGTCAGTGAGGTGATATCACGCAGGTGCTCAGTCAGTGAGGTGATATCACGCAGGTGCTCAGTCAGTGACGTGATATCACGCAGGTGCTCAGTCAGTGACGTGATATCACGCAGGTGCTCAGTCAGTGACGTGATATCACGCAGGTGCTCAGTCAGTGACGTGATATCACGCAGGTGCTCAGTCAGTGACGTGATATCACGCAGATGCTCAGTCAGTGACGTGATATCACGCAGGTGCTCAGTCAGTGACGTGATATCACGCAGGTGCTCAGTCAGTGACGTGATATCACGCAGGTGCTCAGTCAGTGACGTGATATCACGCAGGTGCTCAGTCAGTGACGTGATATCACGCAGGTGCTCAGTCAGTGACGTGATATCACGCAGGTGCTCAGTCAGTGACGTGATATCACGCAGGTGCTCAGTCAGTGACGTGATATGACGCAGGTGCTCAGTCAGTGACGTGATATGACGCAGGTGCTCAGTCAGTGACGTGATATCACGCAGGTGCTCAGTCAGTGACGTGATATCACGCAGGTGCTCAGTCAGTGACGTGATATCACGCAGGTGCTCAGTCAGTGACGTGATATCACGCAGGTGCTCAGTCAGTGACGTGATATCACGCAGGTGCTCAGTCAGTGACGAGATATCACGCAGGTGCTCAGTCAGTGACGTGATATCACGCAGGTGCTCAGTCAGTGACGTGATATCACGCAGGTGCTCAGTCAGTGACGTGATATCACGCAGGTGCTCAGTCAGTGACGTGATATCACGCAGGTGCTCAGTCAGTGACGTGATATCACGCAGGTGCTCAGTCAGTGACGTGATATCACGCAGGTGTTCAGTCAGTGACGTGATATCACGCAGGTGCTCAGTCAGTGTTGTGATATCACGCAGGTGCTCAGTCAGTGACGTGATATCACGCAGGTGCTCAGTCAGTGACGTGATATCACGCAGGTGCTCAGTCAGTGACGTGATATCACGCAGGTGCTCAGTCAGTGACGTGATATCACGCAGGTGCTCAGTCAGTGACGTGATATCCCGCAGGTGCTGTCAGTGACGTGATATCACGCATGTGCTCAGTCAGTGACGTGATATCACACAGGTGCTCAGTCAGTGACGTGATATCACACAGGTGCTCAGTCAGTGACGTGATATCACACAGGTGCTCAGTCAGTGACGTGATATCTCGCAGGTGTTCAGTCAGTGACGTGATATCACGCAGGTGCTCAGTCAGTGACGTGATATCTCGCAGGTGCTCAGTCAGTGACGTGATATCACGCAGGTGCTCAGTCAGTGACGTGATATCACGCAGGTGCTCAGTCAGTGACGTGATATCACGCAGATGCTCAGTCAGTGACGTGATATCACGCAGATGCTCAGTCAGTGACGTGATATCACGCAGGTGCTCAGTCAGTGACGTGATATCACGCAGGTGCTCAGTCAGTGACGTGATATCACGCAGGTGCTCAGTCAGTGACGTGATATCACGCAGGTGCTCAGTCAGTGACGAGATATCACACAGGTGCTCAGTCAGTGACGTGATATCACGCAGGTGCTGTCAGTGACATGATATCACACAGGTGCTCAGTCAGTGACGTGATATCACACAGATGCTCAGTTAGTGACGTGATATCACGCAGGTGCTGTCAGTGACACGATATCACACAGGTGCTCAGTCAGTGACGTGATATCACACAGATGCTCAGTCAGTGAGGTGATATCACACAGGTGCTCAGTCAGTGACGCGATATCACACAGGTGCTCAGACAGTGACGCGATATCACACAGGTGCTCATTCAGTGACGTGATATCACGCAGGTGCTCAGTCAGTGACGTGATATCACGCAGGTGCTCAGTCAGTGACGTGATATCACGCAGGTGCTCAGTCAGTGACGTGATATCACGCAGGTGCTCAGTCAGTGACGTGATATCACGCAGGTGCTCAGTCAGTGACGTGATATCACGCAGGTGCTCAGTCAGTGACGTGATATCACGCAGGTGCTCAGTCAGTGACGTGATATCACGCAGGTGCTCAGTCAGTGACGTGATATCACGCAGGTGCTCAGTCAGTGACGTGATATCACGCAGGTGCTCAGTCAGTGACGTGATATCACGCAGGTGCTCAGTCAGTGACGTGATATCACACAGGTGCTCAGTCAGTGACGTGATATCACGCAGGTGCTCAGTCAGTGACGTGATATCACGCAGGTGCTCAGTCAGGGCTGTGATATCACGCAGGTGCTCAGTCAGTGACGTGATATCACACAGGTGCTCAGTCAGTGACGTGATATCACGCAGGTGCTCAGTCAGTGACGGGATATCACGCAGGTGCTCAGTCAGTGCCGCGATATCACGCAGGTGCTCAGTCAGTGACGCGATATCACGCAGGTGCTCAGTCAGTGACGTGATATCACACAGGTGCTCAGTCAGTGATGGGATATCACACAGGTGCTCAGTCAGTGACGTGATATCACGCAGGTGCTCAGTCAGTGACGTGATATCACACAGGTGCTCAGTCAGTGACGTGATATCACGCAGGTGCTCAGTCAGTGACGTGATATCACGCAGGTGCTCAGTCAGTGACGGGATATCACACAGGTGCTCAGTCAGTGACGGGATATCACACAGGTGCTCAGTCAGTGACGTGATATCACACAGGTGCTCAGTCAGTGACGTGATATCACACAGGTGCTCAGTCAGTGACGTGATATCACACAGGTGCTCAGTCAGTGACGTGATGATATCACACAGGTGCTCAGTCAGTGACGTGATATATTACAGGTGCTAAGTCAGTGACGTGATATAACACAGGTGGGGGAGGAGGAATCTTGAGTAAAGGAAGGCACATGTGGTTCCCCAGATTCACTGTGTGATATCAGTAACCAGATATATAAATATCTTACACAATTTTGACTGCCGACACGATTACTGTAGACCAATCGACCAAGTCCCTGCAAAAATTCAGCCTACTGCCCCCTGCAGCGATGGAGTGAATCTGCGACCCAGGACTTGGCGAAGTGGGTGAGGTAACATGGGGACACAGGAACAGGGCACATGTGGGGGGGGGGGGGGTGGCACAGGACCTGGATACATGAGGGGGGAGGGTATGACACAGGATCTGTGGACATGTGGGTGACACAGGACCTGGGGACATTGGAGAGGGGGGAGCTGGGAAGGATACAGGAACTAGCACTGCTTCTGCTGTCCAGGGTTGTACATGTCAGAGGAGGGGGGGGGGGGTGTGTCTCTCCTTTCCTTTGATTAGTTTTATCTCCACCCATTGGCTTTTATCCTGGGCTGTGCTGGGTGTGGCTGCAGGCTGGTGCCATTTGTTTGTCTCGCAGTGACCAGATGGTTGGTGCCAGCAATAAGTCAGTAGCCGACTCGGTACAGCTTCTGCCCTTGTGCAGTGTCACCATGATGCCCGCAGGGTACTCTGATGTCCGTGGAAGCTCTGTCCTCTTCTCTCTGGTGCCTGCATGACTGTCAGCTCTGCGTCCTCCTCTCTCTGGTGCCTGCATGACTGTCAGCTCTGCGTCCTCCTCTCTCTGGTGCCTGCATGACTGTCAGCTCTGCGTCCTCCTCTCTCTGGTGCCTGCATGACGGTCAGCTCTGCGTCCTCCTTTCTCTGGTGCCTGCATGACTGTCAGCTCTGCTTCCTCCTCTCTCTGGTGCCTGAATGACTGTCAGCTCTGCGTCCTCCTCTCTCTGGTGCCTGCATGACTGTCAGCTCTGCGTCCTCCTCTCTCTGGTGCCTGCATGACTGTCAGCTCTGCGTCCTCCTCTCTCTGGTGCCTGCATGACTGTCAGCTCTGCGTCCTCCTCTCTCTGGTGCCTGCATGACTGTCAGCTCGGCGTCCTCCTCTCTCTGGTGCCTGCATGACTGTCAGCTCTGCGTCCTCCTCTCTCTGGTGCCTGCATGACTGTCAGCTCTGCGTCCTCCTCTCTCTGGTGCCTGCATGACTGTCAGCTCTGCGTCCTCCTCTCTCTGGTGCCTGCATGACTGTCAGCTCTGCGTCCTCCTCTCTCTGGTGCCTGCATGACTGTCAGCTCTGCGTCCTCCTCTCTCTGGTGCCTGCATGACTGTCAGCTCTGCGTCCTCCTCTCTCGGGTGCCTGCATGACTGTCAGCTCTGCGTCCTCCTCTCTCTGGTGCCTGCATGACTGTCAGCTCTGCGTCCTCCTCTCTCTGGTGCCTGCATGACTGTCAGCTCTGCGTCCTCCTCTCTCTGGTGCCTGCATGACTGTCAGCTCTGCGTCCTCCTCTCTCTGGTGCCTGCATGACTGTCAGCTCTGCGTCCTCCTCTCTCTGGTGCCTGCATGACTGTCAGCTCTGCGTCCTCCTCTCTCTGGTGCCTGCATGACTGTCAGCTCTGCGTCCTCCTCTCTCTGGTGCCTGCATGACTGTCAGCTCTGCGTCCTCCTCTCTCTGGTGCCTGCATGACTGTCAGCTCTGCGTCCTCCTCTCTCTGGTGCCTGCATGACTGTCAGCTCTGCGTCCTCCTCTCTCGGGTGCCTGCATGACTGTCAGCTCTGCGTCCTCCTCTCTCGGGTGCCTGCATGACTGTCAGCTCTGCGTCCTCCTCTCTCTGGTGCCTGCATGACTGTCAGCTCTGCGTCCTCCTCTCTCTGGTGCCTGCATGACTGTCAGCTCTGCGTCCTCCTCTCTCTGGTGCCTGAATGACTGTCAGCTCTGCGTCCTCCTCTCTCTGGTGCCTGAATGACTGTCAGCTCTGCGTCCTCCTCTCTCTGGTGCCTGCATGACTGTCAGCTCTGCGTCCTCCTCTCTCTGGTGCCTGCATGACTGTCAGCTCGGCGTCCTCCTCTCTCTGGTGCCTGCATGACTGTCAGCTCTGCGTCCTCCTCTCTCTGGTGCCTGCATGACTGTCAGCTCTGCGTCCTCCTCTCTCTGGTGCCTGCATGACTGTCAGCTCTGCGTCCTCCTCTCTCTGGTGCCTGCATGACTGTCAGCTCTGCGTCCTCCTCTCTCTGGTGCCTGCATGACTGTCAGCTCTGCGTCCTCCTCTCTCTGGTGCCTGCATGACTGTCAGCTCTGCGTCCTCCTCTCTCGGGTGCCTGCATGACTGTCAGCTCTGCGTCCTCCTCTCTCTGGTGCCTGCATGACTGTCAGCTCTGCGTCCTCCTCTCTCTGGTGCCTGCATGACTGTCAGCTCTGCGTCCTCCTCTCTCTGGTGCCTGCATGACTGTCAGCTCTGCGTCCTCCTCTCTCTCTGGTGCCTGCATGACTGTCAGCTCTGCGTCCTCCTCTCTCTGGTGCCTGCATGACTGTCAGCTCTGCGTCCTCCTCTCTCTGGTGCCTGCATGACTGTCAGCTCTGCGTCCTCCTCTCTCTGGTGCCTGCATGACTGTCAGCTCTGCGTCCTCCTCTCTCTGGTGCCTGCATGACTGTCAGCTCTGCGTCCTCCTCTCTCTGGTGCCTGCATGACTGTCAGCTCTGCGTCCTCCTCTCTCTGGTGCCTGCATGACTGTCAGCTCTGCGTCCTCCTCTCTCTGGTGCCTGCATGACTGTCAGCTCTGCGTCCTCCTCTCTTTGGTGCCTGCATGACTGTCAGCTCTGCGTCCTCCTCTCTCTGGTGCCTGCATGACTGTCAGCTCTGCGTCCTCCTCTCTCTGGTGCCTGCATGACTGTCAGCTCTGCGTCCTCCTCTCTTCTGGTGCCTGCATGACTGTCAGCTCTGTGTCCTCCTCTCTCTGGTGCCTGCAGACTGTCAGCTCTGCGTCCTCCTCTCTCTGGTGCCTGCATGACTGTCAGCTCTGCGTCCTCCTCTCTCTGGTGCCTGCATGACTGTCAGCTCTGCGTCCTCCTCTCTCTCTGGTGCCTGCATGACTGTCAGCTCTGCGTCCTCCTCTCTCTGGTGCCTGCATGACTGTCAGCTCTGCGTCCTCCTCTCTCTGGTGCCTGCATGACTGTCAGCTCTGCGTCCTCCTCTCTCTGGTGCCTGCATGACTGTCAGCTCTGCGTCCTCCTCTCCCTGGTGCCTGCATGACTGTCAGCTCTGCGTCCTCCTCTCTCTGGTGCCTGCATGACTGTCAGCTCTGCGTCCTCCTCTCCCTGGTGCCTGCATGACTGTCAGCTCTGCGTCCTCCTCTCCCTGGTGCCTGCATGACTGTCAGCTCTGCGTCCTCCTCTCTCTGGTGCCTGCATGACTGTCAGCTCTGCGTCCTCCTCTTTCTGGTGCCTGCATGACTGTCAGCTCTGCGTCCTCCTCTCTCTGGTGCCTGAATGACTGTCAGCTCTGCGTCCTCCTCTCTCTGGTGCCTGCATGACTGTCAGCTCTGCGTCCTCCTCTCTCTGGTGCCTGCATGACTGTCAGCTCTGCGTCCTCCTCTCTCTGGTGCCTGCATGACTGTCAGCTCTGCGTCCTCCTCTCTCTGGTGCCTGCATGACTGTCAGCTCTGCGTCCTCCTCTCTCTGGTGCCTGCATGACTGTCAGCTCTGCGTCCTCCTCTCTCTGGTGCCTGCATGACTGTCAGCTCTGCGTCCTCCTCTCTCTGGTGCCTGCATGACTGTCAGCTCTGCGTCCTCCTCTCTCTGGTGCCTGCATGACTGTCAGCTCTGCGTCCTCCTCTCTCTGGTGCCTGCATGACTGTCAGCTCTGCGTCCTCCTCTCTCTGGTGCCTGCATGACTGTCAGCTCTGCGTCCTCCTCTCTCTGGTGCCTGCATGACTGCCAGCTCTGCGTCCTCCTCTCTCTGGTGCCTGCATGACTGTCAGCTCTGCGTCCTCCTCTCTCTGGTGCCTGCATGACTGTCAGCTCTGCGTCCTCCTCTCTCTGGTGCCTGCATGACAGTCTGCTCTGCGTCCTCCTCTCTCTGGTGCCTGCATGACTGTCAGCTCTGCGTCCTCCTCTCTCTGGTGCCTGCAAGACTGTCAGCTCTGCGTCCTCCTCTCTCTGGTGCCTGCATGACTGTCAGCTCTGCGTCCTCCTCTCTCTGGTGCCTGCATGACTGTCAGCTCTGCGTCCTCCTCTCTCTGGTGCCTGCATGACTGTCAGCTCTGCGTCCTCCTCTCTCTGGTGCCTGCATGACTGTCAGCTCTGCGTCCTCCTCTCTCTGGTGCCTGCATGACTGTCAGCTCTGCGTCCTCCTCTCTCTGGTGCCTGCATGACTGTCAGCTCTGCGTCCTCCTATCTCTGGTGCCTGCATGACTGTCAGCTCTGCGTCCTCCTCTCTCTGGTGCCTGCATGACTGTCAGCTCTGCGTCCTCCTCTCTCTGGTGCCTGCATGACTGTCAGCTCTGCGTCCTCCTCTCTCTGGTGCCTGCATGACTGTCAGCTCTGCGTCCTCCTCTCTCTGGTGCCTGCATGACTGTCAGCTCTGCGTCCTCCTCTCTCTGGTGCCTGCATGACTGTCAGCTCTGCGTCCTCCTCTCTCTGGTGCCTGCAAGACTGTCAGCTCTGCGTCCTCCTCTCTCTGGTGCCTGCATGACTGTCAGCTCTGCGTCCTCCTCTCTCTGGTGCCTGCATGACTGTCAGCTCTGCGTCCTCCTCTCTCTGGTGCCTGCATGACTGTCAGCTCTGCGTCCTCCTCTCTCTGGTGCCTGCATGACTGTCAGCTCTGCGTCCTCCTCTCTCTGGTGCCTGCATGACTGTCAGCTCTGCGTCCTCCTCTCTCTGGTGCCTGCATGACTGTCAGCTCTGCGTCCTCCTCTCTCTGGTGCCTGCATGACTGTCAGCTCTGCGTCCTCCTCTCTCTGGTGCCTGCATGACTGCCAGCTCTGCGTCCTCCTCTCTCTGGTGCCTGCATGACTGCCAGCTCTGCGTCCTCCTCTCTCTGGTGCCTGCATGACTGTCAGCTCTGCGTCCTCCTCTCTCTGGTGCCTGCATGACTGTCAGCTCTGCGTCCTCCTCTCTCTGGTGCCTGCATGACTGTCAGCTCTGCGTCCTCCTTTCCCTGGTGCCTGCATGACTGTCAGCTCTGCGTCCTCCTCTCCCTGGTGCCTGCATGACTGTCAGCTCTGCGTCCTCCTCTCTCTGGTGCCTGCATGACTGTCAGCTCTGCGTCCTCCTCTCTCTGGTGCCTGAATGACTGTCAGCTCTGCGTCCTCCTCTCTCTGGTGCCTGCATGACTGTCAGCTCTGCGTCCTCCTCTCTCCGGTGCCTGCATGACTGTCAGCTCTGCGTCCTCCTCTCTCTGGTGCCTGCATGACTGTCAGCTCTTCGTCCTCCTCTCTCTGGTGCCTGCATGACTGTCAGCTCTGCGTCCTCCTCTATCTGGTGCCTGCATGACTGTCAGCTCTGCGTCCTCCTCTCTCTGGTGCCTGCATGACTGTCAGCTCTGCGTCCTCCTCTCTCTGGTGCCTGCATGACTGTCAGCTCTGCGTCCTCCTCTCCCTGGTGCCTGCATGACTGTCAACTCTGCGTCCTCCTCTCTCTGGTGCCTGCATGACTGTCAGCTCTGCGTCCTCCTCTCTCTGGTGCCTGCATGACTGTCAGCTCTGCGTCCTCCTGTCTCTGGTGCCTGCATGACTGTCAGCTCTGCGTCCTCCTCTCCCTGGTGCCTGCATGACTGTCAACTCTGCATCCTCCTCTCTCTGGTGCCTGCATGACTGTCAGCTCTGCGTCCTCCTCTCTCTGGTGCCTGCATGACTGTCAGCTCTGCGTCCTCCTCTCTCTGGTGCCTGCATGACTGTCAGCTCTGCGTCCTCCTCTCTCTGGTGCCTGCATGACTGTCAGCTCTGCGTCCTCCTCTCTCTGGTGCCTGCATGACTGCCAGCTCTGCGTCCTCCTCTCTCTGGTGCCTGCATGACTGTCAGCTCTGCGTCCTCCTCTCTCTGATGCCTGCATGACTGTCAGCTCTGCGTCCTCCTCTCCCTGGTGCCTGCATGACTGTCAGCTCTGCGTCCTCCTCTCTCTGGTGCCTGCATGACTGTCAGCTCTGCGTCCTCCTCTCTCTGGTGCCTGCATGACTGTCAGCTCTGCGTCCTCCTCTCTCTGGTGCCTGCATGACTGTCAGCTCTGCGTCCTCCTCTCTCTGGTCCCTGCATGACTGTCAGCTCTGCGTCCTCCTCTCTCTGGTGCCTGCATGACTGTCAGCTCTGCGTCCTCCTCTCTCTGGTGCCTGCATGACTGTCAGCTCTGCGTCCTCCTCTCTCTGGTGCCTGCATGACTGCCAGCTCTGCGTCCTCCTCTCTCTGGTGCCTGCATGACTGTCAGCTCTGCGTCCTCCTCTCTCTGGTGCCTGCATGACTGTCAGCTCTGCGTCCTCCTCTCTCTGGTGCCTGCATGACTGTCAGCTCTGCGTCCTCCTCTCTCTGGTGCCTGCATGACTGTCAGCTCTGCGTCCTCCTCTTTCCCTTGTGCTGATCTCTTTGGCTGCGATTCTCCTTTTTACCAGCAAGTCGCACACCCTCCAACATTGACCTCTGTAACTGCCACAGACAAGGAAGTCCAGGAACAGGGCATGTTGTACCCCATGGAATGGGTCATGTTGGAGAGCATGAAGTCCTTTACAGTAGAGATAACATAGATTTGGTCACCAGGTCGCAGCCATTCCCATTTACCCGAACTCTTACCCTTATAATAAATTTGCAGAAGGCTTTTATTATTTATTTTATTTTATTTATTAACAGTTTATTAACAGCATATTCCGTTGCGCTTTACAATAGAAGACAGTGATACAACAAAACAAGGTATTTACAGACAGTCAAAATGTAGGAGGTCCCTGCTCGCAAGCTTACAATCTATAGGGAAATAGGCATTGATACATAAGGATAGATACTGTATTCTTTATTGCATCGATTCCACCAGAACGCAAGGTTCTATGACTGGTTCTGGAATTTGATAAGCTTGCCTGAAGAGATGAGTTTTTAGGGAACGCTTATAGGTTTGAAGACTGGAGGAGAGTCTTATTGTGCTTGGGAGGGCATTCCACAGAGTGGGTGCAGCCCGAAGAAAGTCCTGCAGTCGGGAATGGGAGCGAGTAATGAGTGTGGATGAGAGACGCAGATCTTGGGAGGAGCGTAGAGGTCGTGTTGGATGATATTTTGAGATAAGAGAAGATATGTATGTTGGTGTAGTTTGGTTTATGGCTTTGTGTGTAAGTAAAAGAATTTTGTATTGAATACGGTAGAATACAGGTAACCAATGAAGTGACTGACAGAGTAGCTTTGCAGACGATGAACGTCTGGCTAGGAAGATTAGCCTTGCAGCTGCATTCATAATGGACTGTAGTGGTGAGAGTCTGTATTGGGGAAGGCCAATAAGGAGACTATTGCAATAATCAATGCGTGAGATGATGAGAGCATGGATTAGAGTTTTTGCAGTGTCTTGTGTAAGGTAAGGGCGAATTTTAAATATGTTTTTTAGGTGCATGTGGCATGATTTTGAGACAGATTGAATGTGGGGTACAAAGGTAAGTTCTGAGTCAAGGATAACACCTAGGCAGCGAGCTTGAGAGGTAGGAGTGATTGTCATCTTCTCAACAGCGATAGAGATATCAGGTTGGTAACTACTATTTAATGGCGGAAATATAATTAATTCTGTTTTTGAGATATTAAGTTTGAGGTGGCGAGATGACATCCAGGATGAAACAGCAGAAAGGCATTCAGAGACACGGCTCAATACAGATGGGGACAGGTCCGGGGAGGATAGGTAGAGCTGAGTATCATCCGCATACAGATGATACTGAAATCCAAAGGAGCTGATTAGTTTGCCAAGAGATGAGGTATAGATTGAGAAAAGCAGGGGACCTAAAACTGAACCCTGAGGTACTCCAACTGAAAGAGGAGGTAGAATCAGAGAAACGAACACTAAAGGAGCGGTTAGAGAGGTAGGATGAGAACCAAGAGAGGGCTGTGTCTTTAAGACCTATGGATTGTAGTGTTTGTATGAGAAGTGTGTGGTCAACAGTGTCAAAAGCAGCAGAGAGATCTAGAAGAATTAGTAGTGAGTAGTGGCCTTTAGACTTAGCAGTGACCAGATCATTCACAACTTTAGTCAGTGCTGTCTCTGTGGAGTGTTGGGCATGAAAGCCTGACTGATGCGGGTCCATTAAGTTGTGCGAGTTAAGAAAGTGTGTGAGGTGAGTATAAGCAAGTCTTTCAAGTAGTTTGGAGGTGCATGGAAGTTGAGAAATGGGACGGTAGTTTGAGAGAGAGCTTGGATCAGAATTCTGTTTTTTCAGAATCTGAGTAATAACTGCTTGTTAGAACAATGAAGGAAAGACACCAGTAGAGAAAGAGAGGTTACAGATTTTAGTTAAGATTGGAATGAGCACAGGAGACAGAGATTTACTTATTTGCGAGGGTATAGGGTCAAGAGGAGAGGTAGTAGAGTGGGAGGCAGAGAAAAGTGCAGATACTTCATCTTCATTTGTGGGATCAAATGAAGCAATTGCTTCAGAGGGCTCAGGTATGGAATTGAGCATATCACCAACTGAGTTGGAGCATACCAATTCATCTCTGATCTTGTCAATCTTATCCCTGAAGTAGGAAGCAAGATCTTGTGCATGGATAGTGGTTGGTGGCTTGGGTGAGGGAGGGTTGAGAAGGGATTTAAATGTATTAAAAAGACGTTTTGGGTTAGAAGCTTGAGCAGAAATGAGAGTTTGGAAATATGTTTGTTTGGCAGTTTCCAGGGCATAACTATAGTACTGGTAGATATTCTTATATGTAAAGAAATCCATTGGACTGTGAGATTTACGCCATTTACGCTCAGCTTTGCGTGAGATATTTTGTAGGTGTCTCGTTAATTTAGAGTGCCACGGTTGGCGTCTAGGCCTACGTGGAGTGTGGTGGGTAACTGGAGCCACTTCATCCAGGGCTGTTTTGAGGGTTAGGTTTAGGTGCGATACCGCCATCTCAGGAGTAGTGAATGCAGAAATAGGAGCAAGCTGTTGTTGCAGAGAGGAGGAGAGTACTTGAAAATTAATATCATTAATATTTCTGCGGCCTTGAGGTGGATTAAAGGATTTCTGTGTTTTTGAGTTAGAAGTACTAGAGGACAGCATGCAGGTGATAAGGTTGTGATCTGAGAGAGGGAAAGGAGAATTGGTGAATTCCGACACTGAGCACAGCTTAGTGAATATCAGATCAAGACAGTGGCCATCCCGATGAGTAGAGGAGTCAGTCCATTGGGAGAGGCCGAGAGAGGAGGTTAGAGAGAGTAGTTTGGAGGCATGAGCAGCAGATTTTGGGCTATCAATAGCAATGTTGAAGTCACCCATGATGATGGTTGAGATGTCAGCGGAAAGGAAGTGAGGGAGCAAGGCAGAAAAATCTTCCAGAAATCGCGTTGGCTGCCCAGGTGGGCGATAGATAGCTGCAACACGCAGCGAGAAAGGAGTGTAAGTTCTGATGGAATGTACTTCAAATGATGTGAATATGGAACCTGTGGTATAACTTTGTATGTGAAGGATTGGGATAGTAATATTCCAACCCCACCTCCTCTGCTGTCACCAGGCCTGGGTGTGTGTGTGAAGTGGAGATCATCATGTGACAGGGCTGCAGGGGAGGCTGTGTCTGATTGTGAGAGCCATGTTTCTGTTATAGCCAGCAGGTTGAAGTTGTTTGAAATGAAGAGGTAGTTGATGGATGTTAGTTTGTTGCCAACAGAGCGTGCATTCCATAACGCACATTTTAGTGATTTGGGGGATGAAGGGAGGCATTTGATGTTTATGAGGTTAGCTGGATTACTATGTTCCTGAGAGTAACAAAGGAGAAAAAGCACAAAGGGCCAGAAAAGAGCGGCGTGCTGGTTTAATGTATTTGAAGGGTCGCACTGCTGTGCACCGTTGCTGCCCCCTGTCAGAGTTTGTGTAACTCAAGCTAAACAGGGGATAGGAACAGAACATGCAGTTTGCACTGACATGCACTTTCAGGGGGCGCAGTGGTGTATAGCACAATAATGAGCAATAGTTTTCACCCAGTATAAACATTTATTAAAACAATATATAAAAAACAATACAATAATATTCACATGTAAGTGCACTCTATAGGATTTTCATAGCAATTGCATAACAAGACGTACAAGACATACAACAATTAACATATAGAGGCTTTTTCAAGCATAATAGCTGGTATGAGGCTGGATAAAGTAAAAGTTATAATAACTTTGTGAATATTATTATATTGTTTTTTATATATTGTTTTAATAAATGTTTATACTGGGTAAAAACTACTGCTCATTATTGTGCTATACACCACTGCGCCCCCTGAAAGTGCATGTCAGTGCAAACTGCATGTTCTGTTCCTATCCCCTGTTTTACAGTCACGTGATGTCACTTAGTGGGTTGGTGCCGGGTAGTCGGTCTCCTCGGCTCAGTATAAGTCCCGACCCTTCTATACCTCCCATGAGATGATGTCACAACACAAGGTCAGAGGTTACTTATTCTGTATTCTCTGTACAGGTATTACTGGCAGCCGTGTCCTCTGTGGCAGCTGTGGACGGAGAACCAACCACACATGATAAACGGGTGTGGAATGACACACGACAGTCGGGATTCCGACAGTCATTTCTCCGACGTCAGAATCCCGACTGCACAGCGGGGGGAGCCCAATGAAGCCACCTATTTTATTCTCCCTCTATGGGGGTCGTGGACCCCCACAAGGGAGCAGTCGGGATTCAAACGTCGGAGTAATGACTGTCAGAAACTGATAAACTCATGGCGCTTTCAGCATTCTTTACCTGGACGGATTGGTGACACATACACAACAGTAATCTGGAAACAGGGGCCACGTGGTAGGAGCCTGGTGGTGGTAACAAAGGGCCCGATTCAGACCTGTTTGCTAGGCTGCATACAGTATATTCGCTACCTAGCGAGCAGGTAAATGCCGCCGCCTCCCCGCTGAACGCACCCCGCCCAGGGAATCCCCTCACTAGCACTAACACATCCCCTCACAGGCATCTGCACGGGGGGAAAAATCAATTGATGGTCGCTCACCGTCGAATGATTTCTGCTGCTCGCTAAGACTATTTCAGCGCCCGCCATCTACCGAATACGGGGCAGGAGCTGACGTCATGTGACATCAGCGACCCGCAGACATAGACACGCCTGGTATTCGCAGGTGTCGCCCAGTGTTTTCCTGGGCACGCCCAACATCCATTTACTGGCTGCCCCCCCCCCCCCAAGCGAGTGAACACCCCAACGAGTGTGAAATTCATTAATAGCGTTCGCTGTGGCGGTTTGCACATGCGTATATTTGCACATGCACAAACCCCAACCATTGTGGATAGAGCCAAATTAGTCACTGAGCGACCAGGTGTGAATCGGCCCCAAAGTTATCTGCTCAGTGGGTGGATTCAGGGTTACTGATGGTAAGAGAAATTTCCTATTGACCAGGCCGAGACCCCACCCATGTCTGTGATCGCTTGGAGCGGGCAGCGAGTTGTGTGCGGTCCCAGCACCAGGTTATGGAGCACATGGATCAGAACTAGAGGGACTATTTGGGGCATCCGATGTTTCTCTGATGTACCCACTGTAATGTGCTTATTGCCCCACCCTGATGAACCACTACACTACCACGAGGTCTCTGACATGCTGGGGCTGGATCAGTGGTGGACACTAATGCATGCATGGTAGCGATGTTTTGTGGAGATACAATTGCACTAAATGCTACCTTCAGCTTTGCCCTTGTGTACAGTGGACATCGACAGCCATGAGACACCAACTGTTAATTACCTCTGAATGTGCACGTCCACCAGTGGCTCCAAACACTCCACCACTGGCACACTATCACATTAACCGCTGTCACTAACACCAGCCTATGGCTGTCACAGTCAGGGGGTTAATAGGGGGGAACAGGGTAGAACTGAGTGCAATGGGAGGTGGAACAGTGATTCCAGCAGAAAAGCCCTTACCAGCAGCTTCCTTTCCCATCATGGTGTATGTGATGTCATGCTGTCATCGCAGCTGAAGTGAAGAGGAGCAAGGCTCTGTGCATGCTGGAGACAATGGAGGCACACAATGAGGCAGGGAAGTTGCTGGGGGGACACAGAGCATGGAGCTGCATTCTATGTATGAGGGGCACGATTATGGGCATTATGTGTAAAGGGAACAACTACTGTGAGAATTGTGTATAAGGGACATTATTGTGTGGCATAACATGTATAAGGGACACCACTGTGTGTCATAATTTTAATATGGGGCCCTACTATGCCGTGTAATATGAATAAGGGGCAATACATGCAGGAGTAATGTGCCATCATTTAATTTGGGGGTAGTATTGTGTGACCAGCTCCCTTCATTGTGAGACCACTGTGACTTTATAAAGTATGAGAGGTAAGTCACACATTTATAGTTTGTAGAGGGATACAAAACCCCAGCACTGTCCCTGGCTCTGCCTAACCCCAGCACTGTCCCTGGCTCTGCCTAACCCCAGCGCTGTCCCTGGCTCTGCCTAACCCCAGCACTGTCCCTGGCTCTGCCTAACCCCAGCACTGTCCCTGGCTCTGCCTAACCCTAGCACTGTCCCTGGCTCTGCCTAACCCCAGCACTGTCCCTGGCTCTGCCTAACCCCAGCGCTGTCCCTGGCTCTACCTAACCCCAGCACTGTCCCTGGCTCTGCCTAACCCCAGCACTGTCCCTGGCTCTGCCTAACCCCAGCACTGTCCCTGGCTCTGCCTAACCCCAGCACTGTCCCTGGCTCTGCCTAACCCCAGCACTGTCCCTGGCTCTGCCTAACCCTAGCACTGTCCCTGGCTCTGCCTAACTAGTCACAGTGTCTCCTTCTGACTTTATCTAAACATGATGTCTGTGGCTGCAGTTCTGCATGACACTCCCATAGCATACAGTGGCACTCCCATAACATGCCCATGACACGCCAATATCATACCGATGACACTCCCATAACATGCCCATGACACGCCAATATCATACCGATGACACTCCCATAACATGCCCATGACACGCCAATATCATACCGATGACACTCCCATAACATGCCCATGACACGCCAATATCATACCGATGACACTCCCATAACATGCCCATGACACGCCAATATCATACCGATGACACTCCCATAACATGCCCATGACACTCCTGTTGCATACCCGTTAAAGTCCCATAACATGCCCATGAATGTACCGTAACATGACCATGACACTCCTGTAACGTATATAAAAGTCCCATAGCATGCCCATGACAGTCCTGTAGCATGCCCATATCATGCCAATGACAGTCTCTTAACATACCCATGACAGTCCCATATAATGCCCATGACAGGCCTATATTATGTCCATGACACTCTCTTAATGTGCAGATGGCAGTCCCATAACACACCCACCACATTCCCGTAACATGCCCACGACATGCCCATAACATGCCCATAACATACCCATGAAAGTCCTGGAGCACGCCCCTGACACTCCTGTAGCATGCCCATGCCAGTCCCATAACGTGCAGGTGACAGTCCCATAGCATACCTGCGACATGCCCGTGACACTCCCGTAACATGCCCATGACAGTCCCATAACGTGCAGGTGACAGTCCCATAGCATACCTGCGACATGCCCGTGACACTCCCGTAACATGCCTATGACAGTCCCATAACGTGCAGGTGACAGTCCCATAGCATACCTGCGACATGCCCGTGACACTCCCGTAACATGCCTATGACAGTCCCATAACGTGCAGGTGACAGTCCCATAGCATACCTGCGACATGCCCGTGACACTCCCGTAACATGCCCATGGCAGTCCCATAACGTGCAGGTGACAGTCCCATAGCATACCTGCGACATGCCCGTGACACTCCCGTAACATGCCCATGCCAGTCCCATAACGTGCAGGTGACAGTCCCATAGCATACCTGCGACATGCCCGTGACACTCCCGTAACATGCCCATGGCAGTCCCATAACGTGCAGGTGACAGTCCCATAGCATACCTGTGACATGCCCGTGACACTCCCGTAACATGCCCATGACAGTCCCATAACGTGCAGGTGACAGTCCCATAGCATACCTGCGACATGCCCGTGACACTCCCGTAACATGCCCATGGCAGTCCCATAACGTGCAGGTGACAGTCCCATAGCATACCTGCGACATGCCCGTGACACTCCCGTAACATGCCCATGGCAGTCCCATAAGACACCCACCACATTCCCATGACATGTCCGCGGCCTTGTTATGTTCCCTTCAGACCGCCTCCCAGTTACCGCCCAGCAATGTCCATGGTTTGGCCGGTTCTGTGCCCAGCGCTTCCGTATGCAGCGGTAATCTCTGAATACACTCAGGGGAACTGGGGTTTCCCATCTATTTGCACCACAGGCAATTCAGGGAAATAATCTGATACAAGCCCATTATATGCAGATATTACTGAGTGGTGAACCGGTGTGGATTATAAAATAGACAGTGTCTAGACAGACAGACAATAGGTCTACCCCAAAAGGTCAACATGCAATAGGTTACAGGGTCAGTATATTGACATTACAAAGGTAGACATGAGTTTTTAAATTTTGGGTTTGTCAATGGCGACAACTGTCTTTATGGATCCACAATTAATGTAGTGCGAACCCTCGCAGCTTTGGGCTTGGTGTGTCGCTCAGCACACTATAACATTCTTCCTCTATGCCGACAAGCAGAGGGACATGCAGGGGGGTTTTTGGTTGCCCGGAAACCCCCCCTCCTCTTGGCAAGGGCCTTATATTATGACAACAATAGCCCTGGTATATAATATGATCAGTAGAGCTGCCACCACACCATGCAGTGTAAGGGACAGAGCGGAGCAGCTGCACATGCCCAGTGTACCAGCTTCTTCTACCACATCTACTGTGTGTGCGGATCTGAGACCTCAAACATCGCAATGGACCAGAGAGCAGCTGCCAGGAGGAAGAGACAGGATCCTTACCATGAAGTGGGAGATTGTGAGCTTAGAAAGTGCAGTCCTGGATATATTATGTTTGTGTATTTATTTATTATATGTTTATTCTCCTTACCACTTTTCGAAACAGCCTATACTATAGACCATCTGCACTGTTAAATATTAATACTGTATTCCATACAGTATCCAGTGTATAAAAAGACCAATTTTCAGGGCTGTTACCGCTCCCCCAGACTCCCATACTTACTCCAATGCTCTTCAGAGTGGGAGTTTGGATTACATTTGGAAACCCCCCTGTAAAAATCCTGCGTTTGCCGCTGACATGGATGGTTAGGCAAGAACAAGTTGTTTTTAAAAAAATCATGAAAAATTCGACCTTGTCATGTGTCTACCTTTTTCATGTCGACATTTCGACCCTTTTGACCTATTACATGTCTACCTATTGCATAGAAGAAAAGGGTTTTTGACTCTGAGTTGCGCTGGGTTGTGTGTGCAGCACCACCAAAATTCCTCCTGTTAGTGAGGAACGATGTAGTAATTAGGGAAGTGGGAGGTGATTGGGGTGCGCTACCTAGTATAGAAACTGTACCTCCCAATAAAACATTACAATTTCAAAACAGAATACACATTTCTGAAATAGTGTTCTTGTATTTGAGGATGTTCCCAATGAATAAGCTCAGTCCATCTCTGGGTAAATAGTTCTTTTATTGGTGAAGAAACCCGACGCGTTTCGTCTCTAAGACTTCATCAGGGGTAAGAACCAATGGGTGAGTGGATTTTGTGTGGCTGGTCCTATTTGAAGTTTCTGCTGATCACAGCTGATGCAAATAAAATAACACCAAGTCCTTCTTGATGGGGCTCAATTAAATGGAAATTTCTGAGTTGAGAGTCTAGTGTAGGTTCTTATCAAGAACAATATCAGGACGCTCTCTCTGCAGTATCCTCCTCGCTCTGCATTCTCATTTGGGGGTCCATTTTGTAGCTGAGGGATGGGGCTTTCCAACAAGCCCAGTCCCATGTCCCTAGCCCCCTGGGAACCGGAGATACTGCCAGGCAAAGCTGGAACGTTTTCCCTTTAGGATAACATGGGACCCGCTAATTCCGACCCCCACCCAGTTCAACGGCTGCCAGTTCCCCCTTCGGCATCACTGAAGCTGGAGGTTGATCTCAGTCGAACCCAAATCGCCGGGCCTTCAATCTGATACCAGGCTGGATCCATATGGGTTAATTGGTTCCAGGGATATTGAGGTTAAACCGTTTTTTTTTTGTTTCATTTCTTAAATGTATTTTCATGACTGTTTATGTTCTTTGAGGGCAGATTTCTCTGGAACCAAACAGCCCAGTTTCACGGGACCAAAATCATTCAAAGCCAACTCAAAAGTTCTTCAATATGATACTGGTTTCGTAAATGGGTCAGTTGGTTCCATAGATCTAGCTGGTTGTTTAAATGGGGGTAGGGAGAGGGGAGTCGTTGTCTCTCCCTCTCACACCAGAAAATGCAGGGACTAGGCTGGTGTATAAGGGGTCAGCCTGGGAATGTCCTGCATGATCCTGGGACCATATTGCCAGGTAAATCCCTGCATTTCCTGTTGTGAAAGGGGTATTATTTTAAACAGCCGTGACCTGCAGTGCTCTGAATACAGCTGGGCAGCCCCCTGCTCTCTGCCCAGCTGTTAATGACTGTCACCCCTGCAGCTTCCGCTCCAATTCTTCTCCCCGCTTTCACCTCAGCCCGCCCCCCCTTAAATCATGTGGTGCCGGCGCCCGGCGTTCTCCCCCGACGTCACGCACAACAACAGGACACCAGGAGGGGAGTGGAAGCGTGCCCTGCTCCCCATAGAAGCCGCTGCACCGCTCTCTATCTCTCCCTGCAGCAGCAGCGAAGGCTCATATAAAAATTTACAGTAAGTGGCACTTTTGGGGGCATCGCTTAAGGGACGCTACAAGTGGCGGTATGTGGGGGCATTACGCATAATGTGTGGCTTAATGTGTAAGGGGCATTAAGGTGTACAGCATCATGTGTAAGCGGCATTATGTGTGCAGCATCATGTGTAAGGCACATTATGGGTACTATGGTGCGCGGCATCATGTGTAATAGGTACTATGGTGCCATCAAGCAAGAACCCCCTAGCAATAAGCATGTAGGTAAGCAGCACTTATGTGGCAAATATGTAATGGGCATTACGGTTTGTTATATAGTATGTAATGGGCATCATGATGTGTGGCACAATGTGTAATGGGCATTATGGTGTGTGGCCTTATGTGTAATTGGCATTACGGCGTGTGGCTTTATGTGTAATGGGTATTACGGAGTTTGCTAAAATGTGTAATGGGCAATACTGTGTATTGTCTAAATTGTAATACCACACCCCTTTTTTGTGATGCCACGCCTCCTTCCTATGAGGCCACGCCCCCTTTTGCCGCGCGGCGTAGCGCGGCTATGCCGCGCAAAGGTCCCCCTGCTGTTATGTCTAGATCTTGGACCACCCATTACCATAATTCTAGATTCGCCTATGGTTTAATCCCCTCAACATGTTTCAAGGCAGCACACAGGGCCAGCCTATCACAGGTCTGGAATCTGTTGTTTTTACTAAATACCGTATCAGTGCCATTCTCACTGCATAAAAAACGGCTCTGAAATGTGTAGAAGCCCTGAGAGGAGACTCTCGGCAGCTTTTCCGGTGTGGCGCGCGGGGGGGGGGGGTTGCTGGGTTTGCCATCATAAAGCCCCACCCCCTTTCCTGTAAATGCAGTGATTCTCGGCTCTTCGCGGAGGGGGTGGTACTAAATGGCACTATTTGCGTAATTTTTGCTCCACCCACCGAAGAACCGTGAATGCTGGTATTTGACCGGAAGAGGGAGGGGGTGTGGGGGCTGATGCTGGTGCTTTGCTAAATGCGGGAGGCTTGCCCACACTTCTGGGGGGCCAGGTGGGGGACACGATTTTCGGGAGGTAGGTAAGTATGGTCTGATTGTGGTTTTTTTCTTTTTCCAACTGAATTGTGCACAAATCTCAGTACAAAAAAGCACCTTCAGGATGCAGGGAAGGAAGATTCACAGAATGACGCTGCAGCCGACACATCTACCACAACTGTGTGTTGCTGTTATGTCACCATGGGCCAGAGGAATGTTTGCCGCCCCCTGATGTAGCCTGGTCTGGGGTAGAGGAAGATCCTACTGATAGGTTTTCACTGAGTATCACAGCTCTACCCTCCCCCCACACAGCCATTCCCAGCATACTTTCACTTTCTTCTCCTGTCTCTGGGTGAGGACGTTACTGCTCAGCCCCTCCCTCTGCCCTGCTCTGTATCATCAGAAAGTTTCATTTCTTCCTGTTTCCTAGAATGGCGTCTGCAGACCTGGAAGCTGAGCTGAGCTGCTCCATCTGCCTGAGCACTTATACCGACCCCGTGTCCCTGGCATGTGGCCACAACTTCTGCCGGGACTGTATTGTACAGGTGCTGGATACACAGGAGGGGGCCGGGGGCTATTCCTGTCCGGAGTGCAGAGCAGAGTACAAGGAGTGTCCGGCACTGGAGAAGAACAGGAAGCTGTGTAACATTGTGGAGAGATTCCTATGTAACCTGCCAGAGCCGGAGGAGACCCCGATCTTCTGTACTTACTGTGACACTCCTGTGCCGGCGGCTAAAACATGTCTGCTGTGTGACGCTTCGTTCTGTGACAAACACCTGAGCAAACACAGTAAGTCTGCTGAACATGTTTTATCTGAACCCACTGATTCCTTTGAAGGCAGAAAATGCTCCGTACACAAGGAGATGATGAAGTATTACTGCTCTGAGGACTCCGCTGTTATCTGTATATCATGCTGGGTGGCTGGGGACCACCGGGGTCACCACGTGGAACTTCTGACTGTGGCCTCTGAGAAGAAAAAAGAGACACTGAGATCTGTCACTGAGACCCTGAAGTCTGAGAGAGAGGAAACTGAGAGGAGAGTGCAGCATCTGCAGGGTCACAGGACAGGGGAGAAGGAGAGAGCCACCAGCGTCACTGAGAGAGTCACTGATCTGTTTAGAGACATCAGGGAGAAGTTAGACACCCTGGAGAGGGAGGTCCTGGATGAGATCTCCAGACAGGAAAAGGAGATGTCTCTCTCAGTCTCTGATCTGATCACACAGCTGGAGACACAGAAGGACGAGCTGTGCAGGAAGATTAGTAGCATTGAGGAGATTTGTAACATCACTGATCCATTAACTGTCCTGAAGGAAGAACCAGGAGGTGATGTCATCAGTCACATGAGCTGTGATGTCACCAGTGATGTAAGAGTGGCTGGATGTGTGGATGAGGGAATAATCTCACAGATGTTACACAGGGGACTTTCCCTCGTGGCTGATAGTCTGATGGATCTACAGATAAAGAGACAGTTCTCAGTGATGGAGAAAGCTGATGTATTACTGGATATAAAGACGGCCTGTAATTGGATTATTATATCAGAGGATCGCAGATCTGTGTCTTATACTGATGTAAATCAGCCCAGACCAGATGGACCAGAGAGGTTTATTGTGCGGCAGGTGTTAAGCTCCTGTAGCTTCTCATCTGGGAGACATTACTGGGAAGTGGATGTGAGTGAGGCAGATAAATGGCTGATAGGGGTGGCCGGTCACAGAATAGAGAGAAAGAATAATGGTATTGAATCATTCATTGGTTATAATAACAAGTCCTGGAGCCTGTGCCTTATTGACAAGCTGGGAGCACGTCATAGCAATATATATAAACATATAGAGGAAAGAGATCCAGAGTCTCCTGTGCAGACCGTGGGGATATACCTGGACTATGAGGCCGGGCGTCTGTCCTTCTACCAGCTGTGTGACCCCATCAGACACCTGTACACCTTCTCTGCCACCTTCACTGAGCCCCTGTATGCCGCCTTCTATGTGTATGACAATTCCTGCATCAAACTCATAAAGTAGATACTACAACAAGGAGATTATGTGCAAGAAATCATGAAACATATTAACTGTGGAAAATGAATAATTGAATATTACCAACTAGTCTTAAGGCTCGTCCGATGGACAGGCAAAGTTTATGTTCATGTAGTTCTCAAAAGTTTTGTAAATTGAAAATGCTTTTTTCATTTAATGGACCCTTATACCCTTCTGCGGTATGGCCGGAAATTTCTCAGGTTGAGTGGGCTCTCCTGAGAAATTTATGGGCATGCCACTGTAAAGAAAGGGTGCGCCAGTGGTGCCTTCAGCAATGAGCCACTGTTGTACCACCATCGCCCCTGTTGCAGATCTTTCCTGTCACCAACCTCATCACGATCCTCCCTGTCGCTGCTCGGGGAGTATCAGGGCCGTTCAGGGAGGATCAGAGCACCTCGGCGAGTTTCGTCCACACGCGGTCATCCGTGTGTTCGGGCGTCCAAACACAGGAATGCCCGAAAAGATGAACGACTGAGCCCCCGAAAATCCGAGCAATCCCGAGCCCCCCAATAGCCATAATAGCCAAAGCCAGCAGCAGCAGCCCCAGGGGAGCAGGCTGCCCCTTCTGTGGTGAGTATTTATGGGACAGGACAAACCTGTAAAGGTCCACTTACGGGATTGGTTATTGTGTTGTATTCAGTGCAGTTGAGAGGGGGGAGCAAGTACTTTTTACCCAGGCCTGGGTCTATTGGAGGGTCCCGGGACCCGCGCCCTCTTCCCCGTGCAGAGACCGGGCAGTAGGATAAGAAAGCAGATGCAGCACAGTCTCTCTCCCCCGCTCAGCGCCGTGTGCTGAGCGGGGGTGACAGGCAGCAGCAGCCTGTGCATCGGCACGCAGCCCGCACCCCCTGCAAAATGTTGTGTTTTTTTTTACAGGGATGTGACCACACACCCTCCCATTGGTCATGCCCCTCCCATTGAACACACCCCTTATTACCGGGGCCCAGTGGTGCTTTCAGTGGCCCTGGTTGTATTAAGAAAGTCATAAACTTTCCAACGACATATTACAATGCTTGAAAACAACAGACATAGCATTGACCCTTATGACCGCACCCTTAAGGGGTCATCTGATTTAACCCATCTTCAAACTTAAGGTGGGTACACACGGAATGATTTGATGCACTTCACAAAAGATTGGTCTATGAGCTTCCTGATCATAGACCATTGTTAATGATCGCGGGGTATGCACATTGTTAACGATGCACGGAATGATTTGAATGATTGGTCGTTCCCATCGATTGGGAACTCCCAGATTGTCCTTCAAATCGTTCCGTGTGTACCCACCTTTAGATGTCCCTTAAAATGATATAAGTAGTCTGCAAAGATTGAAGATGATTAGTCAAAGCATTCGAGAGTTATTGTGGAACATCCATACGCGCGCGCGCACACACACACACACACACACACACACACCATTCAATTATAGTTATGAAGATGTATTTCTTGGATATTTTTCCAAAAAAGTAGCCAAAGCCGTGCGCATGAGATCAGGTTTAAGTAACCCCTGCTGAGGCTGCAGGATTTCAGAGCCCAGCAATCAGGTAAACGAAGCCCAGTCACTGTACCAACCACACGCCCCCCGCCACGGTGCGCGGTTGTGAAGGCTTTTGCAGCCATGTACACAGTAAAAAATCACTCACCATCGATTGTTTTTTTTCTCCCCTTGCTCGCAGCGCCGTGTAAGTCTAGACTTGCTCAGCGCTGCTATGAGGAAAGAAGGAGGCTACTGATGACGTCAGCGGCTCTCCATCCCAACGGCCGGTCAACGTTTGTGTTTTCTGGAATACTCCCAGGAAAAGCTGAGTTTCCACCCCCAAATGGCTAGCCATCGCATGAGCAGGGCAGTATAGGAGGGACCACACTGGGACAATTATATGATAATACTGGATTAGATCCTTTACCCGATTCCCAGGTATAACTGTTACAGGTAGTTACCTCTCCGCCATGCTCTGACAGCTCAGTGTAATGGTCCTCCTCCCTGTATTCAGGATCCCATACGTTCTCTTACCTGTTTATATCACTTTATATTGTCAGCTCCTCACGCCACAGACTTGTCTCAACTCAGGACTAGATGGGAATCTGACCTGGGTCTACTGAATGATGTGTCCTGGAAACTGGCCTTGGGTAGCGCCAGACTGTGTACCGCTTCCATTAGATATGGATAAATTCAGCTTATTATATGTCATACCTCAGCCCTGTATGGTTACAGAGCTGGGCGGAGTAGCACAGCGAGTAGCACAGCGAACCCTGTTTCCATCATTTTTAGGGTGTATCCAGCGCTCCCCTCCCTATTAGATGCCGTGTGGATGTTCTCTACTCTGTAGCTTGTATGCTAATCATTCCCTTTTGTTACTTGTATTATGTTATGTATTAAAATCAATTAAAATTACTTTCAAAAGTAACGCCTTGTCCATACCTCCCAACATCTGTGAAGGTGGCGGGACGGTGTGCGCGCCGAAGGCATGCAGCGAATTTTGGGGGCGTGGCCTGCCAGAAAGGGGCGTGTCCTATACTTGCGTTGCTGCCGCGAGGCCACGCCCCGTTTTTCTCTGTGAGCTGCTGGCCAGCCCCTCTGCCTGCAAGAATAGACGCGTCGCTATTCACGGACTACAGGGGGGGACTCCCAACTGCCCCCCCCACCGCGGGACACTGCTGGCGGCGGGAGGGACGTGGGAATGTCCCAAAATATCGGGACGTTCCTGCGATAAGCGGGACAGTTGGGAGGTATGCCTTGTCACCCATGACATGTAGCATGTTACATTTGTATGTACAGCGGTCTCTGGGCTGGTGGCTGCAGTGTGTTGGGTTTTATAATGATATTTTGGATTTTTTGGGGGTTGACAGGAAACAGGATCCCTGCACCTGCCGGTGGCACTGACATACCTCCCAACCTCTTGATGCATCAATGCGGGACCCTCGCGATGCACCAAAAGGGGGCGTGGCTATGCAAATAAGGGTTGTATCATATGCATATGATGCCGTCGCCGGGTCACGCCCCCTTTTTGTCCTCTGTATTGCTGAATGCATGCGCACAGTGGGCCTTATTTTGGTTCATTCTTTCTGACAAAATCCTTCTTAGATGGGCAAAACCATGTGCACTGCAGGTGGGGCAGATGTAACATGTGCAGAGAGAATTATATTTGGGTGGGGTTTTACTTCAAAGTGAGATCTATATTGCAGTGTAAAAATAAAGCAGTCAGTATTTTCCCTGCACAGAAACAAAATTACTCACCCAAATCTAATTCTCTCTGCACATGTTACATCTGCCCCTCCTGCAGTGCACATGGTTTTGTCCATCTAAGAAGGATTTTGTCAGAAAGAATGAACCAAAATAAGGCCCCGTGTCTATTACTTCAGGCGGGGGGGACTCGCAACTGCTCCCCCCCGCCGTGGGACGCTGCCGGCCCGGGGAGGGATGCGGGACCCGAAAAACGGGTCTGTTGGGAGGTATGCACTGATGATGCAGATGTAGCGGGCAGGTAATACACAGGTACTGCTAATATAAGGAGCCATGTCATCTTATATACGTACATGAATAAAGATGGATCAGTTCTCCTGTCATTTATACCCCTTTCACACTCGCAGAGCCGGGTCATACCCGGGAATGTGTTCCCGGATTCTTCCCGGGACACTACCCGGGAATGTACCCTTTCACACTGCACTCAGACCTGGGATCGACCCGGGACAGCCCCATTCACACGGATCCCAGGAAATCCCTGCAAATACATATGCATGTCATTAGAAATGGACTCCAGGGCTCTGAAAGATGACATCAGCATTTGTGAGCCCAAGTAAGCTCCAATCAGCAGCTTTTTTAAAGTCCCGTGTACCCAATCCGGGGTACGGGACCCTTCACACTGACCGCATCCCGGGTCGATTCCGGAATCTTCCCAGGTCAGGACCTGGGTAGAAATCCCGGGATGTTCATCCCAGGATATTCTTTCAAGATCCTTTCAAACTGAGCTAAATCCCAGGTTGATGCGCATTCATGTGCAAAAACCCAGGATATTTTTGCAAGTGTGAAAGGGGCATAACCCTTACAATATATGTGCCAGGGGCTTACACAGCATATTGGCGCAGAAGTGGGATGTCATTGTCACTTAGTGGGTTGGTGCTGGGTAGTGGGCCTCCTGGGTGGCTCTGTGGGAGACCATTCCCACCCACACCTATAATAAAGTCTCAGGAGGAGGAGCCGCTATGAAGGTGGGGAGGAGTTACAGATTAAGCACATAAAAGGTGGATTTGCCAGCTTTATCAGGTTAAGGGCCGCATTTATCAAGTAATATTTGCGGCTAAATTCCCGAAAACACCCGTTTTCGGGGGTTAACCGCAAATATTAAGTATCACCTAAATGTACTAAAAGGGGACCGCAGCAGGAATCTCCGATCCCTGCTGCGATCCCCCCTGCAGCGCCGCTGACCGCATCCCCTATTGGTTTCTATGGGGGATGCAAACATGCCCGAGTTATAAACATCGGGCAGCCCGGCTTCACATCCCTGATGACAACTAGCAGATAGCCACCGCACAGACAGAAAGAGAAACCGCCACATGCAAATTTGCGATTGAATTGCGAATGTATCACAGATCGCCAGCCATTCGCAGATCAATACGCGAATCCGGGAACAGTGAAGAGACTTTGGGCCTGATTCATTATCGCTTGCTTGCTGAACCTCGCCCCCCCCCCCCCCCTTTCCTTCCGCTGACTCCACTTGGTAGCATGCTAGTGGATGTGTACGCTTACAAATCCACTCACATGCTAGTGTAGGGGGGGGGGGGGGAATCATTCAATGATCGGCGACCATCTAATGATTTTTCCCCATTCGCAAATAAAAGTCAGTCTAGGCTTAAATTGTAATATAGGACACTACAATAGTTCCAATTTGGTAGAATCAATTCTGCATAATGCGGCCTGGGGCTACATTGCGGTTCTGCCTGATTCTTTATCACAGTGGTTCTCAACCTCGGCCCCCAGGACCCCCCAACTGTGCACGTTTTCCAGGTCTCCACACAGAATCACAGGTGAAATAATTAGCTGCACTTGTGATCTTTTAAAATGTTTCAGTCAGTAATGAGTGCACCTGTGTACCTGCAAGGTAACCTGTAAAAGGTGCACTGTTGGGGGTCCTTGAGGACTGAGGTTGAGAACCACTGCTTTATCACACTGCTTTTCCTAGTACCTCCATCAGGGGCGGTCTCTGGGAACAGGTGGGACAATCACTGACCCAGCATGTAGAAGAAATCACCTGTAGGCTGCACGTGATTAATGACATCTAGAGAACATGCCCAGGTAACACTCCCCTCTGCTGCCTCACACATCAGATCCTGTGTGAGAACTTGTAGTCCCCGTCCTCAGGGCTGAATTCATACCCTCCAACAGTACCGATTTAGCCGGTACAGTACCGTTTCCTAACGGTCTGTACCGGCTAAAACAAAGTGTACCGGTTTCTGTGTGCAGGTGGCTCCTCCTCGGCTTGACAGGCGTCGACGATCATTCGGGCCCGGTGCTACGTAGAGAATGTATTTCTGCCCCTTGAAAATGGTCCTGCACTCGTTCCCAGGGGTGCACTGTGGGTTCCGGCAAATGTGCGTCGCGTCGTGATGTCACACAGCAGCCGCGGACCCTCATGCACTCAAAGGCTGTCAGTAACTATAAACATAAAGCCTCCTTGAGACGCCAGCACATGCACTTGGAGCAGCAGAATCTGCTGGGAGGTGAGAGGAGCGTTCATTGGTAAGGCAGCCAAACGCAGAGCCCAGAAGTCCGGCAACTTGGAGAAGCCGATCACCTGAGCCAGAAGCACCTGGGCCGGTGTGTGATATAGAGACACAGAAAGTCTATTTGATGCCCGGTAACTTCTGCTGCTGGGGAGAAGGCACACCCCTGCCCGACATGCTGCAAATACTGTGACTACGGCTCTGTCATAGGCCTGCCACCAGAAGGGTGTGTCCCACACACCACAGCACCATCCCACCTCAGCAATCGCCTCTTAGAATGATCTATTCAAAAGATAGGAAAGAGGACATGGCCACACCCCCTTTCACAGTGGCCACGTCCCCTCTCAGTTTGTACCGTTTTTTGAGACTGAAACATTGGAGGGTATGTAGATTAACAATGAAGCGGATGGAGCTGCAGTTCCAGCCCCCCCCCCCCATTGATAATCGGTCCACATGAGACAGCTTTGACAGGAAAAAAAGGAACTTGTGTATTATCAGGGCGCCCACGGTTTCCATCGTAGGGCATTGTACGATAAAAAATCGTCATATCGCATTGCATGCGATCATATCTCATGCGATGCGACCCGATTTTTAATTGTACAGGCACCCTGATGGCTGATTACTATGTTAAATGCCCCCTCCCCCATTGTTAAGGCCACCCCCGCTATCAACGCCAACCCGAAGCGTGGCGAGCGCAGCGAGCTCGCAAGGGGCGGCAGTACGCGGCCTCCGACCTTTTCATACCTCACTATCCACGTCGGCGTGGAGTTGATTTTAGATAGTGTGGCAAGCCCGAAGCGTGGCGAGCGGACGCGGATTACTTCACATGTATTCCGCGTCCCCTCGCGGGGCTCGGTGGCTCGCTGCGGACGCGTTAACAATGGGGGGGCATTTAACATAGTATTCACCCATCAGGGTGGCTGTACAATAAAAAATCAGGTCTGGGGGTGCATTTAACATAGGAATCAGCCATCAGGGTGCCTGTACAATGTAAAATCGGCTATGATCGCGTTGCATCGCATCGCATGCCATTATAATGGCATACGATGCACCGCGATATTAAAATTGTACAGTCGGCCCTGAAAACCCTCAAATCGGGTCCCATTGTATACCATTGCATACCCTAATTAGTGGTATGCGATGCAATGGGTGCCCAGATAATACACAAGTACCGAAAAAAATGTTTTCCTGCCAGAGACTGCCAGCGGCCGCCAGGGGCGGATTGGCCTACCGGGAAACCGGGACATTTCCCGGTGGGCCGGTCTCCCCGCTGGCTGGGCCGCAGACCGCGCTACCACATTGGTTAGCGGCCGCAGCATCCCTCTCCTGCCCAAACCAAAAATGGCCGTGGACGTTACTGTGACAGATTTAAAGTGGCCGCGGGAGGAGCTGCAGCAGTCCTCCTGCGGCAGCAGCCCTCCCGGATCGTCTATCGCGGGTGACGTTGCCGCGCACCTGCAGTGCACACCAGCCTGAGCCGACTACAGGCTGCAGCGTGGGAAGACAGGCTGCAGCGTGGGAAGGCTGAGCGGCAGTGGGCAGACTCTTGAAGTAGGGGAAGATTCCTGGCAAGTTTTTTTTTTTTGTGTTCAATTGAAATGGAGATGTAAGGGGATCTCTTCATAAGTGTCAGTGCATAAGTTGCTGCCTGGGATGGAGTTTTGTGCCCCCCTCCCCCCATAAGTAAATATATATTTTTTAAGGGGGCACAAAACTCCATCACAGGCAATTACACTTGTGAAGAGACCCCTTTCCATGCCCCCCCCCCCCCCGCCAAACAGCATTAGTATTAACACAGTCCTGCACATTTAAGGTCAGCGTTTACATGAATCACTAACCGCTTGTTATTTGCAGGTATAAGGGTGCACTGGCTTTATATCCACACAAGCAGTAGTCATCTTTGCACTCACCCCATGCTGTGTTCAAAAAGTCTGAAACAGTCGCCCGTTTCACACCCACATGTTGCAATCTAGCTGGCACGCACTCCTTCAAAACTACTATGAGAGGGAACCATTCCATGTGCTAGCATGGCTACTGCACACAAACACATATTGGGGCAGATGTATGAAGGGTCGTTATGGGGGAGAAGGGGTATTAGCGCATGTTATGTGCACTGATACCGCTTCTCCCCCATGTATGAAGCGGCCGGGATGCGGTAATGGACAGGGGCGCTATGCGTTCCGCACGAAGCCTGCTTTGGCTTCGCCAGCATCAGGCTGGCGAAGCCCTATCTAAACAGCAGGGACAGCGCTGTCCCTGCTGTTAGGTCTGGGCTGCGCTGGGGATCTCGCGTGAACAGCGAGATCCCGCGCATGCCCAGTGCTGCCGGCCGGGGGACAGGAGATAGCGCATCAGTATTAACTGATGCGCTATCTTCAGAAAGGGACATCGCCGAAGGGGGGAGTTAATGCTCCCCCGCTTCGGCAGACAAGATGTTAATACATCTTGTCGATGTCCCTTCCTGCTTCGCCTCGCTATTGAGGCGAAGCAGGAAGTATCATAGCGGCGCGATAAGCGCTGCTATGATACATCTGCCCCAAAGTGTGGTCCAGCAGCGGACACCTCATTCTGTACACTCTGCAAATAGTAAACTATGTTGTAGCTCAAGAGAGGGACAGGGGGCATGGGCAACAACTCATAGAGCACTGGCATATCTGTAATGGGTATCATGGTGTGTGGCATATGTATAATGGAGCATCACGGTGTGTGGCATATGTATAATGGAGCATCACGGTGTGTGGCATATGTATAATGGAGCATCACGGTGTGGGACATATGTATAATGGTGCATCACGGTGTGGGACATATGTATAATGGTCATCACGGTGTGTGGCATATGTATAATGTGCATCACGGTGTGCGGCATATGTATAATGGGCATCACGGTGTGCGGAATATGTATAATGGGCATCACGGTGTGTGGCATATGTATAATGGAGCATCACGATGTGTGGCATATGTATAATGGAGTATCACGGTGTGTGGTATATGTATAATGGAGTATCACGGTGTGTGGCATATGTATAATGGAGCATCACGGTGTGGGACATATGTATAATGGAGCATCACGGTGTGTGGCATATGTATAATGGGCATCACGGTGTGTGACATATGTATAATGGAGCATCACTGTGTGTGGCATATGTATAATGGAGCATCACGGTGTGTGGCATATGTATAATGGGCATCACAGTGTGTGGCATATGTATAAAGGGCATCACAGTGTGTGGCATATGTATAATGGGCATCACAGTGTGTGGCATATGTATAATGGGCATCACAGTGTGTGGCATATGTATAATGGGCATCACGGTGTGTGGCATATGTATAATGGGCATCACGGTGTGTGGCATATGTTTAATGGGCATCACGGTGTGTGGCATATGTATAATGGGCATCATGGTGTGTGGCATATGTATAATGGGCATCACGGTGTGTGGCATATGTATAATGGCATCAGGGTGTGTGGCATATGTATAATGGGCATCACGTGTGTGGCATATGTATAATGGGCATCACGTGTGTGGCATATGTATAATGGGCATCACAGTGTGTGGCATATGTATAATGGGCATCACAGTGTGTGGCATATGTATAATGGGCAACACGGTGTGCGGCATATGTATAATGGGCATCACTGTCTCCCCTCCCTGCATCCTCCACCACTTTGTGACTCCCCTCCCTGCATCCTCTGCCTCTCTGCATACCCCCTCCTACCCTGCATCCTGTGCCACCATGCCCCCCTCACATTCTGCGTCCTGTGCCACCCTGCGTACGTCCTCCCTCCCTTCATTCTCAGCCACCCTGCATCTCCCCTCCCAGCATTCTACGCCACCCTCCGTCCCCCCTCCCTCCCTGCATCCTCTTCCACCCTGCCACTCTACTGTGTTGGGAGACCCCCTGTCACCCCCCCCCCCCCCTGTCTCTATCTCCCCAGCCCCACAGGCTGCAGAATAAACGATGTACGCATGCACCTATTCTGCAGCCTGAGGGACTGGGTACATAGCCAGCAGCTCAGAGAGCCACTAACCATGCCTAACAACGGCAAAAATTGGGCATGGCCTCGTTGAAATAGGCCACACCCCCACATTGCTAGGCCACGCCCCAAAAAAACAGGCGCGCCTTCGGCGCGCAAGAACTCTCCCGGCACACACCCCCCCGCCCCCCATGACGGCCCCCCGCATTAGGGCTGCCTCAAGATATTTCCCGGGCTGGTTTTAATTCCCAATCCGCCCCTGGCGGCCGCCCTCTCTCCCATGCCTCTGGCTCCAGCTAGGGATGGCCATCGACCATCGATGATTTTAAATCATTGATGGTTTACAGCCGATGTCGAATACTTTTGCCATTGATGTGGGAGAACCAGATGGTTTCCCTACATCGATGGCAAAGGAGAACCGATAGTTCCTTTTTTTTTTTTTTCAAGGTGCCGGGACACTGAGCATAGCTCCGATCCCCAACACCCGGAAGTCCTGCCCCCAGGTTTTGATTGGCCCAAGGGCCATTCAGTCATATATAATGGATGACCATCGATAGATAAAACTATCGATGGTTATCCATCAAATAGTTTACTACTATTATCGATGGCTGGGTGCAGAATCATCATCGATGGCAACCATCGATGGCGTCTGCACCGATGGCCATCCCTAGCTCCAGCACTCTGAGTCTTGCTGTGATCAGTTCAAGAGCCGTGCAGGCAATGTAGAGGCCACCCCTCCCTTCAGCTGTCTCCTTCTCTGGGGTCCTGAGCCTGTCACTCAGTTACAAGCCCCGCCCCCAGACTACACGAGGAGCTGCTGCTGCTGCATGAGGCTTGGGACTTTGTAAGTAGTTTAGTAGTGTATATACTGTATTTGTATGTATATATGTACTGTATGTGTGCAAATGTGGTGGTGTGTATCTGTGTGTATATATATATATATATGTGGTGTATGTATATGTACTGTATGTGTGTGTGTGCATGTATGTAAATCTGTGTTGTGTGTGTGTGTGGTGCATATATATGTACTGTATGTAAATGTGTGTATACTATATGTTTTTTTTATGTGTGTATGTATATGTGGTGTGTGTGTGTATATATGTATGTATGTATATATGGGGTTGTGTGTGTTTGTGTATGTGGTGGGGTGTGTGTATCTATGTGGTGGTACCACCTACCATCAATGGTTCCTGCTATCACTTAGCCGAACATGCGCAGAAGAAGGGGGCAGGCTACCGCGTCGCTGTGGGCGGCCCTGCCCCGCCAGGATGTGCGCGCATGCGCAGAAGAAACTGTAACTAGATATCCATGTAATGTTTCCTCTGTGCGTGCTGCACCTCCCAGCATCACCATTGACTAATGGACTTACTATATGAGACCAGTATATAATCTGCAATGAGTTTCAAGCTGCCGCAATGTCTTTGTGAAGTGTTAGGCCCCATACACACCAGAACGACCAGGATCGTCTAACGATCGGCTACCGATTTGGCGTGCACTTTCCTGGTGCGCTCTCCCGCTGCCGGTAAACGACTAGGGAACGATCATGTTCCCTGGTGCACACGATTAGCTAACGATCCGACATCGGTAACGATGGTCGTACGACCGTCGGATGTGCGGATCGTTAGTAAATCGCGAGTACAGTGGTACAGTCGTTTTTAAAATGTTAATAAGGGGCAGGGCTAGCATAGTGGGGCAAGGGGGAAGGAAAAAAGAAAACAAAGAATATGGGCTGGGCTAGCAGAGGGGGTACAAAGACTAGGGGCCATTTTGCAGGACCTCATTTCTGCTTTGTGACTAGTGAGGCTTGGTGTATACCTGCTGAACGCTGCACATTGCTATTTTTGGCTGCTTTGTTTTTGCTTTGCACTACAAAGTTTGCTTTTTGCTTTTCCCATACTGCTATTTGCGTTATGGATTCTGCCCAGCAAGATTTCCTGCTTTCCTACGCTGTGCTCAGGGTGAGGAGGATGAGGGCCCAGCGCAGGAAGGCTCGATCTTGCTGGACCAAGCAGTGGCTCCTGGGCCGACAGGCGCGGTCTCATATGCCCCTGCTGATGGAGATTCGCGAGAATAATCCCCAGGATTATCGGAATTTCCTTCGCATGGACGATGAGACCTTCCAGGAGCTGCTGCGTCTGGTCACCCCCCACATCCAGAAGCAGGATACCAAGTACCGGATGGCTATCCCTGCTGAGGACCGGCTGGTGGTGACCCTCCGTTTCTTGGCTACAGGACGATCGCTGGCGGACCTAAAGTTTGGATCCATCATTTCCCCGCAAGCGTTGGGACTCATCATCCCGGAGACCTGTAAAGCCATCGTGAAGGTCCTGCAGCATCAGTATTGCAAGGTAAGTAAAAATGTACTAGACACGTGTAGTGAAAATAACTGTTTTTTTATTAAATAAGTAAAAGACTGCAATATTTTTTTACAAATGTACTGAGGTAGAGACAATTTTTTGTTGTAGAAATATAAAAAAGGTACAAAAACAGTATTGCTACTATTACAGCTCTGTCCTGGCATGAGGTAGAGAAAAGTAAATTTTTTTGAAAAAAATGCACTTTTTGGCTACATCACGTGTTGCATAGTGCAGATGCAATGGTCCCGGCACCATTGATGTGCACTATGCACCACGTGAAGCTTTGAGGCATCTGCAATGCTGCACCCTGCATGCAGCAATGGTGACATCACGAATAAAATATTAGCAAAGTGCCCAAAAAAGTATAATACTGAACATACAACCAAACAGAAGTCACCTTGCCATGCGGTCACAGGTAGCATTGCAGATGCTGCATGTAGCACAGATCATAAAAACACCCTCATGCATCTGTGGTGCATAGAACAGAAGCAATAGTCCCGGCCCCATTGCTCTGAACTATGCACCACAGCTGCAGGAAGGTGTTTTCAGTATTTGTGCAACAAGCAGCATCTGCAATACTGCACCCTGCATGCAGCAATGGTGACATCACAGATAAAATATTAGCAAAGTGCCCAAAAAAGTATAATACTGAACATACAACCAAACAGAAGTCACCTTGCCATGCGGTCACAGGTAGCATTGCAGATGCTGCATGTAGCACAGATCATAAAAACACCCTCATGCATCTGTGGTGCATAGAACAGAAGCAATAGTCCCGGCCCCATTGCTCTGAACTATGCACCACAGCTGCAGGAAGGTGTTTTCAGTATTTGTGCAACAAGCAGCATCTGCAATACTGCACCCTGCATGCAGCAATGGTGACATCACAGATAAAATATTAGCAAAGTGCCCAAAAAAGTATAATACTGAACATACAACCAAACAGAAGTCACCTTGCCATGCGGTCACAGGTAGCATTGCAGATGCTGCATGTAGCACAGATCATAAAAACACCCTCATGCATCTGTGGTGCATAGAACAGAAGCAATAGTCCCGGCCCCATTGCTCTGAACTATGCACCACAGCTGCAGGAAGGTGTTTTCAGTATTTGTGCAACAAGCAGCATCTGCAATACTGCACCCTGCATGCAGCAATGGTGACATCACAGATAAAATATAAGCAAAGTGCCCAAAAAAGTATAATACTGAACATACAGCCAAACAAGAAGCTGCAACATGCAGCATCAGAAAAAATGCATAGCATCTTACGACAAATCCTGTAATAAAACAGGGGTGTCATCAGTCCCCGTACCCTCTTCCAGCAATGAAGAGTACAGATGGGTGTAGCGAGGAGGTGTGGTTGATATGCTAGAGGATTGTCCGCTAGTTGGTGTTGTTTCCTGCAACGAGGCAGGGATGGGCGATGTTAATTCGGTACTGGTGGATGGTGTATCTTCCCACGGTACAAGGCCGGCCAAATGCGTCTGAAATGACAAACGGCGAATGCGACCCATAAACACCAGCTCACTGCAGACACGTTCAAAAGCCATCTGTTGTGCGGGTTCCAATTGGCGTAAGCTCTCTGCCACATATTTCCCATATGTGTCAAAACGGTCTGGGGGCCTACGCAGCACCTCTTCAGCTCGCTGTAGCAATTCATCCTCTGGTTCATGGACCGGCTTACATCTTTTTTTTTTTCTTTTTTGGGTCGTTACCGGCGGTGTGGGTGTTTCTGGCACTCCGCTAAATGTACCTGAGGATACAGGGCCAGACTGTTCCAGGGGTGGGTTTGTGCAGATCTCTTTTTCTGTACTTGTGGTCTGTTGAAAAAAAAACACAAAGACATGTCAAACTAATGTTTTTTTTCTATTTCTTTTTCTCCCAGTTCCCCAACACCGTGCAAGAGTGGAAAGATATTGCTGCGGAATTTGAGGACACTTGGAATTTCCCTAATTGTGGAGGAGCTATTGACGGCAAACACGTGCGCATCAACCAGCCACCCCACAGTGGATCTTATTACTTTAATTATAAAGGGTACTTCAGCATAGTGCTGATGGCTGTGGTGAATGCCAATTATGAATTTATTTTTCTGGATGTCGGCAGGAATGGGCGAGCCTCAGATGGTGGAACTTTGAAGGACACAAAGTTCTACCACAGGCTCGTCTCCAACAGCATGCACTTGCCGACAGTCCAGGAAACCAAACATGGTCTGAATTTTGTGTTCGTGGCGGATGAGGCATTTGGACTTCATGAACACATCATGAAGCCATATGCCAAAAGGGGACTAGACCACGACAAAAGGGTCTTCAATTACAGGCTGTCCAGGGCACGGCGGCTTGTGGAAAGTGCGTTCGGTATCATGGCTAGCCGATTTCGCATTTTCCACACGGCCATAAACCTGCGCCTGGACAAAATAGATTGGGCCGTCATGGCGTGCTGTGTCCTGCACAATTTGTTGCGCCGGAAAGAAAGGCCCAATCGCCAAAGTGGACCAGCGCCTGATGAGGACCCAGAAGAGCCAAGGGAAGTAGCCCCAATCTCATCCCTGCAAACGCCGGCACTGCAGTATCGAGGGAGTGCGCGTGCCAAACAGGTCAGGGATGAGTACAAGGCCTACTTCAATGGAGTGGGTGCTGTCCCTTGGCAGGAGGACCACATATAATTGGCCGGCAAATGAATTTAAAGTGGAGACAAAAAACTGAAAAAACTTGTGTAATCAGTGGGATGGTACTTACCGATAAGGCCTGTGAACTTTCATCCTGTACTGGCACCACGTCATCTGTTTCGCTCTCTACCATGAGGCAAAGCCCCGTCCTTGGTAACTCCTGGCTCAAGGTGAAGCAAATCAGGTCGTAGTACCAAAGGGACGTTTCATAGACATCTGCTGCTCCTGCCCCTGATTTTTTGGACGCCTGTATCTTTTTGTGTTCCTTGAGGAACACAGTCCGCAGGTTTTGGATTTTCTTTTTGACCCATTCGGAGTTGGCATCTGGGTTGTGACTGCGGCTGAACTGGACAAGGTCCTCCAGGGCTTGACTGCGCTTTACTTTATTGCTGTAGTCCTTTGATTTGGTTTTCCAAAGGCACTCATGTTCCCTGTATTGTTCGATGAATGCCTCAATGAACTCTCTTTCTTTTTGTATGGCTTGTGACATGTCTGCCCAAAAAAAAAATATTTAACAATAAATATACATTCACACAATGAAGGAAAATTAAATGTATTATTATTTCTTAAAAGGACATTAGGAAGACAGTACAGTTGGGGTGGGCTGCTGTGTCCTAATTAGCAGGCCAGTGGATACACAGTACAGGTGGGGTGGGCTGCTGTGTCCTAATTAGCAGGCCAGTGGATACACAGTACAGGTGGGGTGGGCTGCTGTGTCCTAATTAGCAGGCCAGTGGATACACAGTACAGGTGGGTGGGCTGCTGTGTCCTAATTAGCAGGCCAGTGGATACACAGTACAGGTGGGGTGGGCTGCCTGTGTCCTAATTAGCAGGCCAGTGGATACACAGTACAGGTGGGGTGGGCTGCTGTGTCCTAATTAGCAGGCCAGTGGATACACAGTACAGGTGGGGTGGGCCTGCTGTGTCCTAATTAGCAGGCCAGTGGATACACAGTACAGGTGGGGTGGGCTGCTGTGTCCTAATTAGCAGGCCAGTGGATACACAGTACAGGTGGGTGGGCTGCTGTGTCCTAATTAGCAGGCCAGTGGATACACATTACAGGTGGGTGGCCTGCGGCGGCCTGTTTACATTGCTGCGCCTGGCACACTGTGCAACCTGCGGTGGGGCACCATTGGTGGACAGTGGGGACACATACAGGTGGGGTGGGCTGTGTTTGACCAACAAACAGTGGTGGGCAGTGGGGACACATTACAGGTGGGCACCATTGGTGGACAGTGGGGAAGGCTTTGTAGAGGGCTGCGTGCAGTTCACATACCTGTTTTTTGTTTTGGCAGCTTCCCACGCCGAGAACCTCCGTAGCTGTGCTGTCTGCGGCATCCACGAGGCAAAATGGCTGCGGTGGAGTGTCTTTATAAACAAGCCGGATTGGAACGACGGTCCGTACGACGGGAGCACACACAATGTGCTTCAGATGTGCATACAATCAGCACCCGACCTGCGGTCGGATTGGAGATTCTGCTGCAGGAGGCAAAATCTCAATGCGACACACGACGTGACGGGAGCGCGCATCCCGTCGCAAACGATCCTGATTGTGAGTGAAAAACGAACGATTGACCCACAATGCATGCACAACCGTCGTTACAACGGTCGAAATTAGCCCTAATCGTGAGCTAATCTTTCTGGTGTGTATGGGCCTTAGTGTCTTCCAGCCTCAATCAGTATTATGGAGTCGGAGACTGCAGGCAGTCAGTGTATGGTACAATGCATTATGGGGATTGTTGTTCAGCACTGCCCGAAGCCCTAAAATACACAGAGTGAGACAAGTGAGTAGTACACTACATAATTTCTTACCGGCATATATGAGAAACGGAGAGTGGTAGGTAGGAGAGACGGGACACAGGGACTGGGCAGGGAAAAAATCATTGCCATCGTCCATCGATGCCCAAAACAGCAAGCACTTGATCCCAACCGTCAATGTTTTGGGAACATCGATAGTCGATGACCATTCCTAATGTGGTGTGAGGTGTGTATATGTGTGTGCGGGGGGTGTACTGTGCGTGTCTGTGTACCCGGCTGCCGCTGTTTGGATGACACGGTGGCCGAACCTGGAAGGTCGACCCGGCGGTGCACGCGAGTGAACAACACGGAGGAGGGTAAGTGCACTGTATACCTATTTATTGTATGTTTGTTCCCTGTACACTGTGTTATTGTATTTGTCCTGAAGATGCGGCGTCTGAGCCCCGAAACGTAGACTCCCAGTAATAAAACCTGGTTCCACCTCTTCATCATCTACAAGCCTCCGAGTGCCTTTTATTTCATTTTGTGTACATATCTCTTATATATTTAGCCCAGTGTAGCCATCTCCAGTCCTCGAGAGCTACCAACAGTTCACATTTTCCAGACAACCTAGCTGCTGCACAGGTGCACTCATTACTCTCTGACACATTTTAAATGATCTACAGGTGGAGCTAATTACTTCACTGGGGATTCTGTGAGGAGATCTGGAAAACATTAACTGTTGGTAGCTCTCGAGGACTGGAGTTGGCTACCCCAGATTTAGCCCAGATCTGTCACTCATCCCCTGTGTATGTAACGTTCCCGCCCAGCGGATACACAAACCCTCCCCCCCCTAGGGAAAAGACCAGTGTTCTATGTGTATAACGTTCCCGCCCAGCGGGATACACCACCCCCTTGACATCACCTCCCCCGCCCAGCAAGGGCTACAGTACACACCCACCATCCACCATTACTCCACAGCCACCAGGTAAGGGGCCTCCCCCCTCCTGTGATTCTGGCCCACCCCATGCCCCCTCCCGCGATTCGCGGCACACCACCACACCCCCCATCCCTGGGACCCCCCTCCGCAGTTTGCGGTCCCCCCACGATTCGCGGGCCCCCCTGCGATCCCCCCTCCCGCGATTGGCGGCACCCCCCGCGACCCCCCTCCTGTGATTCGCGGGCCACCCCCTCCCGCGATTCGCAGCCCCCGCCAAACCCCCCTCCCGTGATTCAGCCCCCCTCACGTGATTCACGCCCCCCGCGACCCCCCTCCCAAAATTCGCCTGCACCCCCCCTCCCGCGATTCATGGGCCCACCCCCTCCCGTGATTCACGGCATCCCGCGATTCGCAGCCCCCCGCCTCCCGCGATTCTAAACACCACACTCTGCGCCCCCCTCCCTTGAGTCACGGCACCCCCCCGCGCCTCTCCCCGCGATTCAAGGCACCCCGCCCGCCCCCTCCCTCGATTCACGGACCCCTGCAACCCCCTCCCGCAGTTCACTGACACCCACACCCCCCTCCTGCAATTTGCGGACCCCCCCTTCCCGCAATTCACGCCCCCTGGCGCCCCCCTCCTGGAATTTGCGGACCCCCCTCCCGCAATTCCGCTGACCCCCCGCCCCCCCCCCCCCTCCCGCAATTTGCAGACCCCCCCTGACCCGCTTCCGCGCAATTCCACCCCCAGCGGACCCCCGCATTTCATGTACCCCCGTGACAATGGGGGATCCTGTACCGCCATAAGCAGGTGCCGCCCCTAGGTGGGAAATCCGGCCCTGGCTGCCGCACTGCAGGTTCCCCCACTGCCAGAAGTGTCCCGTCGGTCCTCTGCACCAGCGCCACAACTTTTATCAATGTCTTGCCCACATACCACTATTATACAGCCTCCTGCTCTCATGCACGCTCACTCCCTCCCAGTGGGAGGAGACGCTCATCCACTGCCGGGAGCTGCATACTGTCCCCCACCCTCCTCCAGTTCTAGGGATGCCCATCGACCATCAATGATTTCAAATCATCGATGGTTATGGCCGATGTTGAATCCTTTGACATCTATGTGGGAGGACCAGATGGTTTCCCTACATCGATGGCAAAGGAGAACCGATCAAGTTCAAATTTTTTTATGGTGCCGGGACACGGAGCATAGCTCCGCTCCCCCACACCCAAAAGTCCCGCCACCGAGTTCTTATTGTCCCACGGCCTATTCAGTCAGATATAATGGATGACCATCGATAGCTACAACAATCGATGGTTATCCAAGTAATATTTTACTACTATCGATGGCAGGTGCAAAATCGCCATCAATGCCAACCATCGATGGCGTCTGCACCAATGCCCATCCCTACTCTGCAACAGGCAAAAACCTTTACTACCCCTCATGCCCACACACCTCTATCACTGCCCTGCCTCCTGTTCTCCTGCCCCGTAACTTCCGCCAGTGGGGATCCGCTCACCGTGTGTTGCCCGCATTCCCCTATCATGCTTTACCACCCAGCCTCCTGCTCTCATGCACCCAAACTCCCACCCAGTAGGAGGAGATGCTGACTCAGGGCCCACCGTCCTGTGCTGCCACGCTGGACCCTCACCCACTGGCAGAAGCTGCACAGTGTCCCCCACCATCCTCTTTAGTCCCCCGTATGCCCACACAGCCCTATCACTACCCAGCTTCCTGCTCTCCTGAACCGTAACTTCCACCACTGGGGAGTCACTGACGCTGTGTTGCCCACATACCCCTATCATGCCTCATAGCCCAGCCTCCTGCTCTCATGCACCCTAACTCCCACCCAGTAGGAGGAGACACTGACTCAGGGCCACCGTCCGGTACTCCTGTGCTGCCACGCTGGACCCTCACCCACTGCCAGAAGCTGCACCGTGTCCCCCTTATGCCCACACACCCCTATCACTACCCAGCCTCCTGTTTTCCTGTGTCGTGACCTCCGCCAGTGGGGAGCCACTGACTCAAAACACCTTACTATACTATCACACACACACACTAAACAACACGCACCCCCCCCCCCCGCCACACACAAATGTCACTGTACCCTCCACACTATCAATGTACATCTAATACCCCATTCACACCAGCCTAAATTCCCGGTTTGAGTCCGGGAACAACCCGTACTACCTCTGGTGTGGAAGGTACCCGGGACAAATTACCAGGCTAATTTGCCGGCAATCCAACCCGGCTAGGTACCAGGGTTGTTCCCGGGTTCAACCCGGGGACCTGGCTGGTGTGAAAGGTACAGGGTATACTTACCGGGTTGCCGTGTCCTCCGTGTCCTGTCCGACGGGAATTAATGCAGGCGGCGGGTGCAAATGACAGGACAGCCGGTGGATGATGATGACGCAGCTCTCTGGCGGCAGTGAGGGCGCCGGAGAGCTGCGTCATCTTCATCCGCCGCCTGTCCCGTCATTTGCGCTGCCACCTGTGTGGATCCCTGGCCTGTGCGGAGGACCAGCAACCGGGGTGAGTATTCTCCCCACCTCCTGTCCACCTCCGCCGCCATCCCGCCGACTGCCCGACGTCATCCCGCCGACTGCCCGCCTCCTCCCCACCTCCTGCCGGCCTCCTTTCCGCCCCCTTCACACACCAGAAAATGCAGGGACATTTCTGGTGTGAATGGGTCCAAACCCGGGAATGTCCCTGAATTCCGGGTTTGTCCCTGCATTTCTGGTGTGAATGGGGTATTACTCTGTAACCGCTTTTTAATTAAACAAAACGGAGGCAGGGGTTAAAATGAGCCGGCTCATTTCCGGCTGGTTCCACCTTTACCAGCTCACTTGCCCAACCATGGGACTGTTTGTACAGGCAGCGCTGTCTGCTCTCTGTGAGCTGTGTCTTCCACAGACATAATTATGGATATAAGAGGCACTGCTACCTCAGGTATCAATATGTCTATAAGTGGCACTGCTAATGTGGGGCATTGTGTATAAGGGGCACTACTGTGTAGCACAGTGGTGTCAAACTCATGGCCCGCCAACTGTTGTGGAATTACATGTCCCAGGGTACTTGTTTCCTAAGCAGGCGCCCAGTACGCATTTAGCGTACTGGGCTATTCTCCGTAGTGGAATCGCATCTGATCACACAGCGTGTATAGTGCCGTGGGATGCGATGTCCATATTAAGTGCACAGGCTTGCTTATACAATGAAATATCGCATGGGATCGGAGGCACACTAGACAGGGTGCGATCCGATGCAATGCGATATTTCATTGTACAGGCACCCATGCGATGAGATGTGATGGGTGCTTACTATTAAAAGCACCTATGGCATTTTTTTGCGTCACCTCCACTATCGACGCCACCCCGAAGCGTGGCGAGTGGTGGCGGAACGCATCCTCGATCTTTTCATACCCCCACTATCCACGTCGGCGTGGAGTTGATTTTATATAGCCACCAAGCCCGAAGCGTGGTGAGCGGACGCGGATTGCTTTATATGTATTCCACGTCCCCTCGCGGGGCACGCTGCGCTCGCCACGCTTCGGGCTCGGTGGCTCGCTGCGCTCGCCATACTTTATAAAATCAACTCCACGCCGACGTGGATAGTGGGGTATGAAAAGGTCAGAGGACGCGTTCTGCTGCCCCTCGTGGGGCTCACTGCACTCGCCACGCTTCGGGGTGGCGTGGATAGTGGTGGTGTTTTAGGAACACATTCACACCTGCCATATCATACAGCTGACACTGTAATAGCGACATGCGTTAACGAATAAATGTAATTTACTTAACTCCTTCACTGAGAGGCGCATTGCGTGCCCATTCACACAATTCTGCGTCTAGCGGAAGGAGTTCATGCTCTTAGAAAAAGTGTATAGCCTCCTCCTCCGTCTGAGGCAAGCTAAAGATGTTCATCAATGCAGCCATTTCCAAAAACTTGATATAGTTCTGCGATAGTTAACCAGCAGCTCTGAGGGATGCTTCCAGTATTGTCAGAAAATCACCTCAGAATGATTTCTGAGAGGATCTGAGAAGGGGCGGGAATGACAGGGAAACGGGAGCGGTACTGAAATCGCATTGCACGCATCGCGTGCCACTATAACGTCATGCGATGCAATTTCAGTACGGTACCATACGTACTGAAATTGGGCACCCTGCTAGAAAACAAGTAACCATGCGCTGCCACAGTTTTAGCAATCCATTATATAAAATCTGTGGCAAGCCATGCTGGTATGTGTAGTTCCACAACAGCTGGAGGGCCATGAGTTTGACACCACTGCTGTAGCATATTGTGAATATGGGGCAGTACTGTGTGTGGTGTAATATGAAATAGGGGTGTTACGTGTGGAGAAATGTGTTTATTAAATACTGTAGCACAGCAAATTCTGTTGACAATAAGATTGTGTTACTTTTGAATCGGGAGTATTGTGTGATTACGCCACTTTGTGATACCACACTCCTTTTCTGTGCCATGTAAATTTTAGCTCCAGGCCCAAGTGCACCTTAATCTGGCACTGGATATAGGCAGGATTTTACTGAATGTACAGATGGCAGAGGGGTTCAATAACGACCCGTGGAGTGCAAATTGTTAATCAGCATATGAGTAAAGAAGATACCAACAATTTTTTTTTGTCTGTTTTTCAGCATTTGGGAGCAAACGGTTGATTGCATTGGCAGATCCAGGGGTTGGGCTGCAGCACAGTTAACAATTCAAATAGGGGAACAACTGCTATTCCAAACTGACTCACTGGCAGTGGGTGTGGCTCCCCTGTTTGAATTTTGACCTGTGCTGCAGCCCCACCCCATCTGCTTCTACCAGAAAGTTAAATCTCAAGCTGAGGACATACACCTATAGATTTATCTGTCCAATCTGTCTGGTGGGACCAAAAATGTATGTAGCAGGTCAGGACTGCCAGAGAGGAGTGGCCAGCCATTATAGGAGCCACATAGCATAGTAAATATAGGGGAAAAAAAGTGTCTTTCAAACAAGACCAGCGCCACTTATACAAATGTGGATAAAATAACTACAGAGATATAAATGTATATTAATCTTTAGAAAACTTTATACTGACATTGTTTTTAATAATATAATGTGAAAAAAGGGTAGTTTCTCACCCATTTATTTATTTATTTTTATCCCCTGAATGTATTAAAGGGGTTTTGGAACAGTTTTCATGAAAAACTGCTCAAATCCATTCATTCGCATTTTTTTTAAGTAATCAAATCGCATTTCGCATACTTATAATGGGAAATGCGATCTGAACAAATTTGTCTGATGGACACACGTGAGGAGTGGTGGGCAGTGTGGTGCCTGCTGCCGTGCAGGTGTAGCTGGACCACTTACCTGATGCCACACCCTCTCACCTTCAGGTGTGACTAACAATGGTCCTGGTAACTTGCCTGCACATTGACACGTGGATCTAGGAGGAAAGAGATAAGGTGAGTACAGTCCATTCCCGAACACAGATCGACGCGCCCTCCATCCTGCAATGTGCCTGCAAATCGTGTTTTGGGCTTACATGAAAGACATCCTCGGCACTGTTGGCCTCAGAGCCCAAATTATCACTTAACGGTACTCGCGCACAAGGTGAAAACTCAACCTTACACCTGAGTGCAAGGCCTACGGTCTGCCCAGAAGGAAGGGAGATAGACCGAGACAGTCACACAAAGGCAGATGGACAGAGATGTTACTCATTGACGCTTATCTTGCTCTTCTTCCACAACTCCCCTTACAGGTCCCTGTAGGGCAGGGGTGGGGAACCTCAGGCCCGGGGGCCGTATGTGGCCCCCTAAGCCTCTCTGAGTGGCCCCCTCACCCGCCCGGTGGCTTTGCCGGGAGACAAGAACAGGGGAATTCTCGCGAGAGGTCGGTAGTTCTCGCGAGATTCCTCTTAATCAACAGCAGCCGGAGACTGTCAGTCCTATTCAGCGGCAGCCGCCAGAGCATGGTACAGCTGCAGCAGGACAATTTGCAAGATACATTTTTACATATGGCCCCCGAAGGATTCTTTCCCCATACAAATGGCCCTTGGCACAAAAAAGGTTCCCCACCCCTGCTGTAGGGAGACAAGAAAACACTGCCGAGCAGGGCCTAACACTACCTAGTGTGACTCGCAACTATCTGATCGCAACTCGCAACTAAGCTGATCACTCACTGGTCATCTCACGGCTTGACTACTGTAATGCTCTCCTCACCGGCCTCGCTCGATCCCAACTGGCTCCTCTTCAATCTGTCCTCAACGCTGCAGCCAGGCTTATCTTCCTCTCCCGCCGCTCTAATTCTGCCACTCCCCTTCAACAAAATCTGCCCTGGCTCCCATTCCCCTACAGAATCCTCTTCAAACACCTCACACTCACATACAGGGCCATCTCTAATTCCATTGCTCCATATATCTCTAACCTCATCTCCATTCATACACCCTCCCGCCCTCTACGGTCGGCTGACGACTGTCGTCTCTCCTCCACCCTGATCACTGCTTCCCATGCTAGAGTACAGGACTTTGTCCGTGCTGCACCCCTTCAGTGGAACGCACTCCCTCGCTCCATTAGACTCTCCCCGACCTTGCAAAGCTTCAAACGGGCACTGAAAACTCACCTATTCACCAAAGCGTACCCTTCCACTGCATAAACCAGCTGGTTCTCCGACCCCTTGCCTGTTTACATCCTGCTATCTAACCTCCACCCACTTGCTTGCACCTCTTGTAATCTGTCTGTCTCCCCTTCCTACTAGATTGTAAGCTCCTCCAAGCAGGGCCCTCTTCCCTCCTGTTGTCAAAGCCCTCTTCTCTTCACATGTCACTCACAGCTCTTCCATACTCAAAAACTCAGTGACCATCTTCGTCTGCATACTCATCTCCATCATTGGCCTTAAGCCTCTTATAGTATGTTGATTGAGTCCTCACTACTTATATTAAAGCTGTAATGTGTATTGAACTGTGGCGCTCTTTATTTGTACTCTATTTTTGTTATTTATTCAATGTTATACCAAGTTTTGTCTCCCTGTATTGTTCCTTTGTACGGCGCTGCGAAACACTTGTGGCGCCTTCTAAATAAAATTATAATAAAATTATAATAATAATAATCTGAACTGAAACACAAAGCCCTCAAAGTGACAATGTGTGTGGTGTGGCACAAGCTCTGCCCTGCATGTAAAATAACATCCAGAATAATATCAAAGTGCAAAAACTAATGACGGGACTGCTCTTTAAATCGCTGCCAATTCTCTACTATAACAATCCTTACCTAGAGCTGGCCAGCCCATGGATGCTACCAATATTCCTACCCTAACTACTCACAGGGGAACTGGACCGCTCCTCCACCTGCTGATTATACTTGGAAAGGTGACAGCTGCACAGCCTGTCCACCTTCCAACGAATGCACCCAGGGAAACTCTCCTTCACTAAGTGGGCTCAAGCCTATGGGCCTGCCTAATTGGGACCTGTCTATGACTCGGGGTCACCTGTTATTTTCCTATGGAGGCTACACTACTAGGCCTAATGCACCGTAATCACTTGCAGGCCTACTGCATGATTTGCAGCTTCTGTCCAAGTACCAGCCTATAAGTGCCCAAGATGAGGTGACTTGGGCCTAGTGCCCAAAGTCACCTTTCTATGTGATCAGTAGGGGCACAACCTCCTAACTGCTCCCAGGCCTACTGCACGGCTATAAGGGCCCACGGGCCTAATGCTCTGATAAAGGGGCCCATGAGCCTATGGGGACTAGCTATTAGGGACCCACAGGCCTCATACCCGAACACATGGTGGTCTAAGGAGGGGGAAGGGTGACAGAGGGCCTACCTGTCCTTTTGGGAGAGTCTACAGGGGGATCTTCGTTCTCTCTCCTGCTTTCCGCCTCTTAGGCCGCTATCTTCCTTCTGCTATTGGCCTGTGCTGGTCAGCGGCACCTCTTCTTTTCTTCCACTGGCTGGCACCAGGAATCTTCTTTCTTGATCCTGATGTCTTCTGGCTTCTTCCATGGCCACCGGCACTTTTGTCGCTGCTTCCGACATCTTCCAGAACTGCTTTAGGCTCTTCGCTGTCAGATTTCTCTCTCCCTGCCTCCCGGCAACGTGTGATGTAAGACAGGGGTGGCCAAACTGGTCCTCGAGATCTACCAACGGTCCATGTTTTCCAAATCACCTAGCTGGTGCACAGCTGTAGTCAATACTAACGGTCACATTTTCAAACCTGCTGCATTCATTCCTACTCTAGATCCACAGGTTGCCTGGAAAACATGCACCGTTACTTGATTTGCTGTGGCAATTTCTTATTGGGAGCCAGTTCGCGAACCATGATTTGCTCTAAATTCAAAATGTTGGTGGCGGTATTCTTCTTTCTTTCTTTATTTCTTGGCGGTTGGAATGGCAAACATTTTGAAATGCTGCACTGGGCATGGGAACCAACAGATGGTCTTGGCCCCAGACACCCGCCACTCAGTCAACACAGGGATCAGACTGCTGATCTTTGTGCTGGTTGGAGCTGTGTCCTGCTTGAGTGGTGCAAATGTGCACTGTAGACACAACCGACCACATCCACCTGTTTCCATTTCACCTTCTTTTCGTTCCATGTGGCTGCACTTTTCTTTGTCCCTCTCCCTGTGCTGAACCATGTCCCATCCGTGGCATTTAGCCAACTCCTACCTGCCTGTTGTGGTCAGCACTAAGAGCGGTAAAACAGCAGGGGAGGGGGGTGGTGCCTGAATGTATCCAGCTGTGTCCGAGCAGGAGACTCCGACTCACTGCTAGCGCAGGTGCCACAGTTTCCAATATGGTGACAATTGGGAATCAGGGAATATCTCTCTTGAACAGTAAAATAGACCTATTTTATCTAAACGTAGGGCTATAACTAGTAAACATGCAATTTCTCAGTTCAAAACATAGATATAATGAAATTGCAACATGGATTATTATTCAGTAGACTAGCAAAAAACCTTGTCGGATCAGTCAAATTCTTATATCAGCTTCAAAGCTTTGTCATTGGACTATGCTTGTAATTGTTTGTCATTGTCCTATAACATGCATATGTATTTGTAGTCCACAATAGGTACAGGGATTAGCATCTAATATTGTTCTTGCCTAATACCAGAGAAGCAATAGCTTTTGGCTTTCCAATGATAATGTATATTAAACACCGTTCCACTTTCAATGGCACCATTTTCTTCAGCACTTCACAGTATCAATAGCTCTGTCCCAAAGTGTAATAGGACACCACCTAGTCTGGTGGTGTCCTTGACACAAACTGATATCCACACCTAGCCTTCTCCCATGGCATGCGCCACACCCCAGGAAACACAACAAACATTAAAACCACAACACCATTTAAATCACTTGTGGCCAATCAAGGATAAATTTAAAACCTGGGCTGTAGGGGTGCATTGACAAACATGTTGAGGACCTTTGCTGTAGTCCCTCCCAACTACTATCCTAACACTTTTGTGTCTATGACCGTACTGTTGTATTAAATTCTGTTTGTTCTTCTTTGTCTTTCCTAGAATGGCATCTGCAGAACTCGAAGCTGAGCTGAGCTGCTCCATCTGCCTGAGCCTTTATGCTGACCCCGTATCCCTGACATGTGGGCACAACTTCTGCCGGGGCTGCATTGTGAGGGCGTTGGACACACAGAAGGAGGTCGGTGGCTATTCCTGTCCAGAGTGCAGAGCAAAGTATCGGGAACGTCCAGAACTGGCGAGGAACAGGAAGCTGAATAATATAGTGGGAAGTTTCCTAAGTAGTCAGCCAGAGCTGAAGGAGAGACAGATCTACTGTACTTACTGTGATGCTCCGATATTGGCTACTAAAACATGTCTGCATTGTGAAGCTTCGTTTTGTGACAAACACCTGAGCAAACACCATAATTCTGCTGAACATGTTTTAACTGAGGCCACTGCTTCTTTTGAGCGTAGAAAATGCTCCGTACACAAGGAGATGGTGAAGTATTACTGCTATGAGGACTCCACTGCTATCTGTACATCCTGCTGGGTGGCTGGGGACCACCAGGACCACCATGTGGAACTTCTGACTGTTGCCTCTGAGAACAAAAAGGAGACACTGAGAGCAGTTACTGAGACCCTGAAGTCTGAAAGAGAGGAAGCTGAGAGGAGAGTGCAGTGTCTGCAGGATCACAGGAGAGAGGAGAAAGAGAGAGCCACCAGGGTCACGGAGAGAGCCACTGATCTGTTTCAAGACATCAGGAAGAAGTTAGACACCTTGGAGAAGGAAGTCGTGGGTGACCTCTCCAGGCAGGAGGAGCAGATGTCACTCTCTGCCTCTAATCTGATCACACAGCTGGAAAAACAGAAGGACGAGCTGTCCAGGAAGAGTAGTCGCCTTGAGGAGATTTGTAACATCACTGATCCAGTAGCAGTCCTGAAGAACGAACCAGGAGGTGATGTCATCAGTCACAGGAGCTGTGATGTCACCAGTGACGTAAATGTGGCTGGATGTGTGGATGAAGGAATAGTCTCACAGATGTTACACAGGGGACTTTTACACTTGGCTGAGAGTCTAATGGATCTACAGATAAAGAGACAGTTCTCAGTGATGGAGAAAGCTGATGTATTACTGGATATAAAGACAGCCTCTAATTGGATTATTATATCAGGGGATCGCAGATCTGCTTCTGGTACTGATGTAAATCAGAAGAGACCAGATGGACCGGAGATGTTCAGAATCCAGCAGGTTCTAAGTTCCTGTAGCTTCTCGTCTGGGAGACATTACTGGGAAGTGGATGTGAGCGAAGCACAGAAATGGCTGATAGGGGTGGCCGGTCACAGTATAGAGAGAAAGATTAATGGTGGTGAATCATACATCGGTCATAACAAGAAGTCCTGGAGCCTGTACCTTGTGAAATACTTTGGAGCATGTCATAATAATATCCATAAAAAAATAAAGGAAAGAGATCCAGGTTCTCGTGTGCAGATAGTGGGGATATACCTGGACTATGAGGCCGGGCGTCTGTCCTTCTATCAGATGTGTGACCCCATCAGACACTTACACACCTTCTCCGCCACCTTCACTGAGCCCCTGCACGCCGCCTTCCGTGTCTACATGAATTCCTGCATCAAAGTCATAAAGCCCTCTTAGGAATTTCTCCTTTCTTTATCTCACTCCATGATACGTGGAAACATTAAGCATGTTTAATACTGTAATACTGTACAGTATTTTTCTTTCAGATAAAAAAAATAATACAACCAATGAATTGTGTTGTGTGTTTTTGCAAGCAATTGTTGGGGCGCACTACACTCACACTAAACAGTGGTGGTAATCCAGCGGCATCCCTACCTATTACCTCACCTGGTTCGGCAGTATCTTACGTCCGCGTGACCTTTCAGGTTGTGGACGTCGCCACCACGTATTGCATACCACGTTGACTACATTTTTCTAGATTCATACTAAGTTGATCATATCAAGTTAATTCGGCACGAGCGGTCACTTACAAACCCATGTTGGTTCCCGCTGATTATATTATTTTGCGCTAAATACTGTATTCCTGGATACCATCTAAGTGTTTCCGCTAGGCTGTTTTAGCGGGGTGCTGCGCCCTGCCCGATTTTTAAAGTGCAAAATGCGCCCTGCCCCTCCGGCAGCGCCCCGCTAAAACATCCTGCCTTTGTCCCCTCTGTTGTGACCGGGGAAGCCCGACGTCGCTGTACATAGCGATGCCCGGCACTTCCCCGGCAGTGTACAGCCTTCCAGGTGGCCGGGTCCGCCCCCTTTGCATGACGCGGCCGGGCTCGCCCCTTTGCGTGACGCCGCCGGCCGGGCCCGCCCCTTTGCGTGACGCCGCCGGCCGGGTCAGCCCCTTTGCGTGACGCCGCCGGCCGGGCCCGCCCCTTTGCGTGACGCCGACGGCCGGGCCCGCCCCTTTTCGTCACGACGCGGCCCGGGCACGCCCAAAACAGTGACATCGGCGGGCCCGGTCCGACCCCCCCCCGCCCTGCCCGCTCTAGTTCCTAGAGGAACACTACATCTGTTACTATTCCCTCAAATATTTTTCCTACGACCGATGTTAGGCTCACTGGTCTTTAATTTGACAAGTCTTCTCTTTCACCCTTTTTTAAATATTGGTATCACTTCTGCTAATCTCCAGTGTCCAGTTCCTAGGTACCAAACCTGAGTAAAATGATTTATCAAATAAGGAATGCAAGAGGTTTGCTAACTCCTCCCTTAATTCTATCAGAATCCTCTGGTGAATTCCATTTCGTCCTGGTGTTTTATTGGTTTTTACATAGTTTGCAGAATATATGGACCTCTTCTGCAGGGAATTCTATATTATTGGGGTGCAGAGCTGTTGTGCTGCTCCTGGGTTCCAATTTCATCTGCAGTTCCTACACAGTGACAGGAGCCTGGTGGTGCACGGAATGTTACAGTACAAGGTACTTGTGTAGTTTCATGGCCCTACGTTCTCAGCGTAGGCCAAGCCACGTTGTCAGCGTAGGCCAATGGCAGCCCAGCGTAGTGTCCCCACTTCAGTCCTGCGTAGTCAATGTAGTGTCCCCATCAGGCAGCGTAATCACTGTTCTGTCCCTGGCAAGCCTAGTGAGCGCCTCTCATACAGCGCCGGTAACAGTCAGAACCCCTGCACTGGCGGACGCAGGCGGAGAGGCGCTCTTGCGGATGCCAGCTAGAGGTGCTCAATCTGCCTGGGACGCACGCAACTCATAGGCAAGTGCGTCTCAGTAATTCATGCGCCAGGGTATGGCAACCCTGCCCGTGCCCGCTTTAGGGAGACGGCCAGGGTTAGGGGTTTGGTCGCGAGTGCATCTCGTGCACAAAGGGGGGGGGGGGGGGGTGCGGTGTGCAAGTGCATTCAGTGCTCCATGTTACATACTGGCAAATGCCTCCATTTCAAACCTCCACTATCCACGTCAGCCTGAAGCGTGGCGAGCGGACGCGGTACGCAAACTCCCGACCTGTTCATACCCCCACTATCCATGTCGGTGTGGAGTTGATTTTCTAAAGTGCGCTCGCCACCACGCCCGAAGCATGGCGAGAGGACGTGGAAAATGAGCCCGAAGCATGGCGAGCGCAGGCGGATTACTTTACGTGTATTCCGTGCCTCCCCGCGGGGTTTGCTCCGCTCGCCACACTTCGGGCTCGGTGGCTTGCTGCGCCACACTTTATAAAATCAGCTCCACGCCAATGTGGATAGTGGGGATATGAACAGGTCGGGAAGACGCGTACCGCATCCGCTCGCCAAGCTTCGGGCTGACGTGGATAGTGGTGGTGTTTCAGGAACACATTCACACCTGTCATGTCATCCATCTGAAACAATAATGACGTGTGTTAACTGTCAAAAGGATATTACTGACATAAAGAAGTAAAACAATGAGCAATGTTAACTAATAACTGTGTAATGCTGACTGACTACGCTGTTAGCCACGAACGTACACACAGCCACAGGGACGCTGACTGCGGGAACACAATGCTGATGCTGATAGGAACACTGGCTGCAGGAACACAGCGCTGATGCTTACAGGGACACTACGCTGACTACGTATGTGATGCCGTGGAACAACACGACTACCCAGTACAGCACCCAGCTCCTGTTACTGAGCGGCAGGTGACACCTGTATGCAGCATGCACCCCCTAGTGATGCCATTGTGGTAATCCTATATAATGGTTTCTCTATGCTGGTAAATTGTACATAAGATTTTTCATTTAAAACCTATAGTGAGTTGTTCACCCAATTTATCTAGAAGGAGAAAAATCACATAGCGGTTTCTTTTCAATGACACGTCTAAAAGGTTAAGTGTACTCCAAACTTACGTTGATCTATACATCTATAGAACCCCTATACTTACAGAAAGCTTCCAAGAAAATTTGATTTGGACCATCACCTATGCACTTAATTTGAGAGATTTCTATAATTTAGTTATCCTTTTATCTAAAATCACACATTCTTAGCAGTGATACCTTCAGTTACATCTTAAAGCACACATTCCAAAATACTGTCAAACCCATGGCCCTTCATATTGCAGTCAGACACCTTTCTCATGGTGCTTTTTAGCTCCTGTATGTTGAAACGTGTGCTTTTAAATAAATGTGTGTGACTGAAGGTGTTTAGAGACAGGAGGGGGAGATGGGGTGCCGGACGGGGTCCCGACAGTCGGGATCCCGGCAGGCATTCACCTGATGTCGGGATCCCGACTGTCAAAACACAGACAGTCGGGTTCCCGACGGCCACTCGCTATTTTCCCTCGTGGGGGTCCACGACCCCCATAGAGGGAGAATAGAATAGGTGGCTCGCGTAGCATAGCGAGCCACCATGCCCGCAAGGGGCTTAGTTGCGCTCACCATGCTGTCTGGGTCCGGCCAGTCGGGATCCCGACTGTCGGATCCCTATACCACACCTGGGGAGATGGGGGCGAACAGGTAATGACTAGGTTTAAGAGGTGGCAGTTGCAAGTGAGATTGAGTAAAACAGAGATATTACAGGTGCTGCCGCACAGTGCCCTTTGCCAAGTGCACTCATTACCATTCCATCGCCGGTAATGGTAGGCTGCCAAAAGCCCAGCAGAGTACACCACCGAGGAAGGACACACAGCTGGACTTCCCTGTACTGTTAAATGCTGGCAGCATATTCATTGGTATCACTGTGGTACCAGAGGTGGATTTAGGGTTCAGTTCGAGGTTCAGACCCCCCCCAGCAGCAGTGATGGCTAGCTCTGCATAGACATTATGGCCCATGCTAGCTTAGGTTCATGCTGGTTGAGGATGAGCTGGTCCCGAGGCAAAAGACTCCCAGCAGACAGCAATTAGGCAGGTAGGCCCATCCGTTCCTACACCTCCTGCATGAGAATCACCGCCGTAACCCCACAGGCGTTTCGTGAAAAAATCAGCGGTTCTGATGCAGGAGCTGGGGGGAGGGTTGACAGCAGCCTGCTGTGCCACCCCTAGTAGTTGGTGGCACATGCCTCAAGTGCCTGGCAGAATCCACCACTGTGTGCTACTAAACAGAATATTAGGTATGATGCACTTAGCTTCTAAAGTGATAAAATGGAGAGTGATAAACAGCCAGCCAATCAGCTCATGCCTGACATTTTTCAAACACAGTCTGTAACATGTCAGGTAGGAGCTGATTGGCTGGCTGTTTATCACTGATCATTTTATCACTTTTGAAGCTTAGTGCATCTGGCTCGAAATCTGGTAAACATAGTTAGAGCCCATTTATGTAACCACACTCCTCCTAAAGGCAGCAGCTAAGATTGCATAATAAGGGGAAACCATATACTTTGTCCTCGCCGCACATCACTGCTGGGTGCTCTAACACATACATGCGTCCTCTTACATCTTTGCTTTTAGCACGGCATTCAAGTGTCCTAGCCGCAGCATGTACATAGCGGTGTTGGTGTGCTAAAACACAAGAGAATCCATGCCAGGCAATACACAGCTTGACCACTGGGTGGCGCATGCTTCACTGAGTCATACTACAGTACTGAATCCAATATTGTAGCAGTGGATGGAGATCCCTACTGCAGTGTTCACACAACTAATTGCTGTAATAATACCGCACAAGTCGCCGTCCCGTCTGGCTTTGCCGTTTCTCACTACAGACACTATCGCTAGCAAGATGGCACTAATTGGTACACATACTGTAACACGGAACTAGCGCTGGTGTAAAGACGCCCTTTCAGCTATCAATTAAAGGAGCACTTGTTAGTGTAGTGTATCACAGCATGTGTGCGTCTTGGACGGGTATCAGACTAGTCTGGTCACATGCAGCACCCCTTATGAGGTTGATAGTGTAAAATAAGGGTTATACTGTATTATCAGTTACAGTAGGATACTACAGATCCCAGCCAGCCTGCAGTGGCATCTTGGCTCTTCAAATACCACAAATGTGAATAGTAATGGGCAGCTGGCACCTGTACAGTACTACCAGTATATAGCAAATACAGGACTCCCACACAGAATGATTTCTTTCTTTATGACACACTCACACTACTATACTGTACTTACTCACCTAGGGGTAGATGCACGGAGCAGTGATAAGGGAGAAGTGATACTGTGTCTGGTACTTTATAACCGGCCAATCAGCTCCTGACTGTTAAGTTACAGGCTGGGTTTAAAAAGGGACAGTCAGGAGCTGATTGGCCGGTGATAATGTACCAGGAACTTTATCACTTCTCTTCCCTTATCACTGCTTTATACTGTACATCTGCCCCTAGTCCTTTGCCAGTGCTCAGTACCATTTCCTTTCTTTTAGTATTTATCCGTCAAATAACAATAAACTGCAGCTCTTCATCCATTATGGACACGATGTCCTGAATAGGGATGACCATTGACGATTTGAAATCATCGATGGTTTATGGCCGATGTTGAATACTTTTACCATTGATGGAGGTGAACCAGATGTCACAGCAGAATCAATGTTTTTTTCCAAGGTTCTGGGACACTGAACAGAGCTCTGCACCCCGACAACCCTGAAGCCCCGCCCCACGTTCTGATTGTCCCGTAGGCCAGTCAGTCAACGAAAATGGATAACCATCGAAAAGTATCAGTGGTTATCCATTACATAGTGTGTTACTATTAATGGCTGGTTGCAGTATCACCATCGATGGCGACTGCACCAATGGCCATTCCTAGTCCTGAAAAGCATCCTGAATTACACATGGTTCTGTCAACCAATAAGCCTTCGGAACCACAGAAACTACAGTGGCAATTTGACGCATACATAGTCCAGTTAAGAAAAAGCGACATCTTGTGGTTAGAAAGTAGTATTGCACTCACTACCTTTTCTTGCTTCTCAGTGCAATGTGATTCAATACACCATGATGCAACCTACTGCGCCAAGATGTGATCTGGCAGGGCACACTACATGTCATATGGTTACCCTGTTTGTTGTATCACTGTCTCCTTTGTAAAGCGCAACGAAATATGCTGCGCTATATAAGAAACTTAATAAAATAAATAAAAATATGGTTGCTGGATGTAAGAGGCACATCTGTAAGTGGGTAAATTACAAAACCATTAGCACATGCCTGCTTTCCATCACAAAATAACAATAGTAGCCATTTAAATGAGATTGCAGCCTATCCACTCCCCAGGAACTAGTGACATCACTGTTGCATCAGACACTGCATGACTCCCTGCTTAGGGATGTCATTTTTAGGGAATTGATGGGCTGCATATTGGTTAAGCACATGCGTTGGAAGACTCCGCTGTGTGTGTAGGAGATGGGTCCATCTAAATATATTTCACTTCCCTACAAAATATTTAGGATATTATAATACTCATAATGCTGTCTTGATGGATATTACTCCAGGTTTACTCACTTGCCTACTATTTACACCGGCCCCCTGGGGGATGCGCAGACAAGGTAAAACATATAATATATTAATTGCATATGTAATTGTTACGCGTCTTCCTAATATCCCGGAAAATCTCACTACCAATGCTGTCCGACAGCCCTATTCTCTCGCACTCTATTACACCTGCCATCTATACCCGCATATATTCTTACTTGTAATCGTTCATCTCTACCAACCGCAGCAGCCCCTGGTAGTATTGTACTAATGTGTGCCCTATGTACAGCGCTGCCCCTGGTAGTACACGGACACCTCCTCTGCTTCCCTACATCCCAGCTGTATTGTGTACTGAGCATTGTGCTGCTGTTACCTGTGCTGTTGTAGTGTCTCAGTCACTGTAATGTTCTGTGTCCCCTGTATTGCACTAATGTGTGCCCTATGTACAGCGCTACCCCTGGTAGTACACGGACACCTCCTCTGCTTCCCTACATCCCAGCTGTATTGTGTACTGAGCATTGTACTGCTGTTACCTGTGCTGTTGTAGTGTCTCAGTCCAGTGGCGTAAGTTTGTCCATGTCGCCCGGAGGCAAGATAAAAGTTGGTGCCCCCCATAGATAGATAGATAGAGGGTGAATGATAAATAGGGGGGGGGGGGGGGGGGAGAGAGATGCATCAGGAAAAGTGAGTAAATTAGAGGGGATAGCGACAGAGTGTCAGGGATAGAGAAGGGTCAGGTACAAAGAGAGAGGGTAGGTCATGCAGAGAGGGGGGTTACGTGAGAGAGGGGGGTCAGGCAGGAGCGAGGGATGGGGTGAGGGGGGTTAGGCAGAGAGATAGAGGGGGGGTTAGGCAGAGAGAGAGAGAGAGAGAGAGAGAGAGAGGTCAGGAAAAGAGAGATGGGTGACTGGGGTCAGGCAGAGAGGGATTGGGTGGGAGGGGGGGTCAGGCAGAGAGGGATTTGGTGGAAGTGGGGGTTAGCAGAGAGAGTGGGGGTCAGGCAAAGAGTGAAGGGTGACAGTGGGGTCTGGCAGAAAGAGAGGGGTCATGTAAAGAGATATGGGTGACAGTGGGGCCTGGCAGAGAGGGATAGGGTGACTGGGGTCAGGCAGAGAGAGAGGATAGTCCGGCAAAGAGATGGGTGACAGTGGGGTCAGGCAGAGGGAGAGGGGGGGTCAGGCAAAGAGAGATGGATGACAGTGGGGCTGGCAGAGAGGGAGAGAGGGGTAAAGGTACCTTCCATGTCCTTGGGTTGGAGATTCTCCTGACGGTGGTGCATATAGTCCCCAGGGCCTCAATCAGTCCTGCTCACTGCTTGATCTTGGCTGCAGCCTGGACGTTTTTTCCGCAGGTGGTGGGGAGAGAGCGCAGGAAAGCCGGCAGCAGGGATATTTGCGCACTTAGGATGCCAGTGTTGGTGGAAGGCGCGGTGGGATGCTTCTCCCCAGGGGCCCTCAATGGCTGCTGTAATGATAGGCGGGGCTGACACCTGGCCGCTGACACCCCGCATGGCTGCTGGATCTGTGCGCTCAGGGCTGCCGGGGAAGCTTGTATGGTGTGCGCAGGGAAGGAGTCCCCCCCCCCGTCCCTGAGTGGCACTGGCTGCAGAGTCCCCTGCCGTATCTCGCGGCTCCTTGCCCGACGACTCCCGGCTCTCCACTTGCTAAGGCAGCTGTCACTCAGTGAGTACAGCCGCAGCCAATCAAGTGGCAGGGAGCAGAAGCAGGAAGGGGGTGGGGGTGGGACGCCGCTGCTTACAAGGGTACTACCGAGAGGGGGGGGGGGGGGGGGCGCCGCTGCGTACAAGGGTATTACCGGGCACCACCTCTAAAAGTGATCAGAACATCGGAGGCAATGGAGCCAGTGCCCCCTTTAAGGCTGGCGCCCGGCGGCAGATGACTCCATTGCCTCCGGGAGTTCCGCCACTGTCTCAGTCACTGTAATGTTCTGTGTCCCCTGTATTGTACTAATGTGTGCCGTATGTACAGCGCAGCCCCTGGTAGTACACGGACACCTCCAATGCTTCCCTACATCCCAGCTGTATTGTGTACTGAGCATTGTGCTGCTGTTACCTGTGCTGGTGTAGTCTCTCAGTCACTGTAATGTTCTGTGTCCCCTGTATTGTACTAATGTGTGCCCTATGTACGGCGCTGCCCCTGGTAGTACACGGACACCTCCAATGCTTCCCTACATCCCAGCTGTATTGTGTACTGAGCATTGTGCTGCTGTTACCTGTGCTGGTGTAGTCTCTCAGTCACTGTAATGTTCTGTGTCCCCTGTATTGTACTAATGTGTGCCCTATGTACGGCGCTGCCCCTGGTAGTACACGGACACCTCCTCCTCTTCCCTACACCCAGCTGTATTGTGTACTGAGCATTGTGCTGCTGTTACCTGTGCTGGTGTAGTCTCTCAGTCACTGTAATGTTCTGTGTCCCCTGTATTGTACTAATGTGTGCCCTATGTACGGCGCTGCCCCTGGTAGTACACGGGCACCTCCTCTGCTTCCCTACATCCCAGCTGTATTGTGTACTGAGCATTGTGCTGCTGTTACCTGTGCTGTTGCAGTGTATCAGTCACTGTAATGTTCTGTGTCCCCTGTATTGTACTAATGTGTGCCCTATGTACGGCGCTGCCCCTGGTAGTACACGGACACCTCCTCTGCTTCCCTACATCCCAGCTGTATTGTGTACTGAGCATTGTGCTGCTGGTACCTGTGCTGTTGTAGTCTCTCAGTCACTGTAATGTTCTGTGTCCCCTGTATTGCACTAATGTGTGCCCTATGTACGGCGTTGCCCCTGGTAGTACACGGACACCTCCTCTGCTTCCCTACATCCCAGCTGTACTGTGTACTGAGCATTGTGCTGCTGGTACCTGTGCTGTTGTAGTCTCTCAGTCACTGTAATGTTCTGTGTCCCCTGTATTGCACTAATGTGTGCCCTATGTACGGTGCTGCCCCTGGTAGTACACGGACACCTCCTCTGCTTCTCTACATCCCAGGTGTATTGTGTACTGAGCATTGTACTGCTGTTACCTGTGCTGTTGCAGTGTCTCAGTCACTGTAATGTTCTGTGTCCCCTGTATTGTACTAATGTGTGCCCTATGTATAGCAGCTGCCCCTGGTAGTACACGGACACCTCCTCTGCTTCTCTACATCCCAGCTGTATTGTGTACTGAGCATTGTGCTGCTTTTACCTGTGCTGTTGTAGTGTCTCAGTCACTGTAATGTTCTGTGTCCCCTGTATTGTACTAATGTGTGCCCTATGTACAGCGCTGCCCCTGGGAGTACACGGACACCTCCTCTGCTTCCCTACATCCCAGCTGTATTGTGTACTGAACATTGTGCTGCTGTTACCTGTGCTGTTGTAGTGTCTCAGTCACTGTAATGTTCTGTGTCCCCTGTATTGCACTAATGTGTGCCCTATGTACGGTGCTGCCCCTGGTAGTACACGTACACCTCCTCTGCTTCCCTACATCCCAGCTGTATTGTGTACTGAGCATTGTGCTGCTGTTACCTATGCTGTTGTAGTGTCTCAGTCACTGTAATGTTCTGTGTCCCCTGTATTGTACTAATGTGTGCCCTATGTACGGCGTTGCCCCTGGTAGTACACGGACACCTCCTCTGCTTCCCTACATCCCAGCTGTACTGTGTACTGAGCATTGTGCTGCTGGTACCTGTGCTGTTGCAGTGTCTCAGTCACTGTAATGTTCTGTGTCCCCTGTATTGTACTAATGTGTGCCCTATGTACAGCGCCACCCCTGGTAGTACACGGACACCTCCTCTGCTTCCCTACATCCCAGCTGTATTGTATACTCAGCACTGTGCTGCTGGTACCTGTGCTGTTGTAGTGTCTCAGTCACTGTAATGTTCTGTGTCCCCTGTATTGTACTAATGTGTGCCCTATGTACAGCGCTGTCCCTGGTAGTACACGGACACCTCCTCTGCTTCCCTACATCCCAGCTGTACTGTGTACTGAGCATTGTGCTGCTGTTACCTGTGCTGTTGTAGTGTCTCAGTCACTGTAATGTTCTGTGTCCCCTGTATTGTACTAATGTGTGCCCTATGTACAGCGCTGCCCCTGGTAGTACACGGACACCTCCTCTGCTTCCCTACATCCCAGCTGTATTGTGTACTGAGCATTGTGCTGCTGTTACCTGTGCTGTTGTGGTGTCTCAGTCACTGTAATGTTCTGTGTCCCCTGTATTTTACTAATGTGTGCCCTATGTACAGCGCTGTCCCTGGTAGTACACGGACACCTCCTCTGCTTCCCTACATCCCAGCTGTACTGTGTACTGAGCATTGTGCTGCTGTTACCTGTGCTGTTGTAGTGTCTCAGTCACTGTAATGTTCTGTGTCCCCTGTATTGTAGTAATGTGTGCCCTATGTACAGCGCTGCCCCTGGTAGTACACGGACACCTCCTCTGCTTCCCTACATCCCAGCTGTATTGTGTACTGAGCATTGTACTGCTGTTACCTGTGCTGTTGTAGTGTCTCAGTCACTGTAATGTTCTGTGTCCACTGTAATGTGATAATGTGTGCCCTATGTACAGCGCTGCCCCTGGTAGTACACAGACACCTCCTCTGGTTCTCTACATCCCAGCTGTATTGTGTACTGAGCATTGTGCTGCTGGTACCTGTGCTGTTGTGGTGTCTCAGTTACTGTAATGTTCTGTGTCCCCTGTAATGTGATAATGTGTGCCCTATGTACAGCGCTGCCCCTGGTAGTACACGGACACCTCCTCTGCTTCCCTACATCCCAGCTGTATTGTGTACTGAGCATTGTGCTGCTGTTACCTATGCTGTTGTAGTGTCTCAGTCACTGTAATGTTCTGTGTCCCCTGTATTGTACTAATGTGTGCCCTATGTACAGCACTGCCCCTGGTAGTACACGGAGACCTCCTCTGCTTCCCTACATCCCAGCTGTATTGTGTACCGAGCATTGTGCTGCTGTTACCTGTGCTGTTGTAGTGTCTCAGTCACTGTAATGTTCTGTGTCCCCTGTATTGTACTAATGTGTGCCCTATGTACAGCGCAGCCTCTGGTAGTGCACGGACACCTCCTCTGCTTACCTACATCCCAGCTGTATTGTGTACTGAGCATTGTGCTGCTGTTACCTGTGCTGTTGTAGTGTCTCAGTCACTGTAATGTTCTGTGTCCCCTGTATTGTACTAATGTGTGCCCTATGTACAGCGCTGCCCCTGGTAGTACACGGACACCTCCTCTGCTTCCCTATATCCCAGCTGTATTGTGTACTGAGCATTGTGCTGCTGGTACCTGTGCTGTTGTAGTGTCTCAGTCACTGTAATGTTCTGTGTCCCCTGTATTGCACTAATGTGTGCCCTATGTACGGTGCTGCCCCTGGTAGTACACGGACACCTCCTCTGCTTCCCTACATCCCAGCTGTATTGTGTACTGAGCATTGTGCTGCTGGTACCTGTGCTGTTGTAGTGTCTCAGTCACTGTAATGTTCTGTGTCCCCTGTATTGTACTAATGTGTGCCCTATGTACAGCGCTGCCCCTGGTAGTACACAGACAACTCCTCTGCTTCTCTACATCCCAGCTGTATTGTGTACAGAGCATTGTGCTGCTGTTACCTGTGCTGTTGTAGTCTCTCAGTCACTGTAATGTTCTGTGTCCCCTGTATTGCACTAATGTGTGCCCATGTATGGCACTGCCCCTGGTAGTACACAGACACCTCCTCTGGTTCTCTACATCCCAGCTGTATTGTGTACTGAGCATTGTGCTGCTGTTACCTATGCTGTTGTAGTGTCTCAGTCACTGTAATGTTCTGTGTCCCCTGTATTGTACTAATGTGTGCCCTATGTACAGCGCAGCCTCTGGTAGTGCACGGACACCTCCTCTGCTTCCCTACATCCCAGCTGTATTGTGTACTGAGCATTGTGCTGCTGTTACCTGTGCTGTTGTAGTGTCTCAGTCGCTGTAATGTGCTGTGTCCCCTGTATTGTACTAATGTGTGCCCTATGTACAGCGCTGCCCCTGGTAGTACACGGACACCTCCTCTGCTTCCCTACATCCCAGCTGTATTGTGTACTGAGCATTGTGCTGCTGTTACCTGTGCTGTTGTAGTGTCTCAGTCGCTGTAATGTTCTGTGTCCCCTGTATTGTACTAATGTGTGCCCTATGTACAGCGCTGCTCCTGGTAGTACACGGACACCACCTCTGCTTCCCTACATCCCAGCTGTATTGTGTACTGAGCATTGTGCTGCTGTTACCTGTGCTGTTGTAGTGTCTCAGTCACTGTAATGTTCTGTGTCCCCTGTATTGTACTAATGTGTGCCCTATGTACAGCGCTGCCCCTGGTAGTACACGGACACCTCCTCTGCTTCCCTACATCCCAGCTGTATTGTGTACTGAGCATTGTGCTGCTGGTACCTGTGCTGTTGTAGTGTCTCAGTCACTGTAATGTTCTGTGTCCCCTGTATTGCACTAATGTGTGCCCTATGTACGGTGCTGCCCCTGGTAGTACACGGACCACTCCTCTGCTTCCCTACATCCCAGCTGTATTGTGTACTGAGCATTGTGCTGCTAGTACCTGTGCTGTTGTAGTCTCTCAGTCACTGTAATGTTCTGTGTCCCCTGTATTGCACTAATGTGTGCCCTATGTACGGCACTGCCCCTGGTAGTACACGGACACCTCCTCTGCTTCCCTACATCCCAGCTGTATTGTGTACTGAGCATTGTGCTGCTGGTACCTGTGCTGTTGCAGTGTCTCAGTCACTGTAATATTCTGTGTCCCCTGTATTGTACTAATGTGTGCCCTATGTACAGCGCCACCCCTGGTAGTACACGGACACCTCCTCTGCTTCCCTACATCCCAGCTGTATTGTATACTCAGCACTGTGCTGCTGTTACCTGTGCTGTTTTAGTGTCTCAGTCACTGTAATGTTCTGTGTCCCCTGTATTGTACTAATGTGTGCCCTATGTACAGCGCTGCCCCTGGTAGTACACGGACACCTCCTCTGCTTCCCTATATCCCAGCTGTATTGTGTACTGAGCATTGTGCTGCTGGTACCTGTGCTGTTGTAGTGTCTCAGTCACTGTAATGTTCTGTGTCCCCTGTATTGCACTAATGTGTGCCCTATGTACGGTGCTGCCCCTGGTAGTACACGGACACCTCCTCTGCTTCCCTACATCCCAGCTGTATTGTGTACTGAGCATTGTGCTGCTGGTACCTGTGCTGTTGTAGTGTCTCAGTCACTGTAATGTTCTGTGTCCCCTGTATTGTACTAATGTGTGCCCTATGTACAGCGCTGCCCCTGGTAGTACACAGACACCTCCTCTGCTTCTCTACATCCCAGCTGTATTGTGTACAGAGCATTGTGCTGCTGTTACCTGTGCTGTTGTAGTCTCTCAGTCACTGTAATGTTCTGTGTCCCCTGTATTGCACTAATGTGTGCCCATGTATGGCACTGCCCCTGGTAGTACACAGACACCTCCTCTGGTTCTCTACATCCCAGCTGTATTGTGTACTGAGCATTGTGCTGCTGTTACCTATGCTGTTGTAGTGTCTCAGTCACTGTAATGTTCTGTGTCCCCTGTATTGTACTAATGTGTGCCCTATGTACAGCGCAGCCTCTGGTAGTGCACGGACACCTCCTCTGCTTCCCTACATCCCAGCTGTATTGTGTACTGAGCATTGTGCTGCTGTTACCTGTGCTGTTGTAGTGTCTCAGTCGCTGTAATGTGCTGTGTCCCCTGTATTGTACTAATGTGTGCCCTATGTACAGCGCTGCCCCTGGTAGTACACGGACACCTCCTCTGCTTCCCTACATCCCAGCTGTATTGTGTACTGAGCATTGTGCTGCTGTTACCTGTGCTGTTGTAGTGTCTCAGTCGCTGTAATGTTCTGTGTCCCCTGTATTGTACTAATGTGTGCCCTATGTACAGCGCTGCTCCTGGTAGTACACGGACACCACCTCTGCTTCCCTACATCCCAGCTGTATTGTGTACTGAGCATTGTGCTGCTGTTACCTGTGCTGTTGTAGTGTCTCAGTCACTGTAATGTTCTGTGTCCCCTGTATTGTACTAATGTGTGCCCTATGTACAGCGCTGCCCCTGGTAGTACACGGACACCTCCTCTGCTTCCCTACATCCCAGCTGTATTGTGTACTGAGCATTGTGCTGCTGGTACCTGTGCTGTTGTAGTGTCTCAGTCACTGTAATGTTCTGTGTCCCCTGTATTGCACTAATGTGTGCCCTATGTACGGTGCTGCCCCTGGTAGTACACGGACCACTCCTCTGCTTCCCTACATCCCAGCTGTATTGTGTACTGAGCATTGTGCTGCTAGTACCTGTGCTGTTGTAGTCTCTCAGTCACTGTAATGTTCTGTGTCCCCTGTATTGCACTAATGTGTGCCCTATGTACGGCACTGCCCCTGGTAGTACACGGACACCTCCTCTGCTTCCCTACATCCCAGCTGTATTGTGTACTGAGCATTGTGCTGCTGGTACCTGTGCTGTTGCAGTGTCTCAGTCACTGTAATATTCTGTGTCCCCTGTATTGTACTAATGTGTGCCCTATGTACAGCGCCACCCCTGGTAGTACACGGACACCTCCTCTGCTTCCCTACATCCCAGCTGTATTGTATACTCAGCACTGTGCTGCTGTTACCTGTGCTGTTTTAGTGTCTCAGTCACTGTAATGTTCTGTGTCCCCTGTATTGTACTAATGTGTGCCCTATGTACAGCGCTGTCCCTGGTAGTACACGGACACCTCCTCTGCTTTCCTACATCCCAGCTGTACTGTGTACTGAGCATTGTGCTGCTGGTACCTGTGCTGTTGCAGTGTCTCAGTCAATGTAATGTTCTGTGTCCCCTGTATTGTACTAATGTGTGCCCTATGTACAGCGCTGCCCCTGGTAGTACACGGACACCTCCTCTGCTTCCCTACATCCCAGCTGTATTGTGTACTGAGCATTGTGCTGCTGTTACCTGTGATGTTATAGTGTCATAGTCACTGTAATGTTCCGTGTCCCCTGTATTGTACTAATGTGTGCCCTATGTATGGCACTACCCCTGGTAGTACACAGACACCTCCTCTGCTTCCCTACATCCCAGCTGTATTGTGTACCGAGCATTGTGCTGCTGTTACCTGTGCTGTTGTAGTGTCTCAGTCACTGTAATGTTCTGTGTCCCCTGTATTGTACTAATGTGTGCCCTATGTACAGTGCTGTCCCTGGTAGTACACGGACACCTCCTCTGCTTCCCTACATCCCAGCTGTACTGTGTACTGAGCATTGTGCTGCTGGTACCTGTGCTGTTGTGGTGTCTCAGTCAATGTAATGTTCTGTGTCCCCTGTATTGTACTAATGTGTGCACTATGTACAGCGCTGCCCCTGGTAGTACACGGACACCTCCTCTACTTCCCTACATCCCAGCTGTATTGTGTACTGAGCATTGTGCTGCTGGTACCTGTGCTGTTGTAGTGTCTCAGTCACTGTAATGTTCTGTGTCCCCTGTATTGCACTAATGTGTGCCCTATGTACGGTGCTGCCCCTGGTAGTACACGGACACCTCCTCTGCTTCCCTACATCCCAGCTGTATTGTGTACTGAGCATTGTGCTGCTGGTACCTGTGCTGTTGTAGTGTCTCAGTCACTGTAATGTTCTGTGTCCCCTGTATTGCACTAATGTGTGCCCTATGTACGGTGCTGCCCCTGGTAGTACACGGACACCTCCTCTGCTTCCCTACATCCCAGCTGTATTGTGTACTGAGCATTGTGCTGCTGGTACCTGTGCTGTTGTGGTGTCTCAGTCAATGTAATGTTCTGTGTCCCCTGTATTGTACTAATGTGTGCCCTATGTACAGCGCTGCCCCTGGTAGTACACGGACACCTCCTCTGCTTCCCTACATCCCAGCTGTATTGTGTACTGAGCATTGTGCTGCTGGTACCTGTGCTGTTGTAGTGTCTCAGTCACTGTAATGTTCTGTGTCCCCTGTATTGCACTAATGTGTGCCCTATGTACGGTGCTGCCCCTGGTAGTACACGGACACCTCCTCTGTTTCCCTACATCCCAGCTGTATTGTGTACTGAGCATTGTGCTGCTGTTACCTGTGCTGTTGTAGTGGCTCAGTCACTGTAATGTTCTGTGTCCCCTGTATTGTAGTAATGTGTGCCCTATGTACAGCGCTGCACCTGGTAGTACACGGACACCTCCTCTGCTTCCCCACATCCCAGCTGTATTGTGTACTGAGCATTGTGCTGCTGGTACCTGTGCTGTTGCAGTGTCTCAGTCACTGTAATGTTCTGTGTCCCCTGTATTGTACTAATGTGTGCCCTATGTACGGTGCTACCACTGGTAGTACACGGACACCTCCTGTTTCCCTACATCCCAGCTGTATTGTGTACTGAGCATTGTGCTGCTGTTACCTGTGCTGTTGTAGTGTCTCAGTCACTGTAATGTTCTGTGTCCCCTGTATTGTACTAATGTGTGCCCTATGTACGGTGCTACCACTGGTAGTACACGGACACCTCCTGTTTCCCTACATCCCAGCTGTATTGTGTACTGAGCATTGTGCTGCTGTTACCTGTGCTGTTGTAGTGTCTCAGTCACTGTAATGTTCTGTGTCCCCTGTATTGCACTAATGTGTGCCCTATGTACGGTGCTGCCCCTGGTAGTACACGGACACCTCCTCTGCTTCCCTACATCCCAGCTGTATTGTGTACTGAGCATTGTGCTGCTGTTACCTATGCTGTTGTAGTGTCTCAGTCACTGTAATGTTCTGTGTCCCCTGTATTGTACTAATGTGTGCCCTATGTACGGCGTTGCCCCTGGTAGTACACGGACACCTCCTCTGCTTCCCTACATCCCAGCTGTACTGTGTACTGAGCATTGTGCTGCTGGTACCTGTGCTGTTGCAGTGTCTCAGTCACTGTAATGTTCTGTGTCCCCTGTATTGTACTAATGTGTGCCCTATGTACAGCGCCACCCCTGGTAGTACACGGACACCTCCTCTGCTTCCCTACATCCCAGCTGTATTGTATACTCAGCACTGTGCTGCTGGTACCTGTGCTGTTGTAGTGTCTCAGTCACTGTAATGTTCTGTGTCCCCTGTATTGTACTAATGTGTGCCCTATGTACAGCGCTGTCCCTGGTAGTACACGGACACCTCCTCTGCTTCCCTACATCCCAGCTGTACTGTGTACTGAGCATTGTGCTGCTGGTACCTGTGCTGTTGTGGTGTCTCAGTCACTGTAATGTTCTGTGTCCCCTGTATTTTACTAATGTGTGCCCTATGTACAGCGCTGTCCCTGGTAGTACACGGACACCTCCTCTGCTTCCCTACATCCCAGCTGTACTGTGTACTGAGCATTGTGCTGCTGTTACCTGTGCTGTTGTAGTGTCTCAGTCACTGTAATGTTCTGTGTCCCCTGTATTGTAGTAATGTGTGCCCTATGTACAGCGCTGCCCCTGGTAGTACACGGACACCTCCTCTGCTTCCCTACATCCCAGCTGTATTGTGTACTGAGCATTGTACTGCTGGTACCTGTGCTGTTGTGGTGTCTCAGTTACTGTAATGTTCTGTGTCCCCTGTAATGTGATAATGTGTGCCCTATGTACAGCGCTGCCCCTGGTAGTACACGGACACCTCCTCTGCTTCCCTACATCCCAGCTGTACTGTGTACTGAGCATTGTGCTGCTGTTACCTGTGCTGTTGTAGTGTCTCAGTCACTGTAATGTTCTGTGTCCACTGTAATGTGATAATGTGTGCCCTATGTACAGCGCTGCCCCTGGTAGTACACAGACACCTCCTCTGGTTCTCTACATCCCAGCTGTATTGTGTACTGAGCATTGTGCTGCTGGTACCTGTGCTGTTGTGGTGTCTCAGTTACTGTAATGTTCTGTGTCCCCTGTAATGTGATAATGTGTGCCCTATGTACAGCGCTGCCCCTGGTAGTACACGGACACCTCCTCTGCTTCCCTACATCCCAGCTGTATTGTGTACTGAGCATTGTGCTGCTGTTACCTATGCTGTTGTAATGTCTCAGTCACTGTAATGTTCTGTGTCCCCTGTATTGTACTAATGTGTGCCCTATGTACAGCACTGCCCCTGGTAGTACACGGAGACCTCCTCTGCTTCCCTACATCCCAGCTGTATTGTGTACCGAGCATTGTGCTGCTGTTACCTGTGCTGTTGTAGTGTCTCAGTCACTGTAATGTTCTGTGTCCCCTGTATTGTACTAATGTGTGCCCTATGTACAGCGCAGCCTCTGGTAGTGCACGGACACCTCCTCTGCTTACCTACATCCCAGCTGTATTGTGTACTGAGCATTGTGCTGCTGTTACCTGTGCTGTTGTAGTGTCTTAGTCACTGTAATGTTCTGTGTCCCCTGTATTGTACTAATGTGTGCCCTATGTACAGCGCTGCCCCTGGTAGTACACGGACACCTCCTCTGCTTCCCTATATCCCAGCTGTATTGTGTACTGAGCATTGTGCTGCTGGTACCTGTGCTGTTGTAGTGTCTCAGTCACTGTAATGTTCTGTGTCCCCTGTATTGCACTAATGTGTGCCCTATGTACGGTGCTGCCCCTGGTAGTACACGGACACCTCCTCTGCTTCCCTACATCCCAGCTGTATTGTGTACTGAGCATTGTGATGCTGGTACCTGTGCTGTTGTAGTGTCTCAGTCACTGTAATGTTCTGTGTCCCCTGTATTGTACTAATGTGTGCCCTATGTACGGTGCTACCACTGGTAGTACACGGACACCTCCTGTTTCCCTACATCCCAGCTGTATTGTGTACTGAGCATTGTGCTGCTGTTACCTGTGCTGTTGTAGTGTCTCAGTCACTGTAATGTTCTGTGTCCCCTGTATTGCACTAATGTGTGCCCTATGTACGGTGCTGCCCCTGGTAGTACACGGACACCTCCTCTGCTTCCCTACATCCCAGCTGTATTGTGTACTGAGCATTGTGCTGCTGTTACCTATGCTGTTGTAGTGTCTCAGTCACTGTAATGTTCTGTGTCCCCTGTATTGTACTAATGTGTGCCCTATGTACGGCGTTGCCCCTGGTAGTACACGGACACCTCCTCTGCTTCCCTACATCCCAGCTGTACTGTGTACTGAGCATTGTGCTGCTGGTACCTGTGCTGTTGCAGTGTCTCAGTCACTGTAATGTTCTGTGTCCCCTGTATTGTACTAATGTGTGCCCTATGTACAGCGCCACCCCTGGTAGTACACGGACACCTCCTCTGCTTCCCTACATCCCAGCTGTATTGTATACTCAGCACTGTGCTGCTGGTACCTGTGCTGTTGTAGTGTCTCAGTCACTGTAATGTTCTGTGTCCCCTGTATTGTACTAATGTGTGCCCTATGTACAGCGCTGTCCCTGGTAGTACACGGACACCTCCTCTGCTTCCCTACATCCCAGCTGTACTGTGTACTGAGCATTGTGCTGCTGGTACCTGTGCTGTTGTGGTGTCTCAGTCACTGTAATGTTCTGTGTCCCCTGTATTTTACTAATGTGTGCCCTATGTACAGCGCTGTCCCTGGTAGTACACGGACACCTCCTCTGCTTCCCTACATCCCAGCTGTACTGTGTACTGAGCATTGTGCTGCTGTTACCTGTGCTGTTGTAGTGTCTCAGTCACTGTAATGTTCTGTGTCCCCTGTATTGTAGTAATGTGTGCCCTATGTACAGCGCTGCCCCTGGTAGTACACGGACACCTCCTCTGCTTCCCTACATCCCAGCTGTATTGTGTACTGAGCATTGTACTGCTGTTACCTGTGCTGTTGTAGTGTCTCAGTCACTGTAATGTTCTGTGTCCACTGTAATGTGATAATGTGTGCCCTATGTACAGCGCTGCCCCTGGTAGTACACAGACACCTCCTCTGGTTCTCTACATCCCAGCTGTATTGTGTACTGAGCATTGTGCTGCTGGTACCTGTGCTGTTGTGGTGTCTCAGTTACTGTAATGTTCTGTGTCCCCTGTAATGTGATAATGTGTGCCCTATGTACAGCGCTGCCCCTGGTAGTACACGGACACCTCCTCTGCTTCCCTACATCCCAGCTGTATTGTGTACTGAGCATTGTGCTGCTGTTACCTATGCTGTTGTAGTGTCTCAGTCACTGTAATGTTCTGTGTCCCCTGTATTGTACTAATGTGTGCCCTATGTACAGCACTGCCCCTGGTAGTACACGGAGACCTCCTCTGCTTCCCTACATCCCAGCTGTATTGTGTACCGAGCATTGTGCTGCTGTTACCTGTGCTGTTGTAGTGTCTCAGTCACTGTAATGTTCTGTGTCCCCTGTATTGTACTAATGTGTGCCCTATGTACAGCGCAGCCTCTGGTAGTGCACGGACACCTCCTCTGCTTACCTACATCCCAGCTGTATTGTGTACTGAGCATTGTGCTGCTGTTACCTGTGCTGTTGTAGTGTCTCAGTCACTGTAATGTTCTGTGTCCCCTGTATTGTACTAATGTGTGCCCTATGTACAGCGCTGCCCCTGGTAGTACACGGACACCTCCTCTGCTTCCCTACATCCCAGCTGTATTGTGTACTGAGCATTGTGATGCTGGTACCTGTGCTGTTGTAGTGTCTCAGTCACTGTAATGTTCTGTGTCCCCTGTATTGTACTAATGTGTGCCCTATGTACAGCGCTGCCCCTGGTAGTACACAGACACCTCCTCTGCTTCTCTACATCCCAGCTGTATTGTGTACAGAGCATTGTGCTGCTGTTACCTGTGCTGTTGTAGTCTCTCAGTCACTGTAATGTTCTGTGTCCCCTGTATTGCACTAATGTGTGCCCATGTATGGCACTGCCCCTGGTAGTACACAGACACCTCCTCTGGTTCTCTACATCCCAGCTGTATTGTGTACTGAGCATTGTGCTGCTGTTACCTATGCTGTTGTAGTGTCTCAGTCACTGTAATGTTCTGTGTCCCCTGTATTGTACTAATGTGTGCCCTATGTACAGCGCAGCCTCTGGTAGTGCACGGACACCTCCTCTGCTTCCCTACATCCCAGCTGTATTGTGTACTGAGCATTGTGCTGCTGTTACCTGTGCTGTTGTAGTGTCTCAGTCGCTGTAATGTGCTGTGTCCCCTGTATTGTACTAATGTGTGCCCTATGTACAGCGCTGCCCCTGGTAGTACACGGACACCTCCTCTGCTTCCCTACATCCCAGCTGTATTGTGTACTGAGCATTGTGCTGCTGTTACCTGTGCTGTTGTAGTGTCTCAGTCGCTGTAATGTTCTGTGTCCCCTGTATTGTACTAATGTGTGCCCTATGTACAGCGCTGCTCCTGGTAGTACACGGACACCACCTCTGCTTCCCTACATCCCAGCTGTATTGTGTACTGAGCATTGTGCTGCTGTTACCTGTGCTGTTGTAGTGTCTCAGTCACTGTAATGTTCTGTGTCCCCTGTATTGTACTAATGTGTGCCCTATGTACAGCGCTGCCCCTGGTAGTACACGGACACCTCCTCTGCTTCCCTACATCCCAGCTGTATTGTGTACTGAGCATTGTGCTGCTGGTACCTGTGCTGTTGTAGTGTCTCAGTCACTGTAATGTTCTGTGTCCCCTGTATTGCACTAATGTGTGCCCTATGTACGGTGCTGCCCCTGGTAGTACACGGACCACTCCTCTGCTTCCCTACATCCCAGCTGTATTGTGTACTGAGCATTGTGCTGCTAGTACCTGTGCTGTTGTAGTCTCTCAGTCACTGTAATGTTCTGTGTCCCCTGTATTGCACTAATGTGTGCCCTATGTACGGCACTGCCCCTGGTAGTACACGGACACCTCCTCTGCTTCCCTACATCCCAGCTGTACTGTGTACTGAGCATTGTGCTGCTGGTACCTGTGCTGTTGCAGTGTCTCAGTCACTGTAATATTCTGTGTCCCCTGTATTGTACTAATGTGTGCCCTATGTACAGCGCCACCCCTGGTAGTACACGGACACCTCCTCTGCTTCCCTACATCCCAGCTGTATTGTATACTCAGCACTGTGCTGCTGTTACCTGTGCTGTTTTAGTGTCTCAGTCACTGTAATGTTCTGTGTCCCCTGTATTGTACTAATGTGTGCCCTATGTACAGCGCTGTCCCTGGTAGTACACGGACACCTCCTCTGCTTTCCTACATCCCAGCTGTACTGTGTACTGAGCATTGTGCTGCTGGTACCTGTGCTGTTGCAGTGTCTCAGTCAATGTAATGTTCGGTACTTGTTTCCTAGAACGGCCACAATCGTGAGTGATCGTGGCTCTTAATTAAGGGACACGATCCTCACGATGTGGCCGATTTTTTACAATTTTTTCCATTTGATTGACAGAAATCGGGTCAATCGGTCGGTCGCGACCAATTAAAATCGGCCGCGATGCGACCGACCGATTGACCCGATTTTTCCATAGACTTCAATGTTAAAAAATCTTTTAACATTGAAATCGGTCGGTCTTGTGCCATTATAATGGCACAAGATGAGATGGACTTGATTAAGTCCATCTCACATAGGAAAAAATGATAAAAAAGGTGAAATGGGCCAATATGACCCATTTCACATTTTTTATGTGCCCGCCATGACCCCACGATAGACGTGAACCCGAAGCGTGGCGAGCGCAGCGAGCCCGCGAGGGGCGGCGGTGCGCGTCCTCCGACCTTTTCATTCCCCTACTATCCACTAGGGCGTGGAGTGAGAATATAATAGTGTGGCGAGCGCAGCGAGCCACCGAGCCCGAAGCGTGGCGAGCGCAGCGAGCCCCGCGAGGGGACGCGTATACCTGTGAAGTTAGACGCGTCCCCTCGCGGGGCTCGCTGCGCTCGCCACGCTTCGGGCTCGGTGGCTCGCTGCGCTCGCCACACTATTATATTCTCACTCCACGCCCTAGTGGATAGTAGGGGAATGAAAAGGTCGGAGGACGCGCACCGCCGCCCCTCGCGGGCTCGCTGCGCTCGCCACGCTTCGGGTTCACGTCTATCGTGGGGTCTAGCACACTTATTAACATTTGGGGGGGCAATTTAAACAAATCTGTTGAAAAAAAAAAAAAATCGGGTGAAAAATCGGTCGATCGGATCGGTCGCATCGTATGCGACCAAATCGCATGCGATGCGATCGATCCGATTTTTTATCTTACGACCACAACGATCTAAATCGTTGTGGCCGTTCTAGGAAACAAGTACCTAATGTTCTGTGTCCCCTGTATTGTACTAATGTGTGCCCTATGTACAGCGCTGCCCCTGGTAGTACATGGACACCACCTCTGCTTCCCTACATCCCAGCTGTATTGTGTACTGAACATTGTGCTGCTGTTACCTGTGATGTTATAGTGTCATAGTCACTGTAATGTTCCGTGTCCCCTGTATTGTACTAATGTGTGCCCTATGTACGGCACTACCCCTGGTAGTACACAGACACCTCCTCTGCTTCCCTACATCCCAGCTGTATTGTGTACCGAGCATTGTGCTGCTGTTACCTGTGCTGTTGTAGTGTCTCAGTCACTGTAATGTTCTGTGTCCCCTGTATTGTACTAATGTGTGCCCTATGTACAGTGCTGTCCCTGGTAGTACACGGACACCTCCTCTGCTTCCCTACATCCCAGCTGTACTGTGTACTGAGCATTGTGCTGCTGGTACCTGTGCTGTTGTGGTGTCTCAGTCAATGTAATGTTCTGTGTCCCCTGTATTGTACTAATGTGTGCCCTATGTACAGCGCTGCCCCTGGTAGTACACGGACACCTCCTCTGCTTCCCTACATCCCAGCTGTATTGTGTACTGAGCATTGTGCTGCTGGTACCTGTGCTGTTGTAGTGTCTCAGTCACTGTAATGTTCTGTGTCCCCTGTATTGCACTAATGTGTGCCCTATGTACGGTGCTGCCCCTGGTAGTACACGGACACCTCCTCTGCTTCCCTACATCCCAGCTGTATTGTGTACTGAGCATTGTGCTGCTGGTACCTGTGCTGTTGTAGTGTCTCAGTCACTGTAATGTTCTGTGTCCCCTGTATTGCACTAATGTGTGCCCTATGTACGGTGCTGCCCCTGGTAGTACACGGACACCTCCTCTGCTTCCCTACATCCCAGCTGTATTGTGTACTGAGCATTGTGCTGCTGGTACCTGTGCTGTTGTGGTGTCTCAGTCAATGTAATGTTCTGTGTCCCCTGTATTGTACTAATGTGTGCCCTATGTACAGCGCTGCCCCTGGTAGTACACGGACACCTCCTCTGCTTCCCTACATCCCAGCTGTATTGTGTACTGAGCATTGTGCTGCTGGTACCTGTGCTGTTGTAGTGTCTCAGTCACTGTAATGTTCTGTGTCCCCTGTATTGCACTAATGTGTGCCCTATGTACGGTGCTGCCCCTGGTAGTACACGGACACCTCCTCTGTTTCCCTACATCCCAGCTGTATTGTGTACTGAGCATTGTGCTGCTGTTACCTGTGCTGTTGTAGTGGCTCAGTCACTGTAATGTTCTGTGTCCCCTGTATTGTAGTAATGTGTGCCCTATGTACAGCGCTGCACCTGGTAGTACACGGACACCTCCTCTGCTTCCCCACATCCCAGCTGTATTGTGTACTGAGCATTGTGCTGCTGGTACCTGTGCTGTTGCAGTGTCTCAGTCACTGTAATGTTCTGTGTCCCCTGTATTGTACTAATGTGTGCCCTATGTACGGTGCTACCACTGGTAGTACACGGACACCTCCTGTTTCCCTACATCCCAGCTGTATTGTGTACTGAGCATTGTGCTGCTGTTACCTGTGCTGTTGTAGTGTCTCAGTCACTGTAATGTTCTGTGTCCCCTGTATTGTACTAATGTGTGCCCTATGTACGGCGCTGTCCCTGGTAGTACACGGACACCTCCTCTGCTTCCCTACATCCCAGCTGTATTGTGTACTGAGCATTGTGCTGCTGGTACCTGTGCTGTTGCAGTGTCTCAGTCACTGTAATGTCCTGTGTCCCCTGTATTGTACTAATGTGTGCCCTATGTACAGCGCTGTCCCTGGTAGTACACGGACACCTCCTGCTTCCCTACATCCCAGCTGTATTGTGTACTGAGCATTGTGCTGCTGGTACCTGTGCTGTTGCAGTGTCTCAGTCAATGTAATGTTCTGTGTCCCCTGTATTGTACTAATGTGTGCCCTACGTACAGCACTGCCACTGGTAGTACACGGACACCTCCTCTGCTTCCCTACATCCCAGCTGTATTGTGTACTGAGCATTGTGCTGCTGTTACCTGTGCTGTTGTAGTGTCTCAGTCACTGTAATGTTCTGTGTCCCCTGTATTGTACTAATGTGTGCCCTATGTACGGTGCTACCACTGGTAGTACACGGACACCTCCTGTTTCCCTACATCCCAGCTGTATTGTGTACTGAGCATTGTGCTGCTGTTACCTGTGCTGTTGTAGGGTCTCAGTCACTGTAATGTCCTGTGTCCCCTGTATTGTACTAATGTGTGCCCTATGTACAGCGCTGTCCCTGGTAGTACACGGACACCTCCTGCTTCCCTACATCCCAGCTGTATTGTGTACTGAGCATTGTGCTGCTGGTACCTGTGCTGTTGCAGTGTCTCAATCAATGTAATGTTCTGTGTCCCCTGTATTGTACTAATGTGTGCCCTATGTACAGCACTGCCACTGGTAGTACACGGACACCTCCTCTGCTTCCCTACATCCCAGCTGTATTGTGTACTGAGCATTGTGCTGCTGTTACCTGTGCTGTTGTAGTGTCTCAGTCACTGTAATGTTCTGTGTCCCCTGTATTGTACTAATGTGTGCCCTATGTATGGTGCTACCACTGGTAGTACACGGACACCTCCTGTTTCCCTACATCCCAGCTGTATTGTGTACTGATCATTGTGCTGCTGTTACCTGTGCTGTTGTAGGGTCTCAGTCACTGTAATGTTCTGTGTCCCCTGTATTGTACTAATGTGTGCCCTATGTACGGCGCTACCCCTGGTAGTACACAGACACCTCCTCTGCTTCCCTACATCCCAGCTGTATTGTGTACTTAGCATTGTGCTGCTTTTACCTGTGCTGTTGTCGTGTCTCAGTCACTGTACTGTTCTGTGTCCCCTGTATTGTACTAATGTGTGCCCTATGTACAGCACTGCCACTGGTAGTACACGGACACCTCCTCTGCTTCCCTACATCCCAGCTGTATTGTGTACTGAGCATTGTGCTGCTGTTACCTGTGCTGTTGTAGTGTCTCAGTCACTGTAATGTTCTGTGTCCCCTGTATTGTTCTAATGTGTGCCCTATGTATGGTGCTACCACTGGTAGTACACGGACACCTCCTGTTTCCCTACATCCCAGCTGTATTGTGTACTGAGCATTGTGCTGCTGTTACCTGTGCTGTTGTAGGGTCTCAGTCACTGTAATGTTCTGTGTCCCCTGTATTGTTCTAATGTGTGCCCTATGTATGGTGCTACCACTGGTAGTACACGGACACCTCCTGTTTCCCTACATCCCAGCTGTATTGTGTACTGAGCATTGTGCTGCTGTTACCTGTGCTGTTGTAGGGTCTCAGTCACTGTAATGTTCTGTGTCCTCTGTATTGTACTAATGTGTGCCCTATGTACGGCGCTACCCCTGGTAGTACACCGACACCTCCTCTGCTTCCCTACATCCCAGCTGTATTGTGTACTGAGCATTGTGCTGCTGTTACCTGTGCTGTTGTAGTGTCTCAGTCACTGTAATGTTCTGTGTCCCCTGTATTGTATTAATGTGTGCCCTATGTATGGCAGCTGCCCCTGGTAGTACACGGACACAACCTGTTTCCCTACATCCCAGCTGTTTTGTATACTGAGCATTGTGCTGCTCGTTCCTGTGCTGTTGTAGTGGCTCAGTCACTGTAATGTTCTGTGTCCCCTGTATTGTACTAATGTGTGCCCTATGTACAGCGCTGCCCCTGGTAGTACACGGACACCTCCTCTGCATCTCTACATCCCAGCTGTATTGTGTACTGAGCATTGTGCTGCTGTTACCTGTGCTGTTGTAGTGTCTCAGTCACTGTAATGTTCTGTGTCCCCTGTATTGCACTAATGTATGCCCTATGTACGTTGCTACCACTGGTAGTACACGGACACCACCTCTGCTTCCCTACATCCCAGCTGTACTGTGTACTGAGCATTGTGCTGCTGGTACCTGTGCTGTTGTAGTGTCTCAGTCACTGTAATGTTCTGTGTCCCCTGTATTGCACTAATGTGTGCCCTATGTACAGCGCTGCCCCTGGTAGTACACGGACACCTCCTCTGCTTCTCTACATCCCAGCTGTACTGTGTACTCAGCATTGTGCTGCTTTTACCTGTGCTGTTGTAGTGTCTCAGTCACTGTAATGTTCTGTGTCCTCTGTATTGTACTAATGTGTGCCCTATGTATGTTGCTGCCCCTGGTAGTACACAGACACCTCCTCTGCTTCCCTACATCCCATCTGTATTGTGTACTGAGCATTGTGCTGCTGTTACCTGTGCTGTTGTAGGGTCTCAGTCACTGTAATGTTCTGTGTCCCCTGTATTGTACTAATGTGTGCCCTATGTACGGCGCTACCCCTGGTAGTACACCGACACCTCCTCTGCTTCCCTACATCCCAGCTGTATTGTGTACTGAGCATTGTACTGCTGTTACCTGTGCTGTTGTAGTGTCTCAGTCACTGTAATGTTCTGTGTCCCCTGTATTGTACTAATGTGTGCCCTATGTATGGCAGCTGCCCCTGGTAGTACACGGACACAACCTGTTTCCCTACATCCCAGCAGTTTTGTATACTGAGCATTGTGCTGATCGTTCCTGTGCTGTTGTAGTGGCTCAGTCACTGTAATGTTCTGTGTCCCCTGTATTGTACTAATGTGTGCCCTATGTACAGCGCTGCCCCTGGTAGTACACGGACACCTCCTCTGCTTCTCTACATCCCAGCTGTATTGTGTACTGAGCATTGTGCTGCTGTTACCTGTGCTGTTGTAGTGTCTCAGTCACTGTAATGTTCTGTGTCCCCTGTATTGTACTAATGTGTGCCCTATGTACGGCGCTGCCCCTGGTAGTACACGGACACCTCCTCTGCTTCCCTACATCCCAGCTGTATTGTGTACTGAACATTGTACTGCTGTTACCTGTGCTGTTGTAGTGTCTCAGTCACTGTAATGTTATGTGTCCCCTGTATTGTACTAATGTGTGCCCTATGTACGGCGCTGCCCCTGGTAGTACACGGACACCTCCTCTGCTTCCCTACATCCCAGCTGTATTGTGTACTGAGCATTGTGCTGCTGTTACCTGTGCTGTTGTAGGGTCTCAGTCACTGTAATGTTCTGTGTCCCCTGTATTGTTCTAATGTGTGCCCTATGTATGGTGCTACCACTGGTAGTACACGGACACCTCCTGTTTCCCTACATCCCAGCTGTATTGTGTACTGAGCATTGTGCTGCTGTTACCTGTGCTGTTGTAGGGTCTCAGTCACTGTAATGTTCTGTGTCCTCTGTATTGTACTAATGTGTGCCCTATGTACGGCGCTACCCCTGGTAGTACACCGACACCTCCTCTGCTTCCCTACATCCCAGCTGTATTGTGTACTGAGCATTGTGCTGCTGTTACCTGTGCTGTTGTAGTGTCTCAGTCACTGTAATGTTCTGTGTCCCCTGTATTGTATTAATGTGTGCCCTATGTATGGCAGCTGCCCCTGGTAGTACACGGACACAACCTGTTTCCCTACATCCCAGCTGTTTTGTATACTGAGCATTGTGCTGCTCGTTCCTGTGCTGTTGTAGTGGCTCAGTCACTGTAATGTTCTGTGTCCCCTGTATTGTACTAATGTGTGCCCTATGTACAGCGCTGCCCCTGGTAGTACACGGACACCTCCTCTGCTTCTCTACATCCCAGCTGTATTGTGTACTGAGCATTGTGCTGCTGTTACCTGTGCTGTTGTAGTGTCTCAGTCACTGTAATGTTCTGTGTCCCCTGTATTGCACTAATGTATGCCCTATGTACGTTGCTACCACTGGTAGTACACGGACACCACCTCTGCTTCCCTACATCCCAGCTGTACTGTGTACTGAGCATTGTGCTGCTGGTACCTGTGCTGTTGTAGTGTCTCAGTCACTGTAATGTTCTGTGTCCCCTGTATTGCACTAATGTGTGCCCTATGTACAGCGCTGCCCCTGGTAGTACACGGACACCTCCTCTGCTTCTCTACATCCCAGCTGTACTGTGTACTCAGCATTGTGCTGCTTTTACCTGTGCTGTTGTAGTGTCTCAGTCACTGTAATGTTCTGTGTCCTCTGTATTGTACTAATGTGTGCCCTATGTATGTTGCTGCCCCTGGTAGTACACAGACACCTCCTCTGCTTCCCTACATCCCATCTGTATTGTGTACTGAGCATTGTGCTGCTGTTACCTGTGCTGTTGTAGGGTCTCAGTCACTGTAATGTTCTGTGTCCCCTGTATTGTACTAATGTGTGCCCTATGTACGGCGCTACCCCTGGTAGTACACCGACACCTCCTCTGCTTCCCTACATCCCAGCTGTATTGTGTACTGAGCATTGTACTGCTGTTACCTGTGCTGTTGTAGTGTCTCAGTCACTGTAATGTTCTGTGTCCCCTGTATTGTACTAATGTGTGCCCTATGTATGGCAGCTGCCCCTGGTAGTACACGGACACAACCTGTTTCCCTACATCCCAGCAGTTTTGTATACTGAGCATTGTGCTGATCGTTCCTGTGCTGTTGTAGTGGCTCAGTCACTGTAATGTTCTGTGTCCCCTGTATTGTACTAATGTGTGCCCTATGTACAGCGCTGCCCCTGGTAGTACACGGACACCTCCTCTGCTTCTCTACATCCCAGCTGTATTGTGTACTGAGCATTGTGCTGCTGTTACCTGTGCTGTTGTAGTGTCTCAGTCACTGTAATGTTCTGTGTCCCCTGTATTGTACTAATGTGTGCCCTATGTACGGCGCTGCCCCTGGTAGTACACGGACACCTCCTCTGCTTCCCTACATCCCAGCTGTATTGTGTACTGAACATTGTACTGCTGTTACCTGTGCTGTTGTAGTGTCTCAGTCACTGTAATGTTATGTGTCCCCTGTATTGTACTAATGTGTGCCCTATGTACAGCGCTGCTCCTGGTAGTACACGGACACCTCCTCTGCTTCCCTACATCCCAGCTGTATTGTGTACTGAGCATTGTGCTGCTGTTACCTGTGCTGTTGTAGTGTCTCAGTCACTGTAATATTCTGTGTCCCCTGTATTGCACTAATGTATGCCCTATGTACGTTGCTACCACTGGTAGTACACGGACACCACCTCTGCTTCCCTACATCCCAGCTGTACTGTGTACTGAGCATTGTGCTGCTGGTACCTGTGCTGTTGTAGTGTCTCAGTCACTGTAATGTTCTGTGTCCCCTGTATTGCACTAATGTGTGCCCTATGTACAGCGCTGCCCCTGGTAGTACACGGACACCTCCTCTGCTTCCCTACATCCCAGCTGTATTGTGTACTGAGCATTGTGCTGCTATTACCTGTGCTGTTGTAGTGTCTCAGTCACTGTAATGTTCTGTGTCCCCTGTATTGTACTAATGTGTGCCCTACGTACGGCGCTACCCCTGGTAGTACACGGACACAACCTGTTTCCCTACATCCCAGCTGTATTGTGTACTGATCATTGTGCTGCTGTTACCTGTGCTGTTGTAGTGGCTCAGTCACTGTAATGTTCTGTGTCCCCTGTATTGTACTAATGTGTGCCCTATGTACAGCGCTGCCCCTGGTAGTACACGGACACCTCCTCTGCTTCCCTACATCCCAGCTGTATTGTGTACTGAGCATTGTGCTGCTGTTACCTGTGCTGCTGTAGTGTCTCAGTCACTGTAATGTTCTGTGTCCCCTGTATTGTACTAATGTGTGCCCTATGTACAGCGCTGCCCCTGGTAGTACACGGACACCTCCTCTGCTTCCCTACATCCCAGCTGTATTGTATACTCAGCACTGTGCTGCTATTACCTGTGCTGTTGTAGTGTCTCAGTCACTGTAATGTTCTGTGTCCCCTGTATTGTACTAATGTGTGCCCTACGTACGGCGCTACCCCTGGTAGTACACGGACACAACCTGTTTCCCTACATCCCAGCTGTATTGTGTACTGAGCATTGTGCTGCTCGTACCTGTGCTGTTGTAGTGGCTCAGTCACTGTAATGTTCTGTGTCCCCTGTATTGTACTAATGTGTGCCCTATGTACAGCGCTGCCCCTGGTAGTACACGGACACCTCCTCTGCTTCTCTACATCCCAGCTGTATTGTGTACAGAGCATTGTGCTGCTGTTACCTGTGTTCTGTTGTAGTGTCTCAGTCACTGTTTTGTTTAATCCTGTGTACCCTGTATTGTTCTAATGTGTGCTATATGTGCGGCGCTGCCAACCCCTTGTGGCAACTTATAATTATAAATAACATGTAATAATAATAAAAATAAGACTATATTTAAATGGTCAATGAGAAAAAGAAGGGAAGAGTAGAGAATTGATGGGTGCACACTGCAGACAGCTGTATAGGGCGTCCAACTGATACCAACAAACTTAAAAATTAACTTTTATTCGATATATTAGTTTAAAAAAGAAGTGTGCTAATTACATCTTCTTATTAGTATGATAGTAAGAAAGTGATTAAAGTTTTGAAAAAGTGATTAAAATATTCGTGATAAGGATGCTCTTTAGTACTTGTGTTTCACTGACTCCTAAAGTCTCTTCTCTCTATTATTGGAGGGAGAGGGTACTGCTAAGTATATACTTCTTAAGCTTTAACTCTGACTTTATTGTTTCATCTGTCTATTCCTTCTGCATATTACTATTCCCAGCAAAATGCCTGGTACTGGTCTGTGTGCAGTATCCTGTTACAAAGTTATCCTACTTGTATTAGTGGAAACTTTGTTTAGAGTTAATTGGATACAGTTATGTATCACTTGTGGTCAGATGTGAGTTATTTTCAGAGTCCCAACTTGCACTGTCAGTTTTTATCGTATTCTACTGTCTCATAATATTTCTATTCAAATGTGATCTTTATTGTCCCACAGTGATGTCTCTACAGTTTCTAGGGAGGGTGGATATTTATTTTATATTTATTTTGAATACCCAATAATAATTGGTACTCTTACATGCAATCCGATTTTATTCAGTGTTATATGCCCTTATGATGTGTCACTCCATATTCAGGCTTTTTGGTGGCTATAATGGTCAGATATGTCTGCACTTTCTCTCTTGTCACTTGTTGGGTGTTTGTAATATGCTGCTAATACACACTATCCAATCTCCTGCTTATGCAATTTTATTTACATTTAACCCTCAGTATGTTCATGGGTTAATAGTATTTATTATCTCATATCAGATTAATATTAAGACCTTCTCATCCAATGTAGTCTGAGAGTATTAGTCAGTTCTCTGATGTTAGTGCTGTTTGACAGACAAAGCCGTTTTATACAGCTTATGTGGTCACTTCTGAATATTTGTCTGCATGCATTCGTTTTGGATATTCACAGTGTGTATTTCAGCTCCCATTCAGGGTGAATTGTATGTATAGCCACCTATTATATGCCTTTCTATCTAGAGGCTAATGTTGGTCATTATATTAGGGCTTACAACTGTTTGCCGCATATAGTATTTGCTGATCTCCTCGTTCACCACATACAATGTGTGAGCGCCGGCTATTCCTCCCGATGTCAGCAAAACAGTCTCAGTTGTGCAAGTGGGATTGGTATCTTCCGTATCAGCATGTATAGAGTACAAAGATCATTTGTCACACATTCTGCTTTAGCCATTCATCACGTATAGTGTGTAAGTACCAGCCACTTCTTTTAATATGGATAGAGCGATCTCAGTGTGTAAACGGAGTTGGCAGTGATAGTTTTATTCCCAGCATATGTGGAGTGTAAAATTCATTTACCATACACTATATTCCTGCCGTTCATACATGTAGCGTGTGAGCACCGGCCATTTATCCTGATATTGGTAGCGCGGTCTCACCGTACATATGAGGTTTGCGACAATGCTTTTATTTCCAATGTATATGGAATACAATATTCATTTACCATACATTATATTTCTGCCATTAATACATGCAGCATGCGAGCACCGGCCACCTATACTGATATTGGCAGCACGGTCTCGCTGTGCACGTGGGGTTTGTCACAATGATTTTATTTCAGTATGTACGGAGTACAGTAATCAGAGATCGCACATTCTATTCCTGCTGCTGATCACATAGACAGTATCCTCACAGTACTTTAGAGGAAACTGTCTCTAATGGAGATCGTAGCGTTATTATATCTAACACATATGCCGTTCACCACGTGCAGTGTGTGGACGCTGGCCGCTTGTCCTAACGCTGACAGTGCGGTCTCAGTATTCAAGTGGGACTCGTGATAGTATATTGATTTAGAACATATATGGAGTACAGTGAAACATTTTCAACATTCTAATGGTAATATTCCTATATTACTAGAGCTATCCTATATCACGCGCCTATGCGCATTTCACCGGCATAGCCGGCTTCCTCAGGACAAGCCGAATTGTCCCTCAGAGAGGATATTTATGCTACTTCCTTAGTGACCGTTGTCATGGGGCGTATCGTGGATTTTCTGATGTTATCAGCGACGTCATTGTGAATTGGATCGTGTGTTCACATTTATTCCTATTTATTTGATTATCATGGTAATAGTGTTTTGTTTCGTTTGTGATCATTCTGAAATTATCATTTTATACTCATATATTTAGATTTATTTGAATCCATTTACTGCTTCATCTTTTTTTGTTTTATTATTTATTTGTTTTTTATTTATTTTATTTTTTATTTTTTGTCATTATTCAAATTTATTATCCACTTGCATGTAATTTTTATTTTTATTTTTATTTTATATATTTAGCATTTTTGGTTGTCACTTTTTTGGTTATAGATGGCTCATTTCATTTTCCCTAGTTTTTTCATATTATTCCTATCATTCATTTCAAGGAAATATTCGTATTTTTACTATGTATGTCCCTTTTAAGGGGAATATTTCAATGGTTCTTGCAATCCACGTTATTAATCATAACTGTTCCCTCAATCCAGTTATTCAAGAGGGTCATTGTAAGAATCTCTCATGCATTGAATAATCAATAAATGAATTCATAGAAATGTGTGAATGGAGTCCCATATTATTTATTTTCCTATTTTCATTATGGTTCCTCCTTCCATACAATTAGGGAGTTGTGGGATCTTTTCAATTTTTTCTTTTTTCATTATTGTAGAGCATGAATTCATTCTACATTGGAGTGATTTAGTGTGGTGATAAATACTTAAAAATCGATTAATAAGTGGTGACAGTGTTAGCATCTCCTAATTTTGTGATTCCACTGAGTGGTTTACCTCATGGGATTTTTACTGTGTATTAATATTTTGATAATACTAATTGATGGTAATCTTAAATATTAAAATTATATATAATGTAAGGAGATTGGGAAATGCCCTTTCTCGGCTGTGTAAATTAATTCAAAGTGCAAGGAAAAAGAAAAAGAAAAGGTGCAAAACAATCTAATATTTAGGTTGCCGATTTGTGATTTTAGTAAATTACAGTGCTGTGTCCATAATAATATATTTTGGTGTTTGCCTCCAACTTTGTGGTTATCCATGTCTCATATTGTTCTCATATTATTTATTTATTTATTTATTTTTTGTCCCATTCCTTGTCTTCTAGTTTTATTGTTTCTTTTTTTCTTCTTGTTCTATCAGTTAATGTCATTTTTTGTTATTATTATTGTATTTTTTATTGTTTATTTATTTATATTATTTTTTACTCATTTTATTTCCTTTTTTCAGAATTATTCCTGTATCACGTCCCAGACCCAGTGGATGTCCCTTCATCCATAGGTAAGTATCTTCATCATTGTCTGTTAATTCATGGTTATGTTAAATTTTTCATTACTTTACTTATAGAAGGTTTCTTGTATATTGATTCTCTAGGCTTCTCCCTTAGTAAGAATCCTTTCTCTTGTGTATTCGTATATACATCTTTTTGTATCCCACTAGTATGTTTCCCAGTGAGGGGTATCTTTGGAGTCAGGTTGTTATCATATGTGGGTTTATTCCAAGAAGGTCATGAAGTTGTTATTCTCATTCATGCCTTTTGGTATGATGGTATCCATTTGGAAGATCATTCTAGTTTCTTTTTTGGCCAATTCTTGAATGGAATTGCCTCCTCTTATTCCCATTTTGATCTTTTCTAGGCCATAAGCTTTTAGATGATTTGGATTGCAATCATGCATTAATTCAAAGTGTCGGGCCACACTGGTGAGTTGTTTAAATCTAGCACGATCTTTCTTGGCATTCTTGATATTGTTGATATGCTCCAAGATTCGCACTTTTAGTTTTCTGTTTGTCATGCCTATGTATTTTTTAGGGCAGCTACATTGTAAGCAATATATGACTCCCATTGTGTCACAATTAATGTAACCCTTGATTTCATTGATTTTTCCAAATCTGTCCTGATAAGTTTTAGTCTTAAGCATGTACTCACAAGCCTTACATTTCCCACACATATAGCTTCCATCTGCTATATCTTTTTGGGTTTTGTTGGAAAAGTGGCTGTTCACTAATCGGTCCCTTAGGTTAGCCGATTTCCTCCAACTCACGTTGGCTCTGGTTCCTATTTGAGAAGCCAGCTGCTCATCAGTGAGGAGTATTCCCCAGTGTCTCTGTAGGATACTCTGTATTTCTTCAGCTTGATTGCAATAAGTACCAATAAAGCGAGTTTTATTGTCATTATCCTTTCCAGATTTCATCTTGGGTGTTAGTAGTTGTTGTCTGTCAATCCTTCTTACATTCTTCCGATGTTTCCTGATGTTTTTCCTGCTATATCCTCTTTGTATGAGCCGTACCTCCAGTTCTTCTGATCTTTTTTCGAAGGTTTCTGTATTCGAGCAGTTTCTCTTGATTCTGAGCAGTTCTCCTTTGGGGATATTTCTCTTTGTAGCTGGGAAGTGTGAGCTTTCAGAATGAAGAATGCTATTCGTAGCAGTATCTTTTCTGAACAGGTCTGTTTCTATTTCTCCTGTTTCAGTGATCATTATGGTGAGATCTAAGAAAGTTACTTTAGTCTGACTCATCTCTGTTGTCAACTATAAGTTCCAGATGTTATTATTCAGTGTTATGATGAATTCTTTGAACAGGTCTTCTGGTCCCTCCCAGAGAATCAGCAGGTCGTCAATGTAACGGTACCATGCATTTATGTGTTGGGTATATTTTTCGTACTTTTCACTGAATACGTGCTCCTTCTCCCACCACCCGAGGTACAGATTCGCGTAACTGGGTGCACACGTAGTTCCCATAGCTGTACCCCGGGTCTGTAGGAAGAAGTGGCCATTGAAAACGAAGAAGTTTTTGGTCAGAATAAATCTTAGTAGGTCACTTAAGAAGTTGTTATGTTCTGTTCTTTTTCCCATACTTAGGAAGTATTCTGTTGCTCTTATTCCCACTTCATGCTCTATGCTCGTATACAATGCCTCGACATCACAGGTACAGAGCCAGGTGTTCTCGGTTGTGGTTACATTCTCCAGTTTGTTCAGAATGTCCATGGTATCCCTGGTGTGGGATGGTAGTTCTGTAACGAATTTCCTTAAGTAAGAATCTACATACATGCTTGCCTTTTCAGTCAAGTTACCAACTCCAGACACAATTGGTCGTCCTGGGGGTTGTTTAGCGTTCTTATGTATCTTGGGGAGTACATATATTGTAGATATTTTAGGGTACTCTACCCATAGGAAGTCCTGGTCTTGTTTATTGATAATGCCATCCCGGAATGCCTTGGTAATGATATCTTGGTATTGTTTTAAGAAATCAGGTAATGGGTTGGTTAAAAGTCGTCTGTAGCAATTTTTATTTCCCAATTGTTTGTTTATTTCTTTCACGTAGTCATCTTTTGACCATAGGACGACATTCCCCCCCTTGTCTGAGGGTTTTATTACAACTTCATCCCATTTCAATATTTCATTTAGGGCTTTCCTTTCCCCTGGTGTCATATTATCTTTTCTGAATTGGTGGGATGGATTGTGTTTCCCCATTAATGTATCCAGGTCTCTTGATACTAGGTTCTGATACACCTGTATCGGTGGACATATGTTCATTTGAGGGGTAAATCTCGATTTCTTTTTTAGTTTTTGACTCCTTGTGGGGATCTCCCTTGATTCCTCATCCAGATCTTCTAAGGCTCTCAGTGCTTCTTTTTCTTCCTCGCTCCAAAGCTCATCCTCTGTGGTTCCATCATTAGTTTTGTAAAAGAATTTTTTGAGTAGTAATTTTCTTGTGAACAGTTGCAAATCCTTCTCCACTTCAAATCTGTCCATATTTTTTGCCGGTGAAAAACTGAGACCTTTAGATAGTACCTTAATCTGATCTTCAGTGAGTATTTTCTCTGTTAAATTAATGATTTGTAAACAGTCTCCCTCCGCCTCTAATATCTTTTGTGATTTTTGTATTTTCTCTTCACTGGTTTGTCCTCCCATTCTCTCGTTTCTCTTTTCTTTTGATTTCTTTGATCCCCTTCTGGTTTTCTGCCTGGTCCATTGGGATTGTCCCGGCCTCCACCTAAAAAATGTGATCTATTTCGTTGGAAGCGGTTACTGATTTCTGGAGTTTCTCCTTCGGACGATTCCATTTCAGATGTACTGTATCCAGAGGCACTTTGTTCCTCACCACGTGGTTTTCTGAGATTCCATCTAAAAATTCTATTGTTTTGGAAATCATTTTTGTCTCTCATAAATTTCCGTTGTTTTCTTTCTTTTAGAATTTTCTCAAAGTTATCCACATCCCCTCTGAATTTCTCGTACATATTTCTAAACTGCTCTGAGTTCTCATGATCTTTTAATTTCTCAGTGATCTTATTCATATCCTTGGTTACTTTCTCCATTTTTCGTGTTTCTTGCTTAATTAGGATCTGTATCAGTTCCCTTGAACACTTTAAAAGTGACATTTCCCATTCTTTGCCCAGGTCTTCATCTATCTCATATGCAGGGGCTATTCTTGGTCGTAATCCTCTGGGGACAAGTTGTTGTTTTACATAATTTTCCAGTGTGATTTTACTCCAGATAGTTTTGGTTTGCTTGTACATCATATCTTTTAGGGCGAATAGGTCTTCTGTCCATCTATTTGGTTGGGTTATTTGTTCTCCACTAATTCCTTCCCCAAACAGATTCTCAGTTTCACCTGACCAACGATCCCTCCGACTGTCTAGGTCTTTGCTTAAACTGAAGGATGTCATTTTTTCGGCTTTGTTAATCTTTTTTATATGTGTATTAATCAGTGGACCGTCTTATTTCTTATAGGATTTATATTCTAGGGCTTTTATTGCCCCCTATATCTTGTATATATAGAAAATATTCCTGTAATTCGTGCTGGAACTATAATCTGTGACAGCCACAGATAAATTCAGTCAAAAAAATAAGGAAAAGGGGAAAGGGGAATAGGTTCCGCACTGATATCCTTTTGTTCGCTTTTAATAGGCTATATCTGCTTTCTCTTTTGATTCTTAAATTGATTTCAATTGTTTTATTCTTAACAAGAGTGGTGGTGCTACCCTTCTCTAAATTTTAAATATACAATGAGAAAAAGAAGGGAAGAGTAGAGAATTGATGGGTGCACACTGCAGACAGCTGTATAGGGCGTCCAACTGATACCAACAAACTTAAAAATTAACTTTTATTCGATATATTAGTTTAAAAAAGAAGTGTGCTAATTACATCTTCTTATTAGTATGATAGTAAGAAAGTGATTAAAGTTTTGAAAAAGTGATTAAAATATTCGTGATAAGGATGCTCTTTAGTACTTGTGTTTCACTGACTCCTAAAGTCTCTTCTCTCTATTATTGGAGGGAGAGGGTACTGCTAAGTATATACTTCTTAAGCTTTAACTCTGACTTTATTGTTTCATCTGTCTATTCCTTCTGCATATTACTATTCCCAGCAAAATGCCTGGTACTGGTCTGTGTGCAGTATCCTGTTACAAAGTTATCCTACTTGTATTAGTGGAAACTTTGTTTAGAGTTAATTGGATACAGTTATGTATCACTTGTGGTCAGATGTGAGTTATTTTCAGAGTCCCAACTTGCACTGTCAGTTTTTATCGTATTCTACTGTCTCATAATATTTCTATTCAAATGTGATCTTTATTGTCCCACAGTGATGTCTCTACAGTTTCTAGGGAGGGTGGATATTTATTTTATATTTATTTTGAATACCCAATAATAATTGGTACTCTTACATGCAATCCGATTTTATTCAGTGTTATATGCCCTTATGATGTGTCACTCCATATTCAGGCTTTTTGGTGGCTATAATGGTCAGATATGTCTGCACTTTCTCTCTTGTCACTTGTTGGGTGTTTGTAATATGCTGCTAATACACACTATCCAATCTCCTGCTTATGCAATTTTATTTACATTTAACCCTCAGTATGTTCATGGGTTAATAGTATTTATTATCTCATATCAGATTAATATTAAGACCTTCTCATCCAATGTAGTCTGAGAGTATTAGTCAGTTCTCTGATGTTAGTGCTGTTTGACAGACAAAGCCGTTTTATACAGCTTATGTGGTCACTTCTGAATATTTGTCTGCATGCATTCGTTTTGGATATTCACAGTGTGTATTTCAGCTCCCATTCAGGGTGAATTGTATGTATAGCCACCTATTATATGCCTTTCTATCTAGAGGCTAATGTTGGTCATTATATTAGGGCTTACAACTGTTTGCCGCATATAGTATTTGCTGATCTCCTCGTTCACCACATACAATGTGTGAGCGCCGGCTATTCCTCCCGATGTCAGCAAAACAGTCTCAGTTGTGCAAGTGGGATTGGTATCTTCCGTATCAGCATGTATAGAGTACAAAAATCATTTGTCACACATTCTGCTTTAGCCATTCATCACGTATAGTGTGTAAGTACCAGCCACTTCTTTTAATATGGATAGAGCGATCTCAGTGTGTAAACGGAGTTGGCAGTGATAGTTTTATTCCCAGCATATGTGGAGTGTAAAATTCATTTACCATACACTATATTCCTGCCGTTCATACATGTAGCGTGTGAGCACCGGCCATTTATCCTGATATTGGTAGCGCGGTCTCACCGTACATATGAGGTTTGCGACAATGCTTTTATTTCCAATGTATATGGAATACAATATTCATTTACCATACATTATATTTCTGCCATTAATACATGCAGCATGCGAGCACCGGCCACCTATACTGATATTGGCAGCACGGTCTCGCTGTGCACGTGGGGTTTGTCACAATGATTTTATTTCAGTATGTACGGAGTACAGTAATCAGAGATCGCACATTCTATTCCTGCTGCTGATCACATAGACAGTATCCTCACAGTACTTTAGAGGAAACTGTCTCTAATGGAGATCGTAGCGTTATTATATCTAACACATATGCCGTTCACCACGTGCAGTGTGTGGACGCTGGCCGCTTGTCCTAACGCTGACAGTGCGGTCTCAGTATTCAAGTGGGACTCGTGATAGTATATTGATTTAGAACATATATGGAGTACAGTGAAACATTTTCAACATTCTAATGGTAATATTCCTATATTACTAGAGCTATCCTATATCACGCGCCTATGCGCATTTCACCGGCATAGCCGGCTTCCTCAGGACAAGCCGAATTGTCCCTCAGAGAGGATATTTATGCTACTTCCTTAGTGACCGTTGTCATGGGGCGTATCGTGGATTTTCTGATGTTATCAGCGACGTCATTGTGAATTGGATCGTGTGTTCACATTTATTCCTATTTATTTGATTATCATGGTAATAGTGTTTTGTTTCGTTTGTGATCATTCTGAAATTATCATTTTATACTCATATATTTAGATTTATTTGAATCCATTTACTGCTTCATCTTTTTTTGTTTTATTATTTATTTGTTTTTTATTTATTTTATTTTTTATTTTTTGTCATTATTCAAATTTATTATCCACTTGCATGTAATTTTTATTTTTATTTTTATTTTATATATTTAGCATTTTTGGTTGTCACTTTTTTGGTTATAGATGGCTCATTTCATTTTCCCTAGTTTTTTCATATTATTCCTATCATTCATTTCAAGGAAATATTCGTATTTTTACTATGTATGTCCCTTTTAAGGGGAATATTTCAATGGTTCTTGCAATCCACGTTATTAATCATAACTGTTCCCTCAATCCAGTTATTCAAGAGGGTCATTGTAAGAATCTCTCATGCATTGAATAATCAATAAATGAATTCATAGAAATGTGTGAATGGAGTCCCATATTATTTATTTTCCTATTTTCATTATGGTTCCTCCTTCCATACAATTAGGGAGTTGTGGGATCTTTTCAATTTTTTCTTTTTTCATTATTGTAGAGCATGAATTCATTCTACATTGGAGTGATTTAGTGTGGTGATAAATACTTAAAAATCGATTAATAAGTGGTGACAGTGTTAGCATCTCCTAATTTTGTGATTCCACTGAGTGGTTTACCTCATGGGATTTTTACTGTGTATTAATATTTTGATAATACTAATTGATGGTAATCTTAAATATTAAAATTATATATAATGTAAGGAGATTGGGAAATGCCCTTTCTCGGCTGTGTAAATTAATTCAAAGTGCAAGGAAAAAGAAAAAGAAAAGGTGCAAAACAATCTAATATTTAGGTTGCCGATTTGTGATTTTAGTAAATTACAGTGCTGTGTCCATAATAATATATTTTGGTGTTTGCCTCCAACTTTGTGGTTATCCATGTCTCATATTGTTCTCATATTATTTATTTATTTATTTATTTTTTGTCCCATTCCTTGTCTTCTAGTTTTATTGTTTCTTTTTTTCTTCTTGTTCTATCAGTTAATGTCATTTTTTGTTATTATTATTGTATTTTTTATTGTTTATTTATTTATATTATTTTTTACTCATTTTATTTCCTTTTTTCAGAATTATTCCTGTATCACGTCCCAGACCCAGTGGATGTCCCTTCATCCATAGGTAAGTATCTTCATCATTGTCTGTTAATTCATGGTTATGTTAAATTTTTCATTACTTTACTTATAGAAGGTTTCTTGTATATTGATTCTCTAGGCTTCTCCCTTAGTAAGAATCCTTTCTCTTGTGTATTCGTATATACATCTTTTTGTATCCCACTAGTATGTTTCCCAGTGAGGGGTATCTTTGGAGTCAGGTTGTTATCATATGTGGGTTTATTCCAAGAAGGTCATGAAGTTGTTATTCTCATTCATGCCTTTTGGTATGATGGTATCCATTTGGAAGATCATTCTAGTTTCTTTTTTGGCCAATTCTTGAATGGAATTGCCTCCTCTTATTCCCATTTTGATCTTTTCTAGGCCATAAGCTTTTAGATGATTTGGATTGCAATCATGCATTAATTCAAAGTGTCGGGCCACACTGGTGAGTTGTTTAAATCTAGCACGATCTTTCTTGGCATTCTTGATATTGTTGATATGCTCCAAGATTCGCACTTTTAGTTTTCTGTTTGTCATGCCTATGTATTTTTTAGGGCAGCTACATTGTAAGCAATATATGACTCCCATTGTGTCACAATTAATGTAACCCTTGATTTCATTGATTTTTCCAAATCTGTCCTGATAAGTTTTAGTCTTAAGCATGTACTCACAAGCCTTACATTTCCCACACATATAGCTTCCATCTGCTATATCTTTTTGGGTTTTGTTGGAAAAGTGGCTGTTCACTAATCGGTCCCTTAGGTTAGCCGATTTCCTCCAACTCACGTTGGCTCTGGTTCCTATTTGAGAAGCCAGCTGCTCATCAGTGAGGAGTATTCCCCAGTGTCTCTGTAGGATACTCTGTATTTCTTCAGCTTGATTGCAATAAGTACCAATAAAGCGAGTTTTATTGTCATTATCCTTTCCAGATTTCATCTTGGGTGTTAGTAGTTGTTGTCTGTCAATCCTTCTTACATTCTTCCGATGTTTCCTGATGTTTTTCCTGCTATATCCTCTTTGTATGAGCCGTACCTCCAGTTCTTCTGATCTTTTTTCGAAGGTTTCTGTATTCGAGCAGTTTCTCTTGATTCTGAGCAGTTCTCCTTTGGGGATATTTCTCTTTGTAGCTGGGAAGTGTGAGCTTTCAGAATGAAGAATGCTATTCGTAGCAGTATCTTTTCTGAACAGGTCTGTTTCTATTTCTCCTGTTTCAGTGATCATTATGGTGAGATCTAAGAAAGTTACTTTAGTCTGACTCATCTCTGTTGTCAACTTTAAGTTCCAGATGTTATTATTCAGTGTTATGATGAATTCTTTGAACAGGTCTTCTGGTCCCTCCCAGAGAATCAGCAGGTCGTCAATGTAACGGTACCATGCATTTATGTGTTGGGTATATTTTTCGTACTTTTCACTGAATACGTGCTCCTTCTCCCACCACCCGAGGTACAGATTCGCGTAACTGGGTGCACACGTAGTTCCCATAGCTGTACCCCGGGTCTGTAGGAAGAAGTGGCCATTGAAAACGAAGAAGTTTTTGGTCAGAATAAATCTTAGTAGGTCACTTAAGAAGTTGTTATGTTCTGTTCTTTTTCCCATACTTAGGAAGTATTCTGTTGCTCTTATTCCCACTTCATGCTCTATGCTCGTATACAATGCCTCGACATCACAGGTACAGAGCCAGGTGTTCTCGGTTGTGGTTACATTCTCCAGTTTGTTCAGAATGTCCATGGTATCCCTGGTGTGGGATGGTAGTTCTGTAACGAATTTCCTTAAGTAAGAATCTACATACATGCTTGCCTTTTCAGTCAAGTTACCAACTCCAGACACAATTGGTCGTCCTGGGGGTTGTTTAGCGTTCTTATGTATCTTGGGGAGTACATATATTGTAGATATTTTAGGGTACTCTACCCATAGGAAGTCCTGGTCTTGTTTATTGATAATGCCATCCCGGAATGCCTTGGTAATGATATCTTGGTATTGTTTTAAGAAATCAGGTAATGGGTTGGTTAAAAGTCGTCTGTAGCAATTTTTATTTCCCAATTGTTTGTTTATTTCTTTCACGTAGTCATCTTTTGACCATAGGACGACATTCCCCCCCTTGTCTGAGGGTTTTATTACAACTTCATCCCATTTCAATATTTCATTTAGGGCTTTCCTTTCCCCTGGTGTCATATTATCTTTTCTGAATTGGTGGGATGGATTGTGTTTCCCCATTAATGTATCCAGGTCTCTTGATACTAGGTTCTGATACACCTGTATCGGTGGACATATGTTCATTTGAGGGGTAAATCTCGATTTCTTTTTTAGTTTTTGACTCCTTGTGGGGATCTCCCTTGATTCCTCATCCAGATCTTCTAAGGCTCTCAGTGCTTCTTTTTCTTCCTCGCTCCAAAGCTCATCCTCTGTGGTTCCATCATTAGTTTTGTAAAAGAATTTTTTGAGTAGTAATTTTCTTGTGAACAGTTGCAAATCCTTCTCCACTTCAAATCTGTCCATATTTTTTGCCGGTGAAAAACTGAGACCTTTAGATAGTACCTTAATCTGATCTTCAGTGAGTATTTTCTCTGTTAAATTAATGATTTGTAAACAGTCTCCCTCCGCCTCTAATATCTTTTGTGATTTTTGTATTTTCTCTTCACTGGTTTGTCCTCCCATTCTCTCGTTTCTCTTTTCTTTTGATTTCTTTGATCCCCTTCTGGTTTTCTGCCTGGTCCATTGGGATTGTCCCGGCCTCCACCTAAAAAATGTGATCTATTTCGTTGGAAGCGGTTACTGATTTCTGGAGTTTCTCCTTCGGACGATTCCATTTCAGATGTACTGTATCCAGAGGCACTTTGTTCCTCACCACGTGGTTTTCTGAGATTCCATCTAAAAATTCTATTGTTTTGGAAATCATTTTTGTCTCTCATAAATTTCCGTTGTTTTCTTTCTTTTAGAATTTTCTCAAAGTTATCCACATCCCCTCTGAATTTCTCGTACATATTTCTAAACTGCTCTGAGTTCTCATGATCTTTTAATTTCTCAGTGATCTTATTCATATCCTTGGTTACTTTCTCCATTTTTCGTGTTTCTTGCTTAATTAGGATCTGTATCAGTTCCCTTGAACACTTTAAAAGTGACATTTCCCATTCTTTGCCCAGGTCTTCATCTATCTCATATGCAGGGGCTATTCTTGGTCGTAATCCTCTGGGGACAAGTTGTTGTTTTACATAATTTTCCAGTGTGATTTTACTCCAGATAGTTTTGGTTTGCTTGTACATCATATCTTTTAGGGCGAATAGGTCTTCTGTCCATCTATTTGGTTGGGTTATTTGTTCTCCACTAATTCCTTCCCCAAACAGATTCTCAGTTTCACCTGACCAACGATCCCTCCGACTGTCTAGGTCTTTGCTTAAACTGAAGGATGTCATTTTTTCGGCTTTGTTAATCTTTTTTATATGTGTATTAATCAGTGGACCGTCTTATTTCTTATAGGATTTATATTCTAGGGCTTTTATTGCCCCCTATATCTTGTATATATAGAAAATATTCCTGTAATTCGTGCTGGAACTATAATCTGTGACAGCCACAGATAAATTCAGTCAAAAAAATAAGGAAAAGGGGAAAGGGGAATAGGTTCCGCACTGATATCCTTTTGTTCGCTTTTAATAGGCTATATCTGCTTTCTCTTTTGATTCTTAAATTGATTTCAATTGTTTTATTCTTAACAAGAGTGGTGGTGCTACCCTTCTCTAAATTTTAAATATACAATGAGAAAAAGAAGGGAAGAGTAGAGAATTGATGGGTGCACACTGCAGACAGCTGTATAGGGCGTCCAACTGATACCAACAAACTTAAAAATTAACTTTTATTCGATATATTAGTTTAAAAAAGAAGTGTGCTAATTACATCTTCTTATTAGTATGATAGTAAGAAAGTGATTAAAGTTTTGAAAAAGTGATTAAAATATTCGTGATAAGGATGCTCTTTAGTACTTGTGTTTCACTGACTCCTAAAGTCTCTTCTCTCTATTATTGGAGGGAGAGGGTACTGCTAAGTATATACTTCTTAAGCTTTAACTCTGACTTTATTGTTTCATCTGTCTATTCCTTCTGCATATTACTATTCCCAGCAAAATGCCTGGTACTGGTCTGTGTGCAGTATCCTGTTACAAAGTTATCCTACTTGTATTAGTGGAAACTTTGTTTAGAGTTAATTGGATACAGTTATGTATCACTTGTGGTCAGATGTGAGTTATTTTCAGAGTCCCAACTTGCACTGTCAGTTTTTATCGTATTCTACTGTCTCATAATATTTCTATTCAAATGTGATCTTTATTGTCCCACAGTGATGTCTCTACAGTTTCTAGGGAGGGTGGATATTTATTTTATATTTATTTTGAATACCCAATAATAATTGGTACTCTTACATGCAATCCGATTTTATTCAGTGTTATATGCCCTTATGATGTGTCACTCCATATTCAGGCTTTTTGGTGGCTATAATGGTCAGATATGTCTGCACTTTCTCTCTTGTCACTTGTTGGGTGTTTGTAATATGCTGCTAATACACACTATCCAATCTCCTGCTTATGCAATTTTATTTACATTTAACCCTCAGTATGTTCATGGGTTAATAGTATTTATTATCTCATATCAGATTAATATTAAGACCTTCTCATCCAATGTAGTCTGAGAGTATTAGTCAGTTCTCTGATGTTAGTGCTGTTTGACAGACAAAGCCGTTTTATACAGCTTATGTGGTCACTTCTGAATATTTGTCTGCATGCATTCGTTTTGGATATTCACAGTGTGTATTTCAGCTCCCATTCAGGGTGAATTGTATGTATAGCCACCTATTATATGCCTTTCTATCTAGAGGCTAATGTTGGTCATTATATTAGGGCTTACAACTGTTTGCCGCATATAGTATTTGCTGATCTCCTCGTTAATTTTTTTGACTATATTTAAATGGTGTCTGGTGTGGATATTAAATTGTGTCAGGCTTGCCTACCGCGGGAGGCTCCCGACTTTTGCCTGAGCCTCCCGCTGTCCCGCAATCCCCCTCAGCCCTCCCGGTTTTTGCAACCCCTCCATTGTAATCCAGACTGCGCGTGTGCGCATGTCTGGAAATGGCAGGGGGCGGCGTGTACACGTGAGGTCACAGTCGGCTGTGCTGCTGTGTGTGTGTGGTGTGCGCCGCGGCGCGCAGTTACAGGAAGTAACTGGCTGCATCAGAGGAGACAGAGGAGCTGGAGAGCCGGCAGCCGGGGCTCTGTTTCACTACTAGTGATGGGAAATCTAGTTCTAGATCACCCAAAAGATTAGATCAGAAGATTAGTTCATCTAGTTCATTATTCCATCACTGACTTAAGGCCCATACACACTTGACGATTTTCAGCTGAAAATCGGTCAAAACAGCCGTTTTGAGCGATTTTCGACTGAAAATCGGCCAGTGTGTATGCCCCAAAGATTGCCGACTAGCGATGATGCGCGCTCCCGCATCATCGCTAGTAAAGTGGTTCATCTGCTGGTTTTACCAGCAGATGTGGTGATGATGGATGGTTTTTCATCCATCATCGCCATGTGTGTACGCCTGCCGGGCTGAAAGATTAACCACTTTCAGCCCGGCGGACCGCCCCGCTGCCCCCCTCCGCCACCCCGCCCCTCACCTGTCATACTCACCCTGCAGGATTGGTCCGCGCTTCCCCGCTCACACTGCTGCTGCGGCTGGATGCTGCAGAGCCTAGTTCCCCTGCCGTCCGCCGCACTTGTCCTCCTGCCGGGTCCCAGCTCTGAGCTCTGCCACCCGGCCACACTGACTGACACGCTGACTCCCCGCCCCCCTACACCCTGCTCCCTCCGTTCTGCTCCACACGGAGCACCACTGTCCACCAATGATTTCCCTGTTAAGCCAGTAATATATACATTGCTGGCATGTGCCAGCAATGTATATATTAATGGCACCACTGGGCACCAATGAGATCCTTAAACCAGTAATATATACATTGCTGGCACGTGCCAGCAATGTATATTTTACTGGCACCACTGGGCACCAATGAGTTTCATAAGCCAGTAATATATAGATTGCTGGCACATGCCAGCAATGTTTATACTACTGGCACCACTACCCACCAATGATTATTTTCTGAATTTATTAGCCAGTAATATATACCCGGCTGTCTCAGAGCAGGTTCATCCGTCTGTGGCACGGCTATTTCAAATAACGCACCGGTTCGCGACTCCTGAGCCAATCGGAGCTAGCAGCCAGGCAACCAATCAGGTGCTGCCATGCCGCGAGCTTCAATTAGCTTGCGAGTCACGAGCCGGCACATCATTTCAAATAACCGTGCCACAGACAGATAGACCTGTTCTGAGATATCTGGGTTTCCCACCGCTCTGCCCCGGCTGTCTCCTTTAACACGGAGTGCAGTGCACAGAGTAACTTCCCCTGGCAAAGAGCATGAAACCCGTTGCAAAGAGCATGTAACCCCTGGCAAAGATCAAGAAAGCCCTAGCTGGCAGCGTAGGGTGGGGTTTACATTAGTTCTGAATCAGGCCCCAAGAACAGAAATACATTAAATACAATGGCCTCTGCTCCCGCCCTTGGAATTCAAACCCAGCCCATTATGTAAATCGCCTTTTAATGAAAGATTTTCAGCAAAGTCTTTCGCCTCCTGAAAATCTTTTGCTCTTTGAGAAAATAGCTCAGTGTGTACGCACTACTTTGGTGAAAGATATATCTATCAAACATTTTGCCAAAGTCTTTTCAAATGAAAATCTTCTAGTGTGTATGGGCCTTTAGAGACTGAGAGGAGTGCATGGAGCTAGATGAACTAGACTAGATTATGACACAGAGCAGGCATTGTAATACCAGCTCATTGTAGGAGTTATAGTCTTGTTAGAATGATCATATACTGTATGTTTAATAAATCAGATTATTTTCTATTTTAGAAAAGCAATAAGTTATACAGCACCCTTCTAGTGACATCTCTTATATATTTGGCTACATCTGTCACTCAAAGTGTGTGAGTGTGTGTATAACGCTCTGTTCCTGGACTTTCCTCTTAATGTGTGATTGCCTTCATCTGTGCTGAACACCTTTCTGATAAATTAACCTGTTTAAAACAGGTGATGGCAATCATACATTAAGAAGAAGTCTAGAAACAGAGCATTGTGTCCCTCTTGGAGAGGGTCATGTTGGGAGGTATGTGACAGAGAACCAGCCCAGTGAGCCCACAGACAGTGCAAGACACCCTCTGCCTCCCCATGTTGCCCAGCACTGCTACTCCACAGCCACCAGGTGAGCGCCCCCCTCCCGCGATTTGCGGCAAAAACACCCCCTCCCCCGCGACCCCCCCTCCCGCGATTCGCAGCAAAAACACCCCCCTGCGACCCCCCCTCCCGCGATTCGCGGCAAAAAGAACCCCCCGCGACCCCCCCCTTGCACGATTGGCGGCACCCCCCCACGACCCCCCTCCCGCCATTCGCGGCCCCCCTCGCAATTCGCAGCAGCCCCAGGATTAAATGGCACATGCAAAACACTGATATGGCTATGGTCGACAATGAAAAAGGTTGACATGGGTTTTTGAAGATTTTTTTTTCATTTTTTGAATGTTTTCATATTCATTGTCATGTGTCGACATGGACACCAATGAAGTGCCACACTTATGTCAACATTTACATATGTTGACCTTTCTGTGTTGATTTTTTCTTGTGGCGATTCGCGTCACACCACCCGCAACCCCCCCTCCCACGATTCACGGCACCCCCCGGCGCCCACCCCCCCGTGACCCCCCTCCCGCAATTCGCGGCAACCCCCCACCGGAACCCCTGTGAACCCCGCCCTCCCGCGATTCGTGGCACCCACCCCCGCGACCCCCCCCCTCCCACAATTCGCGACACACACACACACCCCCCCCGCGATTCGCGGCAGCCCCATGATTAAATGGCACATGCAAAACACTGACATGGCTATGGTCGACAATGAAAAAGGTTGACATGGGTTTTTGAAGATTTTTTTCTCATTTTTTGAATGTTTTCATATTCATTCTCATGTGTCGACATGGACACCAATGAAGTGCCACACTTATGTCAACATTTACATGTGTTGACCTTTCTGTGTTGATTTTTTCTTGTGGCGATTTGCGTCACTAAACCCCCCCCGCAACCCCCACTCCCGCGATTCACGGCACACACACACCCCGCGATTCTTGGCACCCCACCCCGTGACCCCCCCTCCCATGATTCATGGCAAACCCCCTGCGACCCCCCTCTCCCGCGATTCGCGGACACCCAAGTTGCAATACAGGGCATCTTTCATACAATTCTAACCATATTACTCATATACAAACGTTCACAAATTAAGGGGGCGCAGCCCCTTACGACGGTGTGAAGAGCACCCGTAGGGCGCGATGAATCACCTAGTGTTTATTGTTTAGCTCTGCAATATTAATCCCATTGTGGTGGTTATTTTACCTTCCATAATATGCAAGTAAAATACCCAAATTCAGAGTAATTTAATAAGTAAATTTTTTTCTGCTTTTAAAATACAGTAATTAGAAAAAAACATGTCCCCTTGCCCCAATGTAACTGACCTTAGAGAGAGATAAAGTAGAGACTTTGCAAAGTAACCATTTGCTGATAATGGTTGCTAGGGGTAACTGCTCCACTGTATGTATCCTGAAAGTTCATACATATCCATCTCTGACTGTAATGTGGAGTAAACAGAGCTACTACAGTATACTGTATAACATGCAGCAGCCAGCACTGTGTCTGTGGCTGCATACACACAATACATGTGCCTGAGCACAGCAGTGCCACACATGGTAGCTCACAGGTACTGTACAGTCTCATTATGGCTGTATAGTCAGAGATTAGATCAGGGATCTGTATGATCAGTGAACTAATTGAACTACTGAACTATTTGCAGGACTCATAAGTCATCAGGACAATGTAGATCCCCAGAGTCCAGACCATGTGTGAGCTCAGCACTGCCACCTGTGGCAGCTAACATGTACTGCCTCCTGTGTATTGCAATTTGCATGAGAGCTGAATAACATGGCTGCTGCAGAAGTACCTACACAGGTCCCAGCAGCAGATTTAGCACAGCAGTATGCTCAGGACCTAGTACCAGCAGCGGCAGCAGCAAGTGTTTGGACATCTGGACTAATAGTGATAGAATCACAGAAAGGTGAGCAGCATGAGCACACATTCTCACTCACAGACACACCACACTCAGGGCGAGATTCTCTATCACAGAAATGCGGTAAAAACCCAGTTATCGGGGTTTTTACCGCATTTCTGTATTCTCTAACCTCCCTCCGCAGTGTCACCGCTGCGGAGGGAATCGCCAGCAAAAGCTGGCGGTTCCCTGCAGAAGCCTATGGGCTTCTTACCGCAGCGGTGTGTGAGGGATCCGTCACGGATCCCTCCCAGCATGCCCTGCGGCCGGCGCGTCAGTCTGCGCATGCGCAGACGGACTCCCGGGCCATAGACCTGGAAGTCCAGCAACAGCGCCGCATCGCAAGGGACAGCTCTTACCGCAAGAGCTGTCCCTTGCGTTAATGACCGCATATTTTAGAGAATATGCGGTCATTAGAAATGCGGTGGCCGGTGAAGAGGGCTGCGGATTTTAGAGAATCCCACCCATAGACTTTGGCTAGGCAGTGCATATTTTTATTTTATTAGATCTGTATTTGCTGGGCTTTGTTGTACTTTTAACTTTAGATTCAGGAAGTAAAGATCCAGTAAATGAGCCTTATGTAGCTGCTGGGCTCTGTCTGTCTGTGTTACACCTCCCACTTGCTTTACTTCCTGGTGAACTAAATGAACTAATCTTTGCCAGAGCAGTGATCTGAACGATTTAGTTCACTCTCCCTGCTGGCATGACTCCCTACCCTCCCTACGCTCCCTATGCTCCCACGCCCATGCAGCTCCTGAGAGAAAGGTATAGACTGGGGGGGGGGGGGGGGGGGGGAGGGTTCTGTTTAATGTGAGGGGGCTGTGTGTAACATACTTTAGTGGTGTGTATAGGAGTAATAGGTGGGGGGGGGGGGAGGGGTTGCTCTATGTACTGTGTAATATGGGGAGGGCTGTTATCAAATAGTATATAGTGTTTTTTTACTGAGAGTAATATGGGGGTCAATGTTTATTGTAATATGGGGGGTGCTATGTGATATAGTTTTGTGTGTGCTAAGAGTAATATGAGGGGCTGTGTATTGTAATAGGGGGTGCTGTGTATAGTACAATATAGTGGTGTGTGCACTGGGTGTAATATGGGGGGGGGGGGCTGTATATAGTGTAATATAGTGGTGTGTGCACTGGGTGTAATAGGGGGTGCTGTGTATAGTACAATATAGTGGTGTGTGCACTGGGTGTAATATGGGGGGGGGGCTGTATATAGTGTAATATAGTGGTGTGTGCACTGGGTGTAATATGGGGGCTGTATATAGTGGTGTGTGCACTGGGTGTAATAGGGGGTGCTGTATATAGTACATTATAGTGGTGTATGCACTGGGTGTAATATGGGGGGGGGGGCTGTATATAGGGGTATGGGTAAAAGGGATGTACTAAAAGGATGATTGCAGAAAGGGATGATCGGGATGATTGAGTGCAGTTCACCTCCAATACACTAGATGTCACAATTTTTGCTGATTTCAACCTTAACGAACTAAAAAAAAAAGGTGTAAACATCAAATTATATGTCATTCAGACCATCTAAGTGTCTTTTGTCCTTATAATTTGCAGTAAAAAGTGCATTATCCCATTTTTATTGTATATTAAACTACACATACCTATATTGTTTATTTTTAGTGGAATGATGCTATATATTTTCTATTTAAATGGGATGATCATGTTTTTTTTCACAGGTAATTATACCTGGGACTGTTTTCTATGTGTTAGCAGTGGGATGATGGCTATATCTTTTCTATTTACGTGGGATGATCAGGTTTTTATCGCAGATAATTAAACCTGGGACAGTTATCTATGCGTTTCCAGGGGGAGGATGGCTATATCTTTTCTATTTACGTGGGATGATCACATTTTCATCGCAGATAATTACACCTGGGACAGTTTTCAATGCGTTTCCATGGGGATTATGGCTATATCTTTTCTATTTACGTGGGATGATCACAATTTCATCGCAGATAATTACACCTGGGACAGTTTTGAATGCGTTTCCAGGGGGATGATGGCTATATCTTTTCTATTTACGTGGGATGATCACCTTTTTATCGCAGATAATTACACCTGGGACAGTTTTCAATGCGTTTCCATGGGGATTATGGCTATATCTTTTCTATTTACGTGTGATGATCACAATTTCATCGCAGATAATTACACCTGGGACAGTTTTGAATGTGTTTCCAGGGGGATGGTGGCTATATCTTTTCTATTTACGTGGGATGATCACCTTTTTATCGCAGATAATTACACCTGGGACAGTTTTCAATGCGTTTCCATGGGGATTATGGCTATATCTTTTCTATTTACGTGTGATGATCACAATTTCATCGCAGATTATTACACCTGGGACAGTTTTGAATGTGTTTCCAGGGGGATGGTGGCTATATCTTTTCTATTTACGTGGGATGATCACCTTTTTATCGCAGATAATTACACCTGGGACAGTTTTGAATGCGTTTCCAGGGGGAGGATGGCTATATCTTTTCTATTTACGTGGGATGATCAGGTTTTTATCGCAGATAATTAAACCTGGGACAGTTATCTATGCGTTTCCATGGGGATTATAGCTATATCTTTTCTATTTACGTGGGATGATCACAATTTCATCGCAGATAATTACACCAGGGACCGTTTTCTTTGCGTTTCCAGGGGGATGATGGCTATATCTTTTCTATTTACGTGGGATGATCACGTTTTTATCGCAGATAATTACACCTGGGACAGTTTTCAGTGCGTTTCCAGGGGGAGGATGGCTATATCTTTTCTATTTACGTGGGATGATCACAATTTCATCGCAGATAATTACACCTGGGACAGTTTTCTTTGCGTTTCCAGGGGGATTATGGCTATATCTTTTCTATTTACGTGGGATGATCACCTTTTTATCGCAGATAATTACACCTGGGACAGTTTTCAATGCGTTTCCATGGGGATTATGGCTATATCTTTTCTATTTACGTGGGATGATCACAATTTCATCGCAGATAATTACACCTGGGACAGTTTTCTTTGCGTTTCCAGGGGGAGGATGGCTATATCTTTTCTATTTACGTGGGATGATCACCTTTTTATCGCTGATAATTATACCTGGGACAGTTTTCAATGCGTTTCCATGGGGATTATGGCTATATCTTTTCTATTTACGTGTGATGATCACAATTTCATCGCAGATAATTACACCTGGGACAGTTTTGAATGCGTTTCCAGTGGGATGATGGCTATATCTTTTCTATTTACGTGGGATGATCACCTTTTTATCGCTGATAATTATACCTGGGACAGTTATCTATGCGTTTCCAGGGGGATGATGGCTATATCTTTTCTATTTACGTGGGATGATCACCTTTTTATCACAGATAATTATACCTGGGACAGTTTTCAATGCGTTTCCAGGGGGATGGTGGCTATATCTTTTCTATTTACGTGGGATGATCACCTTTTTATCGCAGATAATTACACCTGGGACAGTTATCTATGCGTTTCCAGGGGGATGATGGCTATATCTTTTCTATTTACGTGGGATGATCAGCTTTTTATCGCAGATAATTATACCTGGGACGGTTTTCAATGCGTTTCCAGGGGGATGGTGGCTATATCTTTTCTATTTACGTGGGATGATCACCTTTTTATCGCAGATAATTACACCTGGGACAGTTTTCTTTGCGTTTCCAGGGGGAGGATGGCTATATCTTTTCTATTTACGTGGGATGATCACCTTTTTATCGCTGATAATTATACCTGGGACAGTTATCTATGCGTTTCCAGGGGGATGATGGCTATATCTTTTCTATTTACGTGGGATGATCACCTTTTTATCGCAGATAATTACACCTGGGACAGTTATCTATGCGTTTCCAGGGGGATGATGGCTATATCTTTTCTATTTACGTGGGATGATCACCTTTTTATCGCAGATAATTACACCTGGGACAGTTTTCAATGCGTTTCCAGGGGGATGATGGCTATATCTTTTCTATTTACGTGGGATGATCAGCTTTTTATCGCAGATAATTACACCTGGGACAGTTTTCAATGCGTTTCCATGGGGATTATGGCTATATCTTTTCTATTTACGTGGGATGATCACAATTTCATCGCAGATAATTACACCTGGGACAGTTTTCTTTGCGTTTCCAGTGGGAGGATGGCTATATCTTTTCTATTTACGTGGGATGATCACCTTTTTATCGCTGATAATTATACCTGGGACAGTTTTCAATGCGTTTCCAGGGGGATGGTGGCTATATCTTTTCTATTTACGTGGGATGATCACCTTTTTATCGCAGATAATTACACCTGGGACAGTTATCTATGCGTTTCCAGGGAGATGATGGCTATATCTTTTCTATTTACGTGGGATGATCAGCTTTTTATCGCAGATAATTACACCTGGGACAGTTTTCAATGCGTTTCCATGGGGATTATGGCTATATCTTTTCTATTTACGTGGGATGATCACAATTTCATCGCAGATAATTACACCTGGGGACAGTTTTCTTTGCGTTTCCAGGGGGAGGATGGCTATATCTTTTCTATTTACGTGGGATGATCAGGTTTTTATCGCAGATAATTAAACCTGGGACAGTTATCTATGCGTTTTCATGGGGATTATAGCTATATCTTTTCTATTTACGTGGGATGATCACAATTTCATCGCAGATAATTACACCAGGGACCGTTTTCTTTGCGTTTCCAGGGGGATGATGGCTATATCTTTTCTATTTACGTGGGATGATCACGTTTTTATCGCAGATAATTACACCTGGGACAGTTTTCAGTGCGTTTCCAGGGGTAGGCTGGCTATATCTTTTCTATTTACGTGGGATGATCACAATTTCATCGCAGATAATTACACCTGGGACAGTTTTCTTTGCGTTTCCAGGGGGATTATGGCTATATCTTTTCTATTTACGTGGGATGATCACCTTTTTATCGCAGATAATTACACCTGGGACAGTTTTCAATGCGTTTCCATGGGGATTATGGCTATATCTTTTCTATTTACGTGTGATGATCACAATTTCATCGCAGATAATTACACCTGGGACAGTTTTGAATGTGTTTCCAGGGGGATGGTGGCTATATCTTTTCTATTTACGTGGGATGATCACCTTTTTATCGCAGATAATTACACCTGGAACAGTTTTCAATGCGTTTCCATGGGGATTATGGCTATATCTTTTCTATTTACGTGGGATGATCACAATTTCATCGCAGATAATTACACCTGGGACAGTTTTCTTTGCGTTTCCAGGGGGAGGATGGCTATATCTTTTCTATTTACGTGGGATGATCACCTTTTTATCGCAGATAATTACACCTGGGACAGTTTTCAATGCGTTTCCATGGGGATTATGGCTATATCTTTTCTATTTACGTGGGATGATCACAATTTCATCGCAGATAATTACACCTGGGACAGTTTTCTTTGCGTTTCCAGGGGGAGGATGGCTATATCTTTTCTATTTACGTGGGATGATCACCTTTTTATCGCTGATAATTATACCTGGGACAGTTTTCAATGCGTTTCCATGGGGATTATGGCTATATCTTTTCTATTTACGTGTGATGATCACAATTTCATCGCAGATAATTACACCTGGGACAGTTTTGAATGCGTTTCCAGGGGGATGATGGCTATATCTTTTCTATTTACGTGGGATGATCACCTTTTTATCGCAGATAATTATACCTGGGACAGTTTTCAATGCGTTTCCAGGGTGATGGTGGCTATATCTTTTCTATTTACGTGGGATGATCACCTTTTTATCGCAGATAATTATACCTGGGACAGTTATCTATGCGTTTCCAGGGGGATGATGGCTATATCTTTTCTATTTACGTGGGATGATCAGCTTTTTATTGCAGATAATTATACCTGGGACGGTTTTCAATGCGTTTCCAGGGGGATGGTGGCTATATCTTTTCTATTTACGTGGGATGATCACCTTTTTATCGCAGATAATTACACCTGGGACAGTTTTCTTTGCGTTTCCAGGGGGAGGATGGCTATATCTTTTCTATTTACGTGGGATGATCACCTTTTTATCGCTGATAATTATACCTGAGACAGTTATCTATGCGTTTCCAGGGGGATGATGGCTATATCTTTTCTATTTACGTGGGATGATCACCTTTTTATCGCAGATAATTACACCTGGGACAGTTATCTATGCGTTTCCAGGGGGATGATGGCTATATCTTTTCTATTTACGTGGGATGATCAGCTTTTTATCGCAGATAATTACACCTGGGACAGTTTTCAATGCGTTTCCATGGGGATTATGGCTATATCTTTTCTATTTACGTGGGATGATCACAATTTCATCGCAGATAATTACACCTGGGACAGTTTTCTTTGCGTTTCCAGGGGGAGGATGGCTATATCTTTTCTATTTACGTGGGATGATCACCTTTTTATCGCTGATAATTATACCTGGGACAGTTTTCAATGCGTTTCCAGGGGGATGATGGCTATATCTTTTCTATTTACGTGGGATGATCACCTTTTTATCGCAGATAATTACACCTGGGACAGTTTTCAATGCGTTTCCATGGGGATTATGGCTATATATTTTCTATTTACGTGGGATGATCACAATTTCATCGCAGATAATTACACCTGGGACAGTTTTCTTTGCGTTTCCAGGGGGATTATGGCTATATCTTTTCTATTTACGTGGGATGATCACAATTTCATCGCAGATAATTACACCTGGGACAGTTTTCTTTGCGTTTCCAGGGGGATGATGGCTATTTATTTTATATTTACGTGGGATGATCACGTCTTTATCGCAGATAATTATACCTGGGACGGTTTTGAATGTGTTTCCAGTGGGATGATGGCTATATCTTTTCTATTTACGTGGGATGATCACAATTTCATCGCAGATAATTACACCTGGGACAGTTTTCTTTGCGTTCTTTGCGACAAATTTCAGACATACATGGACTTACACCGTTTCACCAGAAAATTAGCATTAGCCAAATACCACCACAAGCCCCCCCCATACCAACAGAAGAAAGAAACCACAGACACATACAAACACTCCGATCTCAAACCCCCATCCAAATTTTATCCCCAGCACATGAGAGGACATTTAGTCGACACATTTGAAACACTAGTCACTCATGACCTAGAAAACCTTAACATTAAGGGACACAGGAAACACATGAACCTTACCAAACAAGAGATGGAAACACTTAAAGAACTCAAAGATGACAAAAACATTACGATCAAACCGGCGGATAAGGGGGGGGGTATAGTTCTGCTGAACACTACAGATTACACACAGGAAGCATTAAGAATACTATCAGACCCCAACACATACGAGATTTTACCCACAAACCCTACAGCATCATACCAACAAGAACTAAGAACACTTCTACAAAAGGGCAAAGACACAGGCATTCTCACTGAAAAAGAGCACAATTTCCTAGACAATAGCAACCCGGTCATCCCCGTTTTTTATTATCTTCCTAAGGTACACAAGGACACCCAACACCCACCAGGCCGTCCCATAGTATCAGGCATTCAATCACTCACATCCAACCTCTCCCAGTATATTGACAGATTTCTTCAACCATATGTCAGTACACAAAAATCCTACATCAGAGACACAACAGACATAATCAGGACACTACAGACAATCAAATGGGACGACACATTCTGGATCTGCACCAGCGACATTACTTCATTATACTCAGTCATCAATCACAAACAGGGAATAGAAGCCACGGAACATTATCTCAGACAAGACAGCACACTACCTAATGACCAGACAAGTTTTATTTTAGATTGCATTAATTACATCCTGGAACATAATTACCTTTGGTTCGGAGACAACTACTACAGACAGACGACAGGGACCGCTATGGGCACCAGATTCGCCCCTAGCTACGCCAATCTGTTCATGAGCTGCTGGGAAGATCGTTATATCTGGGCAGACGGCGAGCTGGGGGAGAATCTGGTGCTCTGGCGAAGGTACATCGACGACATCATTTTCATCTGGAGGGGGACTGAGGAGACTTTAAAATCATTCTTACATGACATCAATAACAATAATAACAATCTCATCTTCCTTACATGACATCAATAACAATAATAACAATCTCATCTTCACGACGGAATACAGTAGAACCCATGTTAATTTTCTAGACCTCACCATCTTCATTGAAAACAATCACATCAACACCAAGATATATCAAAAACCGGTCGACGTTAATAGCTACATCCTCTCCACCAGCGGACACCACCCCAATTGGTTAGCAGGCATTCCCACTAGCCAATTCCAAAGGGTCAGACGTAATTGCACGAAAATATCAGACTACAAGGCACAAGCAACTAACATGAGCACCCAATTTAGAGAGAAGGGCTATGAAGAGACCAGAATCCAAGAAGCATATAACAAAGCAGAGACCACAAACAGAGACGAATTACTTACATACAAAGACAAAACCGACAATAAAAAAGACAGCTTCAAAATGACGTTCATCACCAAATACAACTCTGACAATAGACTTTTCTACAATATCATGCGTAAACACTGGCACATATTATTAGAGGACGAGACCCTAGGAGACATACTACCCACAAAACCCCGTATGATATATAGAAAATCAGCAGATTTGAAACAAAAATTAACCCACAACCACATAAAGACACAGAACAAAACAGTCAATAGCAAGGGTTTCTTCCACTGTGGAAGATGTAAACTGTGCAAACTCGGGCACATAACCACCACTAGGAAAACAGAGACTTTCAAATCCAGAATAACCTCAGAAGAATTCAAAATCACAGAACATATAACTTGCGACCACATGGGAGTTATATACCTGGCAAACTGCCCATGTGGCCTACAATATGTAGGACGCACCATCAGGAAGCTTAAAATCAGGACAGCTGAACACGTCAGACACATCACAAACGGTTTTGAGAACCATAGTCTCTCAAAGCACTTTAAAGACGTACACGACTGCAACCCATTAGGCCTAACCATAATTGGGATTAAACTGGTACATAAGAACTGGAGGGGAGGTGATTTCATTAAGACCATTAACACTGAAGAATTGAAATGGATCTTCACTCTAAGATCCATGATACCCAGGGGACTGAACGCAGACAACGAAGTCAGATCAATCAGCCATTATTAAATACCTATAAATATATTATACCCCATCACCTACCAGTGATTACAGGCTATATGACATGCGCATGACATTTACTATGGCATCAGGATCACACTTGTCCCCTATGGCTATAGAGGGACCTACAGCACTGTGACCTTGACTGTGGAGGTACCTATACCGCCTTAGGACCCTCCCCCACATTTATACCCATTTTTGCAACTTATTCCTATCATGTCAAGATGCGCCCCATATACACACTGGGCGATTTTTGATCTCATGCAGCCAACACCCCTGTTTTCCGTTTTTTACGTCCTCTATCGCAAACCCATACCCCCCGTTTAGTTGTTTACCATCCAGCAACATCAGACAGGCCTTTTTAGGTACATTTTAGCCTGCACGAACGGGACAATCCATTAAGGGCGTTTTGCCCTTTTCCAATATGGCCACCACCAGCTCACATTAGGGCTACCACGGGGATAAAACCCCGGACAGCAACATAACCCAGCATCACTCCCTGAAGAAGACCCACTAGGGTCGCAACGCGTTGGAGTTTCATCCTTCCCATACCAACACTTAACCTAGTCTCCTCCCGGCTGGGAGTCGAGCGCACAGCGCTAACACAGGACGCAAGACACCGGTGGCGAAATCTCGCGAGACGGAACCCCGGAAGTCCCGTCTGTATCAGGCTGTGGTACCGGCGGATCGTGCGGTCAAGGCGCCGATCCAGCCGCGGTGTGTTCAGAAGCGGGCATAAGAGAAGACTACAAGGACCAGCACCACCCGGACGGTGGTAACAGGTAAGAGTGCACTGCGGGTGGTACGGGACGCCAGCCCCCCGCACCACTCACACCTGCGAGACTGTACTGTATTCCTTTCTCCCATTGACTGCTTCTCCCCACCCACACAGTGAGTGCATTAACCAACTAACACCACTGAGACTGACCATCATCGTACTTTTGACCCCCACTTACTTTATGCAAGTAACGGTAGCATGTAAAGTATACTGATAGTGAATAAAACTTTTCAGATACTGAAAACATTGGCATTATCTCATTATTCACGCACCCTGAGCGCAGGCCCTCACCCCCTGCTTTCCATTATATTTCTAAAGGGTAGCCCTCCCTTTCTAGTGAGGACCAGCAGCTCGGGTGAACAGAGCATTACCCAGACAGGAATAGCGCCGACCTATTTTTCCTTTACTATTTACGTGGGATGATCACGTTTTTATCGCAGATAATTACACCTGGGATAGTTTTCAATCCGTTTCCAGGGGGATGATAAATATAAAAGTTATAGCCATGTGGGATGATCAGGTTTTTATTGCCAGTATGTATACCTGGGACTGTTTTTTATATGCGTTTCCAAGGAGGTGAAGGCTATAACATTTTTATTTACGTGGGATGATCAGGTTTTTATCGCAGATATGTATACCTGGGACCATTTTCTATGTGCTTTTATGGAGATGATGGCTATATGTTTTTTTTTATTTACAAGGGATGATCATGTTTTATGGGCCTTATTCTGATTCACTCCTTCTGCCAAATTCCTTCTTAGTTGGACAAATCCATGTGCACTGCAGGTGGGGTAGATGTGACATGTGCAGAGAGAGTTAGATTTGAGTGGGGTTTTACTTCATAGTGAGATCTATATTGCAGTGTAAAAATAAAGCAGTCAGTATTTGCCCTGCACAGAAACAAAATTACTCACCCAAATCTAATTCTCTCTGCACATTTACACCTGCAGTGCACATGGTTTTATCCATCTAAGAAGGAATTTGCCAAAAGGAGTGAACCAGAACAAGGCCCTTAACCCCTTGAGTGGTATGCCCGGAGATATTCCTGGCTCAGCTGCGCTGCCGCAGCGGGCTGTCCCGGAATATTTCCGGTCATATCACTAATGCAGAATAGGTGTGCACCAGTGGTGTCCAGGTGTGCAACACTGGTGCAGCACCTCTAGAGCCCTCTCCCACACCCTTCCAGTCCCCCCGTCACCTTCGCTCCGTCAATCAATACCCTGGACCTCCGGAGACCCGCCAGCCAGCCGCCCGCCGGCGGCAGGCTCGGGTGTGGTCGGCGCGGTTCGAGGGAACTCGGGAGTGTTCAGGCACCAGACTCCTCCCGAGCCGCCGCGAACATCCCCCAGCTTGCCGCCGACTTCACTGCTGAATGTGACAGGCGTCTTAGGCAGAGGGGACAGCGGCAGCACTGCAGGGAAGCGCTGGCGTACTATCGCCGGAGCGGAGGCGAGGGAGGGGGGCTTGCAACTTTATGTGGTGGGTACTTCTGGGGCAGGACAAACCTGCCCTGATAGGTTTGTCCTGCCCCAGCAAAACCCACCACTCAAGGGTTAGTCCCAGGTATAATTATCTGCGATAAAGACGTGATCATCCCACGTAAATATAAAATAAATAGCCATCATCCCCCTGGAAACGCAAAGAAAACTGTCCCAGGTGTAATTATCTGCGATGAAATTGTGATCATCCCATGTAAATAGAAAAGATATAGCCATCATCCCCCTGGAAACGCAATGAAAACTGTCCCAGGTGTAATTATCTGCAATAAAAACGTGATCATCCCACGTAAATAGAAAAGATATAGCCATCCTCCCCCTGGAAACGCAAAGAAAACTGTCCCAGGTGTAATTATCAGCGATAAAAAGCTGATCATCCCACGTAAATAGAAAAGATATAGCCACCATCCCCCTGGAAACGCATTGAAAACTGTCCCAGGTATAATTATCTGCGATAAAAAGGTGATCATCCCACGTAAATAGAAAAGATATAGCCATCATCCCCCTGGAAACGCATTCAAAACTGTCCCAGGTGTAATTATCTGCGATGAAATTGTGATCATCACACGTAAATAGAAAAGATATAGCCATAATCCCCATGGAAACGCATTGAAAACTGTCCCAGGTGTAATTATCTGCGATAAAAAGGTGATCATCCCACGTAAATAGAAAAGATATAGCCATCATCCCCCTGGAAACGCATTGAAAACTGTCCCAGGTGTAATTATCTGCGATAAAAAGGTGATCATCCCACGTAAATAGAAAAGATATAGCCACCATCCCCCTGGAAACGCATTGAAAACTGTCCCAGGTATAATTATCAGCGATAAAAAGGTGATCATCCCACGTAAATAGAAAAGATATAGCCATCATCCCCCTGGAAACGCATTCAAAACTGTCCCAGGTGTAATTATCTGCGATGAAATTGTGATCATCCCACGTAAATAGAAAAGATATAGCCATCATCCCCCTGGAAACGCATAGATAACTGTCCCAGGTATAATTATCAGCGATAAAAAGGTGATCATCCCACGTAAATAGAAAAGATATAGCCATCCTCCCCCTGGAAACGCAAAGAAAACTGTCCCAGGTGTAATTATCTGCGATAAAAAGGTGATCATCCCACGTAAATAGAAAAGATATAGCCACCATCCCCCTGGAAACGCATTGAAAACTGTCCCAGGTATAATTATCTGCGATAAAAAGCTGATCATCCCACGTAAATAGAAAAGATATAGCCATCATCCCCCTGGAAACGCATAGATAACTGTCCCAGGTGTAATTATCTGCGATAAAAAGGTGATCATCCCACGTAAATAGAAAAGATATAGCCACCATCCCCCTGGAAACGCATTGAAAACTGTCCCAGGTATAATTATCAGCGATAAAAAGGTGATCATCCCACGTAAATAGAAAAGATATAGCCATCCTCCCCCTGGAAACGCAAAGAAAACTGTCCCAGGTGTAATTATCTGCGATAAAAAGGTGATCATCCCACGTAAATAGAAAAGATATAGCCACCATCCCCCTGGAAACGCATTGAAAACTGTCCCAGGTATAATTATCTGCGATAAAAAGCTGATCATCCCACGTAAATAGAAAAGATATAGCCATCATCCCCCTGGAAACGCATAGATAACTGTCCCAGGTGTAATTATCTGCGATAAAAAGGTGATCATCCCACGTAAATAGAAAAGATATAGCCACCATCCCCCTGGAAACGCATTGAAAACTGTCCCAGGTATAATTATCTGCGATAAAAAGCTGATCATCCCACGTAAATAGAAAAGATATAGCCATCATCCCCCTGGAAACGCATAGATAACTGTCCCAGGTATAATTATCAGCGATAAAAAGGTGATCATCCCACGTAAATAGAAAAGATATAGCCATCATCCCCCTGGAAACGCATAGATAACTGTCCCAGGTGTAATTATCTGCGATGAAATTGTGATCATCCCACGTAAATAGAAAATATATAGCCATAATCCCCATGGAAACGCATTGAAAACTGTCCCAGGTGTAATTATCTGCGATAAAAAGGTGATCATCCCACGTAAATAGAAAAGATATAGCAATCACCCCCCTGGAAACGCATTGAAAACTGTCCCAGGTATAATTATCAGTGATAAAAAGGTGATCATCCCACGTAAATAGAAAAGATATAGCCATCCTCCCCCTGGAAACGCAAAGAAAACTGTCCCAGTTGTAATTATCTGCGATGAAATTGTGATCATCCCACGTAAATAGAAAAGATATAGCCATAATCCCCATGGAAACGCATTGAAAACTGTCCCAGGTGTAATTATCTGCGATAAAAAGGTGATCATCCCACGTAAATAGAAAAGATATAGCCATCATCCCCCTGGAAACGCAAAGAAAACTGTCCCAGGTATAATTATCAGCGATAAAAAGGTGATCATCCCACGTAAATAGAAAAGATATAGCCATCCTCCCCCTGGAAACGCAAAGAAAACTGTCCCAGGTGTAATTATCTGCGATAAAAAGGTGATCATCCCACGTAAATAGAAAAGATATAGCCACCATCCCCCTGGAAACGCATTGAAAACTGTCCCAGGTATAATTATCTGCGATAAAAAGCTGATCATCCCACGTAAATAGAAAAGATATAGCCATCATCCCCCTGGAAACGCATAGATAACTGTCCCAGGTGTAATTATCTGCGATAAAAAGGTGATCATCCCACGTAAATAGAAAAGATATAGCCACCATCCCCCTGGAAACGCATTGAAAACTGTCCCAGGTATAATTATCTGCGATAAAAAGCTGATCATCCCACGTAAATAGAAAAGATATAGCCATCATCCCCCTGGAAACGCATAGATAACTGTCCCAGGTATAATTATCAGCGATAAAAAGGTGATCATCCCACGTAAATAGAAAAGATATAGCCATCCTCCCCCTGGAAACGCAAAGAAAACTGTCCCAGGTCTAATTATCTGCGATAAAAAGGTGATCATCCCACGTAAATAGAAAAGATATAGCCATCATCCCCCTGGAAACGCATTGAAAACTGTCCCAGGTGTAATTATCTGCGATGAAATTGTGATCATCACACGTAAATAGAAAAGATATAGCCATAATCCCCATGGAAACGCATTGAAAACTGTCCCAGGTGTAATTATCTGCGATAAAAAGGTGATCATCCCACGTAAATAGAAAAGATATAGCCATCCTCCCCCTGGAAACACATTCAAAACTGTCCCAGGTGTAATTATCTGCGAAGAAATTGTGATCATCCCACGTAAATAGAAAAGATATAGCCATCCTCCCCCTGGAAACACATTGAAAACTGTCCCAGGTGTAATTATCTGCGATAAAAACGTGATCATCCCATGTAAATAGAAAAGATGCTACATAAATCCTGTAACTTTTTTTAACTATAAATATCATTGAAAAGCTTAATGTGATTTCTGTATTTACTATATTCTGTTAAAGTAAAAAAAAAAAAATAGTGACATCTAGAGGTGTGAACTGGAACTGCAGGCAATCATCCTGATCATCCCTTTTTGTGATCATCCTTTTAGTATATCCCTGGGTAAAATCCGGAATCGGATAAAACACCGGAATGCCGGACTGGACATCAAACTCTGCATTCCGGAGCTTGTAGTATCCGGTCCGGGGCTGCTCTCGCACCTGTCACCTGGGAGAGGAGAGGGGGGAGAATACAGCCTCACCGCATGCTCCGGGGGTGTAATAAAAACTGGAACGTTCCAGACCACACGGGGAGGCTGTAATCTCCCCTTCCCCATGTCCCTGGTGTGAGCAATCACAGGCATCCCCCCGGACAAGACACCGCCCGGATGGGACACCCCTCGGACCAGACACTATAAGCTCCGGAATGCAGAGTTTGATGTCTGGTCCGGCGTTCCGGTGTCTTATCCGGGTCCGGTTTTTACTTAGTCCCTGTATATAGTGTAATATAGTGGTGTGTGCAATGGGTGTAATATGGGGGCTGTATATAGTGTAATATAGTGGTGTGTGCACTAGGTGTAATATGTGGGCTGTGTATAGTGTAATATAGTGGTGTGTGCACTGGGTGTAATATGGGGGCTGTATATAGTGTAATATAGTGGTGTGTGCACTAGGTGTAATATGGGGGCTGTGTAATATAGTGGTGTGTGCACTGGGTGTAATATGGGGGCTGTGTATAGTGTAATATAGTGGTGTGTGCACTGGGTGTAATATGGGGGGGCTGTATATAGTGTAATATAGTAGTGGGTGTAATAGGGGGTGCTGTATATAGTACAATATAGTGGTGTGTGCACTGGGTGTAATATGGGGGCTGTGTATAGTGTAATATAGTGGTGTGTGCACTGGGTGTAATATGGGGGCTGTGTATAGTGTAATATAGTGGTGTGTGCACTGGGTGTAATATGGGGGCTGTATATAGTGTAATAAAGTGGTGTGTGCACTAGGTGTAATATGGGGGCTGTATATAGTGTAATATAGTGGTGTGTGCACTGGGTGTAATATGGGTGCTGTATATAGTGTAATATAGTGATGTATGCACTGGGTGTAATATGGGGGCTGTATATAGTGTAATATAGTGGTGTGTGCACTAGGTGTAATATGGGGGCTGTATATAGTGTAATATAGTAGTGTGTGCACTGGGTGTAATATGGGGGCTGTATATAGTGTAATATAGCAGTGTGTGCACTGGGTGTAATATGGGGGCTGTATATAGTGTAATATAGTGGTGTGTGCACTAGGTGTAATATGGGGGCTGTATATAGTGTAATATAGTAGTGTGTGCACTGGGTGTAATATGGGGGCTGTATATAGTGTAATATAGCAGTGTGTGCACTGGGTGTAATATGGGGGCTGTATATAGTGTAATATAGTGGTGTGTGCACTGGGTGTAATATTGGCGCTATATATAGTGTAATATAGCAGTGTGTGCACTGGGTGTAATATGGGGGTGCTGTATATAGTGTAATATAGTGGTGTGTGCACTGGGTGTAATATGGGGGCTGTATATAGTGTAATATAGTGGTGTGTGCACTGGGTGTAATATGGGGGGCTGTGTATAGTGTAATATAGTAGTGTGTGCACTGGGTGTAATATGGGGGCTGTATATAGTGTAATATAGTGGTGTGTGCACTGGGTGTAATATGGGGGCTGTATATAGTGTAATATAGTGGTGTGTGCACTGGGTGTAATATGGGGGTGCTGTATATAGTGTAATATAGTAGTGGGTGTAATATAGTGGTGTGTGCACTGGGTGTAATATGGGGGCTGTATATAGTGTAATATAGTGGTGTGTGCAATGGGTGTAATATGGGGGCTGTATATAGTGTAATATAGTGGTGTGTGCACTGGGTGTAATATGGGGGTGCTGTATATAGTGTAATATAGTAGTGGGTGTAATATAGTGGTGTGTGCACTGGGTGTAATATGGGGGCTGTATATAGTGTAATATAGTGGTGTGTGCAATGGGTGTAATATGGGTGCTGTGTATAGTGTAATATAGTAGTGTGTGCACTGGGTGTAATATGGGGGCTGTGTATAGTGTAATATAGTAGTGTGTGCACTGGGTGTAATATGGGGGCTGTATATAGTGTAATATAGTGGTGTATGCACTGGGTGTAATATGGGGGCTGTATATAGTGTAATATAGTGGTGTGTGCACTGGGTGTAATATGGGGGCTGTATATAGTGTAATATAGTAGTGTGTGCACTGGGTGTAATATGGGGGCTGTATATAGTGTAATATAGCAGTGTGTGCACTGGGTGTAATATGGGGGCTGTATATAGTGTAATATAGTGGTGTGTGCACTGGGTGTAATATGGGGGCTGTATATAGTGTAATATAGTGGTGTGTGCACTGGGTGTAATATGGGGGCTGTATATAGTGTAATATAGTGGTGTGTGCACTGGGTGTAATATGGGGGCTGTATATAGTGTAATATAGTGGTGTGTGCACTGGGTGTAATATGGGGGTGCTGTATATAGTGTAATATAGTAGTGTGTGCACTAGGTGTAATATGGGGGGCTGTATATAGTGTAATATAGCAGTGTGTGCACTGGGTGTAATATGGGGGCTGTATATAGTGTAATATAGTGGTGTGTGCACTGGGTGTAATATGGGGGTGCTGTATATAGTGTAATATAGTGGTGTGTGCACTGGGTGTAATATGGGGGCTGTATATAGTGTAATATAGTGGTGTGTGCACTGGGTGTAATATGGGGGGCTGTGTATAGTGTAATATAGTAGTGTGTGCACTGGGTGTAATATGGGGGCTGTATATAGTGTAATATAGTGGTGTGTGCACTGGGTGTAATATGGGGGCTGTATATAGTGTAATATAGTGGTGTGTGCACTGGGTGTAATATGGGGGTGCTGTATATAGTGTAATATAGTAGTGGGTGTAATATGGGGGCTGTATATAGTGTAATATAGTGGTGTGTGCACTGGGTGTAATATGGGGGCTGTATATAGTGTAATATAGTAGTGTGTGCACTAGGTGTAATATGGGGGTGCTGTATATAGTGTAATATAGCAGTGTGTGCACTGGGTGTAATATGGGGGCTGTATATAGTGTAATATAGTGGTGTGTGCACTGGGTGTAATATGGGGGGCTGTGTATAGTGTAATATAGTAGTGTGTGCACTAGGTGTAATATGGGGGTGCTGTATATAGTGTAATATAGCAGTGTGTGCACTGGGTGTAATATGGGGGCTGTATATAGTGTAATATAGTGGTGTGTGCACTGGGTGTAATATGGGGGCTGTATATAGTGTAATATAGTGGTGTGTGCACTGGGTGTAATATGGGGGCTGTATATAGTGTAATATAGTGGTGTGTGCACTGGGTGTAATATGGGGGCTGTATATAGTGTAATATAGTGGTGTGTGCACTAGGTGTAATATGGGGGCTGTGTATAGTGTAATATAGTGGTGTGTGCACTGGGTGTAATATGGGGGCTGTATATAGTGTAATATAGTGGTGTGTGCACTAGGTGTAATATGGGGGCTGTGTAATATAGTGGTGTGTGCACTGGGTGTAATATGGGGGCTGTGTATAGTGTAATATAGTGGTGTGTGCACTGGGTGTAATATGGGGGGGCTGTATATAGTGTAATATAGTAGTGGGTGTAATAGGGGGTGCTGTATATAGTACAATATAGTGGTGTGTGCACTGGGTGTAATATGGGGGCTGTGTATAGTGTAATATAGTGGTGTGTGCACTGGGTGTAATATGGGGGCTGTGTATAGTGTAATATAGTGGTGTGTGCACTGGGTGTAATATGGGGGCTGTATATAGTGTAATATAGTGGTGTGTGCACTGGGTGTAATATGGGGGCTGTATATAGTGTAATATAGTGGTGTGTGCACTGGGTGTAATATGGGGGCTGTATATAGTGTAATATAGCAGTGTGTGCACTGGGTGTAATATGGGGGCTGTATATAGTGTAATATAGCGGTGTGTGCACTAGGTGTAATATGGGGGCTGTATATAGTGTAATATAGTGGTGTGTGCACTAGGTGTAATATGGGGGCTGTATATAGTGTAATATAGCAGTGTGTGCACTGGGTGTAATATGGGGGCTGTATATAGTGTAATATAGTGGTGTGTGCACTGGGTGTAATATGGGGGCTGTATATAGTGTAATATAGTGGTGTGTGCACTGGGTGTAATATGGGGGCTGTATATAGTGTAATATAGTGGTGTGTGCACTGGGTGTAATATGGGGGCTGTATATAGTGTAATATAGCAGTGTGTGCACTGGGTGTAATATGGGGGCTGTATATAGTGTAATATAGCGGTGTGTGCACTGGGTGTAATATGGGGGCTGTATATAGTGTAATATAGTAGTGTGTGCACTGGGTGTAATATGGGTGCTGTGTATAGTGTAATATAGTAGTGTGTGCACTGGGTGTAATATGGGGGCTGTGTATAGTGTAATATAGTAGTGTGTGCACTGGGTGTAATATGGGGGCTGTATATAGTGTAATATAGTGATGTATGCACTGGGTGTAATATGGGGGCTGTATATAGTGTAATATAGTGGTGTGTGCACTAGGTGTAATATGGGGGCTGTATATAGTGTAATATAGTAGTGTGTGCACTGGGTGTAATATGGGGGCTGTATATAGTGTAATATAGCGGTGTGTGCACTGGGTGTAATATGGGGGCTGTATATAGTGTAATATAGTGGTGTGTGCACTGGGTGTAATATGGGGGCTGTATATAGTGTAATATAGTGGTGTGTGCACTGGGTGTAATATGGGGGCTGTATATAGTGTAATATAGTGGTGTGTGCACTGGGTGTAATATGGGGGTGCTGTATATAGTGTAATATAGTGGTGTGTGCACTAGGTGTAATATGGGGGGCTGTATATAGTGTAATATAGCAGTGTGTGCACTGGGTGTAATATGGGGGTGCTGTATATAGTGTAATATAGTGGTGTGTGCACTGGGTGTAATATGGGGGCTGTATATAGTGTAATATAGTGGTGTGTGCACTGGGTGTAATATGGGGGGCTGTGTATAGTGTAATATAGTAGTGTGTGCACTGGGTGTAATATGGGGGCTGTATATAGTGTAATATAGTGGTGTGTGCACTGGGTGTAATATGGGGGCTGTATATAGTGTAATATAGTGGTGTGTGCACTGGGTGTAATATGGGGGTGCTGTATATAGTGTAATATAGTAGTGGGTGTAATATAGTGGTGTGTGCACTGGGTGTAAAATGGGGGCTGTATATAGTGTAATATAGTGGTGTGTGCAATGGGTGTAATATGGGGGCTGTATATAGTGTAATATAGTAGTGTGTGCACTGGGTGTAATATGGGTGCTGTGTATAGTGTAATATAGTAGTGTGTGCACTGGGTGTAATATGGGGGCTGTGTATAGTGTAATATAGTAGTGTGTGCACTGGGTTTAATATGGGGGCTGTATATAGTGTAATATAGCAGTGTGTGCACTGGGTGTAATATGGGGGCTGTATATAGTGTAATATAGTGGTGTGTGCACTGGGTGTAATATGGGGGTGCTGTATATAGTGTAATATAGTGGTGTGTGCACTGGGTGTAATATGGGGGCTGTATATAGTGTAATATAGTGGTGTGTGCACTGGGTGTAATATGGGGGCTGTATATAGTGTAATATAGTGGTGTGTGCACTGGGTGTAATATGGGGGTGCTGTATATAGTGTAATATAGTAGTGTGTGCACTAGGTGTAATATGGGGGGCTGTATATAGTGTAATATAGCAGTGTGTGCACTGGGTGTAATATGGGGGCTGTATATAGTGTAATATAGTGGTGTGTGCACTGGGTGTAATATGGGGGTGCTGTATATAGTGTAATATAGTGGTGTGTGCACTGGGTGTAATATGGGGGCTGTATATAGTGTAATATAGTGGTGTGTGCACTGGGTGTAATATGGGGGCTGTATATAGTGTAATATAGTGGTGTGTGCACTGGGTGTAATATGGGGGTGCTGTATATAGTGTAATATAGTAGTGGGTGTAATATGGGGGCTGTATATAGTGTAATATAGTGGTGTGTGCACTGGGTGTAATATGGGGGCTGTATATAGTGTAATATAGTAGTGTGTGCACTAGGTGTAATATGGGGGTGCTGTATATAGTGTAATATAGCAGTGTGTGCACTGGGTGTAATATGGGGGCTGTATATAGTGTAATATAGTGGTGTGTGCACTGGGTGTAATATGGGGGGCTGTGTATAGTGTAATATAGTAGTGTGTGCACTAGGTGTAATATGGGGGTGCTGTATATAGTGTAATATAGCAGTGTGTGCACTGGGTGTAATATGGGGGCTGTATATAGTGTAATATAGTGGTGTGTGCACTGGGTGTAATATGGGGGCTGTATATAGTGTAATATAGTGGTGTGTGCACTGGGTGTAATATGGGGGCTGTATATAGTGTAATATAGTGGTGTGTGCACTGGGTGTAATATGGGGGCTGTATATAGTGTAATATAGTAGTGTGTGCACTGGGTGTAATATGGGGGCTGTATATAGTGTAATATAGCAGTGTGTGCACTGGGTGTAATATGGGGGCTGTATATAGTGTAATATAGTAGTGTGTGCACTGGGTGTAATATGGGGGCTGTATATAGTGTAATATAGTGGTGTGTGCACTGGGTGTAATATGGGGGTGCTGTATATAGTGTAATATAGTGGTGTGTGCACTGGGTGTAATATGGGGGCTGTATATAGTGTAATATAGTAGTGTGTGCACTGGGTGTAATATGGGGGCTGTATATAGTGTAATATAGTGGTGTGTGCACTGGGTGTAATATGGGGGCTGTGTATAGTGTAATATAGTGGTGTGTGCACTGGGTGTAATACGGGGGCTGTATGTAGTGTAATATAGCAGTGTGTGCACTGGGTGTAATATGGGGGCTGTATATAGTGTAATATAGCAGTGTGTGCACTGGGTGTAATATGGGGGCTGTATATAGTGTAATATAGTAGTGTGTGCACTGGGTGTAATATGGGGGCTGTATATAGTGTAATATAGTGGTGTGTGCACTGGGTGTAATATGGGGGTGCTGTATATAGTGTAATATAGTGGTGTGTGCACTGGGTGTAATATGGGGGCTGTGTATAGTGTAATATAGTAGTGTGTGCACTGGGTGTAATATGGGGGCTGTATATAGTGTAATATAGTGGTGTGTGCACTGGGTGTAATATGGGGGCTGTATATAGTGTAATATAGCAGTGTGTGCACTGGGTGTAATATGGGGGCTGTATATAGTGTAATATAGCAGTGTGTGCACTGGGTGTAATATGGGGGCTGTATATAGTGTAATATAGCAGTGTGTGCACTGGGTGTAATATGGGGGCTGTATATAGAGTAATATAGTAGTGTGTGCACTAGGTGTAATATGGGGGCTGTATATAGTGTAATATAGTGGTGTGTGCACTGGGTGTAATATGGGGGCTGTATATAGTGTAATATAGTAGTGTGTGCACTAGGTGTAATATGGGGGCTGTATATAGTGTAATATAGTAGTGTGTGCACTGGGTGTAATATGGGGGCTGTATATAGTGTAATATAGCAGTGTGTGCACTGGGTGTAATATGGGGGCTGTATATAGTGTAATATAGCGGTGTGTGCACTGGGTGTAATATGGGGGCTGTATATAGTGTAATATAGTAGTGTGTGCACTAGGTGTAATATGGGGGCTGTATATAGTGTAATATAGTAGTGTGTGCACTGGGTGTAATATGGGGGCTGTATATAGTGTAATATAGCAGTGTGTGCACTGGGTGTAATATGGGGGCTGTATATAGTGTAATATAGCAGTGTGTGCACTGGGTGTAATATGGGGCTGTATATAGTGTAATATAGCAGTGTGTGCACTGGGTGTAATATGGGGGGCTGTGTATAGTGTAATATAGTGGTGTGTGCACTGGGTGTAATATGGGGGCTGTATATAGTGTAATATAGTGGTGTGTGCACTGGGTGTAATATGGGTGCTGTATATAGTGTAATATAGTGGTGTGTGCACTGGGTGTAATATGGGGGCTGTGTATAGTGTAATATAGTGGTGTGTGCACTGGGTGTAATATGGGGGCTGTGTATAGTGTAATATAGTAGTGTGTGCACTGGGTGTAATACGGGGGCTGTATATAGTGTAATATAGTGGTGTGTGCACTAGGTGTAATATGGGGGCTGTATATAGTGTAATATAGTAGTGTGTGCACTGGGTGTAATATGGGGGCTGTATATAGTGTAATATAGTAGTGTGTGCACTGGGTGTAATATGGGGGCTGTATATAGTGTAATATAGTAGTGTGTGCACTGGTTGTAATATGGGGGGCTGTGTATAGTGTAATATAGCAGTGTGTGCACTAGGTGTAATATGGGGGCTGTATATAGTGTAATATAGTGGTGTGTGCACTAGGTGTAATATGGGGGCTGTATATAGTGTAATATAGTAGTGTGTGCACTTGGTGTAATATGGGGGCTGTATATAGTGTAATATAGTGGTGTGTGCACTGGGTGTAATATGGGGGCTGTATATAGTGTAATATAGTGGTGTGTGCACTGGGTGTAATATGGGGGCTGTATATAGTGTAATATAGTGGTGTGTGCACTGGGTGTAATATGGGGGCTGTATATAGTGTAATATAGTAGTGTGTGCACTAGGTGTAATATGGGGGCTGTATATAGTGTAATATAGTAGTGTGTAATATGGGGGCTGTATATAGTACAATATAGTGGTGTGTGCACTGGGTGTAATATGGGGGCTGTATATAGTGTAATATAGTGGTGTGTGCAATGGGTGTAATATGGGGGCTGTATATAGTGTAATATAGTGGTGTGTGCACTGGGTGTAATATGGGGGCTGTATATAGTGTAATATAGTAGTGTGTGCACTAGGTGTAATATGGGGGCTGTATATAGTGTAATATAGCAGTGTGTGCACTGGGTGTAATATGGGGGCTGTATATAGTGTAATATAGTAGTGTGTGCACTAGGTGTAATATGGGGGCTGTGTAATATAGTGGTGTGTGCACTGGGTGTAATATGGGGGCTGTATATAGTGTAATATAGTGGTGTGTGCACTGGGTGTAATATGGGGGCTGTATATAGTGTAATATAGTAGTGTGTGCAATGGGTGTAATATGGGGGCTGTATATAGTGTAATATAGTGGTGTGTGCACTGGGTGTAATATGGGGGCTGTATATAGTGTAATATAGTGGTGTGTGCACTGGGTGTAATATGGGGGCTGTATATAGTGTAATATAGTAGTGTGTGCACTGGGTGTAATATGGGTGCTGTATATAGTGTAATATAGTGGTGTGTGCACTGGGTGTAATATGGGGGCTGTATATAGTGTAATATAGCGGTGTGTGCACTGGGTGTAATATGGGGGCTGTATATAGTGTAATATAGCGGTGTGTGCACTGGGTGTAATATGGGGGCTGTATATAGTGTAATATAGTAGTGTGTGCACTAGGTGTAATATGGGGGCTGTATATAGTGTAATATAGTAGTGTGTGCACTAGGTGTAATATGGGGGCTGTATATAGTGTAATATAGCAGTGTGTGCACTGGGTGTAATATGGGGGCTGTATATAGTGTAATATAGCGGTGTGTGCACTGGGTGTAATATGGGGGCTGTGTATAGTGTAATATAGTGGTGTGTGCACTAGGTGTAATATGGGGGCTGTATATAGTGTAATATAGTAGTGTGTGCACTGGGTGTAATATGGGGGCTGTGTATAGTGTAATATAGTAGTGTGTGCACTAGGTGTAATATGGGGGTGCTGTATATAGTGTAATATAGCAGTGTGTGCACTGGGTGTAATATGGGGGCTGTATATAGTGTAATATAGTAGTGTGTGCACTGGGTGTAATATGGGGGCTGTATATAGTGTAATATAGCAGTGTGTGCACTGGGTGTAATATGGGGGCTGTATATAGTGTAATATAGTGGTGTGTGCACTGGGTGTAATATGGGGGCTGTATATAGTGTAATATAGTAGTGTGTGCACTGGGTGTAATATGGGGGCTGTGTATAGTGTAATATAGTGGTGTGTGCACTGGGTGTAATATGGGGGGCTGTATATAGTGTAATATAGTGGTGTGTGCACTGGGTGTAATATGGGGGCTGTATATAGTGTAATATAGTAGTGCGTGCACAGGTGTAATATGGGGGGCTGTGTATAGTGTAATATAGTGGTGTGTGCACTGGGTGTAATATGGGGGCTGTGTATAGTGTAATATAGTGGTGTGTGCACTAGGTGTAATATGGGGGCTGTATATAGTGTATTATAGTAGTGTGTGCACTGGGTGTAATATGGGGGGCTGTGTATTGTAATATAGTGGTGTGTAATCTTGGGGGGGCTGTGTCTAATATAATGGTGTGTGTCAGGGTTGCCTACTCTTCCGCATTCAGTGGGAGGGCTAGTGTGAATCCTAAAGCCCTGTGCACATGGATCTGCGGCGCCCTGTACGGGAAGCAGATGGGCAGCTGACATCTGCCGACGTCAGCTGCCGGCCACCTGTGTCGCCAGCGAATTACCATGGGAAGGCCCATGAAACGCTGGGCGTTCCCATGGGCGCGACCACGGGCCATCACCCCATCCTTCTTAGATGGACAAAACCATGTGCACTGCGGGTGAGGCAGGTGTTACTTATGCAGAGATAATTAGATTTGGGTGGGGTTTTACACCTGCCTCACTTGCAGTGCACATGGTTTTGTCCATCTAAGAAGGATTTTGTCAAAAAGAGTGAACTAGAATAAGGGCCTCAGTTCCTGCTGGAGCCTGCTGAAAAATAGCCCTGGGTATCGGAATCCTGTGATTTGGCCCCAAAGTTGCAAGGATTTGAATTCCGGAATCAGAGTTTCCAATCCCAGGATTTGGGATTTACACTGCGCATGCGCAATGTAATGCTTGGTAGCATCTGAGCACTCACTCGGACACTGCCCGGCTGCTGCGGCTCTGCTCTGATGCGGTCAGAGGTCACACTGCGTGTCACTGTGCAACACGCTGGCTGCACCCCCGCTCTCCAAATCAGGTCCCTCTTCAGTTCAGGCCTCACCCGCCCGCTCCTAGCCACGTAAATAAATGTGCGGGGCGGGCAGTTTAGAGGGCAGGGGCATTTTATTTTAAGCATTTTTCAATCCCAAAAAATGTCCCGGGATTTGCATCCCTAACCAGGGTGTTAAGCTGGGTACACATATGTACAATTTCATTTTTCTTGCGACCGTTCGTTCGACCGAATACACGTTCGACCGTCCAAAACATACGACCGTTCTGCGCGTACACATATGTACAATTTTCCTTGCGACGTCCGATGTACTCCCGTCCAAACAATCGCAAGAAGAAGTATATGAGAGACCCTGTAACCCTTTGCCTGCTGTTTTAACTAATGTGGGTTTAATGCCTCACTGCCCAACACTTTAGAGGCATCACTTTAAGACATTAATCAATGTTGAAGTTTTAATAGTGTATTATGGTGCCCTGCAAAGAGCTTCCAGCACACTCTATTAAAACTTCAACATTGATTAATGTCTTAAAGTGATGCCTCTAAAGTGTTGGGCAGTGAGGCATTAAACCCACATTAGTTAAAACAGCAGGCAAAGGGTTACAGGGTCTCTCATAACGCAGCATACCACCGTGCTTTGTCAAACTGTCAAGCATATCGATCGAACATGCGTACACACTTCACTTTTGTTCCGATATGGAGCCGTCCTGTCGGATGAAATATTAAGCAGCAAAGAACCTTCGACCGACCGACCGTGGACGGCCAAGAGCGTTTTTGGCCGTTTATCGATCGCACAGCAGCAATTGGGACAGCGTACACACCTATACAATCGAACGGCCGTTTGCCCCCAGATTGGAAGAACGGCCCGACGATTGTATATATGTGTACCCAGCTTTAGATTTGTGCTCAGTACAACAGAGCAACTTTGGGATGCAGGGAAGGAAGGTTCACAGCATGACGCTGCAGCCGACACATCTGCCACAACTGTGTGTTGCTATTATGTCACCATGGGCCAGAGCAGGGGTTCCCAATCTTTTTCTAATCACGGCACCCTAGAGTATCAGAATTTTTCCAAGACACCCCTAGGCCCCCAAAAATATATATCAAATTAAGTAGATTGTGTTTGTGTGCTTCTTAGGTTCAGTTATGTGGTAACGGGCATGATTTGGTTCTGATTGTACACATTTTATGATTGGCAGCCATCAGCACTGTTTTTTTCCAGAAATAATTGATCATAAATAATTTGAATTGGTCCTGGACGACCAACCCGAGGCACCCCTGCAAGTGTCCCGAGGCACCCCAGGGAGCCTAGGCGCACAGTTTGGAAACCACTGGGCTAGAGGAATGTTTCCCTCCCCCTGCTGTAACCTGTTCTGGGGTAGAGTAAGGTCCTGCTAATAAGTTTTTACTGAGTATCACAGCTCTATTCTCCCCCCACATAGCCATTCCCAGCATACTTTCACTTTCATCTCCTGTCTCTGGCTGCAGACGTTACTGCTCAGCCCCTCCCTCTGCCCTGCTCTGTATCATCAGAAAGTTTCATTTCTTCCTGTTTCCCAGAATGGCGTCTGCAGACATGGAAGCTGAGCTGCTCCATCTGCCTGAGCACTTATACCGACCCCGTGTCCCTGACATGTGGCCACATCTTCTGCCAGGACTGCATTGTGCGGGTGCTGGATACACAGGAGGGGGCCGGGGGCTATTCCTGTCCGGAGTGCAGAGCAGAGTATCAGGAATGTCCGGCACTGGAGAAAAACAGGAAGCTGAGTAACATTGTGGAGAGATTCCTAGGTAGCGAGCCAGACCCGGAGGAGACCCCGACCTTCTGTACTTACTGTGACACTCCTGTGCCAGCGGCTAAAACATGTCTGCTGTGTGACGCTTCATTCTGTGACAAACACCTGAGCAAACACAGTAAAGGTGCCCACACACTAGAAAGATCTGTGATCTTAAGATGTCCCTTGAACTCCCTCTGCCCAACACAGAAGATTTCGTTCAAAAGAGTACATTTTGACAAAAGATTTATCTTAAGATTTCAGAAAAATTATAATAATGGGCTTGGCTATGCAGAAGGTAATGGGCTGGGCTATGTAGAAGGTATAATAGTGGCTGTGATGGCAATTACACAATACTCCCCACACCGTAATGCCCATTACACATTATGCCCCACGAGCCGCTGCCGTACAACTGATGTCGTTTACTAATATGCCCCCACAGTGCCACAGATATGGCCCCCACAGTGCCACAGATATGGCCCCCACAGTGCCACAGATATGGCCCCCACAGTGCCACAGATATGGCCCCCACAGTGCCACAGATATGGCCCCCACAGTGCCACAGATATGCCCTGCTATCTATGCATACCTGTGCTCAGTCCCCGCTGTCTCCTGCCGGGTCCCGCAACTGCCTTCCCTGCTACCTCTCTTGCCGGGGCACACGCCGCTTCACTTGGCGCTTCTCCTGCTGGGTCCCCGCCGGCTCTGGCAGGTGTCCGGCTGTCAGCTGCCGGGGGAACACAGCTTCCGGCTTTACATGCCGCGTCCAAGCCACGCCCCCAACACATGACCAGAAATTGGTCAGAAGATTTGCATATCTTCCCTGCAGTAGGGAAGATGAGCCGACGCCGCAGAAGACACACGGGGACGCGCATCGGAAGGTAAGTATAAAAAATACTAAAAGATGTGCACACACAAATCGAACGATTAATCGTCCAAACGAGCAAAAACAATGAAATCGGACGATTAATCGTTCTAGCGTGTGGGCACCTTAAGTCTGCTGAACATGTTTTATCTGAACCCACTGATTCCTTTGAGGGCAGTAAATGCTTAGTACACAAGGAGACGGTGAAGTATTACTGATATGAGGACTCCGCTGCTATCTGTATATCCTGCTGGGTGGCTGGAGACCACCGGGGACACCACGTGGAACTTCTGACTGTGGCCTCTGAGAAGAAAAAAGAGACACTGAGATCTGTCACTGAGACCCTGAAGTCTGAGAGAGAGGAAACTGAGAGGAGAGTGCAGTGTCTGCAGGATCACAGGACAGGGGAGAAGGAGAGAGCTGCCAGGGTCACTGAGAGAGTCACTGATCTGTTTAGGGACATCAGGAAGAAGTTAGACACCCTGGAGAGGGAGGTCCTGGATGAGATCTCCAGACAGGAAGAGCAGATGTCTCTCTCAGTCTCTGATCTGATCACACAGCTGGAGACACAGAAGGATGAGCTGGCCAGGAAGATTAGTAGCATTGAGGAGATGATTTGTAACATCACTGATCCATTAACTGTCCTGAAGGAGGAACCAGGAGGTGATGTCATCAGTCACATGAGCTGTGATGTCACCAGTGATGTAAATGTGGCTGGATGTGTGGATGAGGGAATAATCTCAGAGATGTTACACAAGGGATTTTCCCTTTTGACTGATAGTCTGACGGATCTACAGATAAAGAGACAGTTCTCAGTGATGGAGAAAGCAGACATATTACTGGACTAGGTGATTCATCGCGCCCTACGGGCGCTCTTCACACCGTCGTAAGGGGCTGCGCCCCCTTAATTTGTGAACATTTGCATATGACAAAGATGGTTAGAATTGTATGAAAGATGCCTGTATTGCAACTTGAGTTATAGGTGAAATGTGTTAAATAGAGAGCATATGATGTGGAAGGGGGTGTGTATTGTTTTGTTTAATTAAAAAGCGGTTACAGAGTAAGATGTACATTGATAGTGTGGATGGTACAGTGACATTTGTGAGTGTGGGGGGGGGGCTGTGTGTGCATGTTGTTTAGGTGTGTGTGTGTGTGTGCAATAGTATAGTAGGGTGTTTCTGAGTCAGCGGCTCCCCACTGGCGGAGGTCACGACACAGGAAAACAGGAGGCTGGGTAGTGATAGGGGTGTGTGGGCATAAGGGGGACTAAAGAGGAGGGTGGGAGATACTGTGCAGCTTCTGCCAGTGGGTGAGGGTCCAGCGTGGCAGTACAGGATGGTGGCCCTTAGTCAGTGTCTCCTCCTACTGGGTGGGAGTTCGGGTGCATGAGAGCAGGAGGCTGGGCTATGAGGCATTATAGGGGCATGTGGGCAAAACAGCGTCAGCGACTCCCCAGTGGTGGAAGTTACGGTTCAGGAGAGCAGGAAGCTGGGTAGTGATAGGGGTGTGTGAGTATACGGGGGACTAAAGAGGGGCTTAGGGGTGCTGCCGTGGGTGGATGCCGTGAATTGCGGGAGGGGGGGGGGTCGCAGTGAATCGCGGGGGGTTGCCGCAATGACAGGAGGGGGGGGTCAGGGGTGGGGAATCGCGGTAGGGGGGTTGTGGGGGGCACCGTGAACAGCGGGACGGGGGGCCCGGGGGGTTGGCGCGAATCGTGGGAGGGGGGGTCGCGATTCACACCGCGCCACGACCTGTGTTGGTACGTCATCAACCCGGCAAATACCCAGGTCGCGGATGCGTTGTGAAAGGGGTATAACTTCCACGCATAACCTTACATAAAAAGGTCGACATGGTGAAAATATTTTTTGGGGTGCCTATGTTGATTTATGTTAACATGTTCATTGTACCACTTCCCCTTGCAAGGACTCGCTTCGGTCACCATGAGATGGTTGGGTATGAAAAAAACCTTTTTGAAAGAATCTTTTTAAAAACCATGGCAACTTTTTTCATGTTGACCTTTGGCAGGCCAACCTAAAGTCCCTATCGACCTATAGTCCATGTCAACCTTTAATAGGTGTCGACCTATGTCCTGTTGACCTAGTGTATGTCGACCGAATATAGGTCGACCCAAAGACCGTATCCCCTTTCCTACAGCACGGATGTGACCAAAGGCTCCCATACTGTAAGTAGAAATCTCACATACACTTTTACTGATATCTGTAGATCTGGTAATTCATAGAATAAATCCTAGAGACTGTCCTAATGGTTCCCAGCGCAGGAAGTGCCTAGAAACTGGTTCCTCTGGAGCCATCAAGCTCACACAGTCTATGGTGTTTCTCATAGTCAGCAAGGCCGGAGCCATAAGATAGTGCCGATTAGGAGAAGGTGTTACGGGTCTCAGACAACTCTGCTGAAAGTAGAACAATATGCCGGAACATTAATCTCATCCGAAGGGTGTAATATTATGTAATACAGGGGTTTTCCATATTGTATGGGGCGGGTATTAAGGGAAATGAATACTCTGTATAATCTATTGAAGCCGGACTACGCTCCCAGGTACTCACTTTTATTCAATAAACTAGTAAGCCCGTAAATATGGCGGCTTCTGCAGTGTACTTTCACTTTGAGCTGTGACAGTTTTTACTTTCACTTTGAGCGGTGACCGTTTTTAGACCACAAACTCTCCACCCCACCCCCAGTCCCTGTGCGGCATACAGTAACATCCGCAGCCACTCTCTGCCACACATCTCCAGCTACCGCATAGATAATAATCCCATATGCACTAACATACGCGATTATTATCACAAAGGGCAGCTCTTGCGCCTAGAGCTGCCCTTTGAGATGCACCCGGCAATGTTTGAGCAGGTCGCCGGCGGCTCTCCCCCCATCTCCTGCCCGGCAGTCCGCTGCTCAGACGGCTGCAGGGGCTTCTGGGCTCCACCTCCTCCTCCCTGCACCTGGAAGAGGTGCTGGGAGGAGGAGGTCACGATTCGCCAGCCATTCGCAGATCAATACTCAAATCCTGGAACAGCGAAGAGACTTTGGGCCTGATTCAGTATCGCTTGCTAAGATGCGGATGTTAGCGAGCGGCTTAATGCTGCCCGGCCGAACCTCGCCCCCCCCCTTTCCCTGCCACTGAATCCCCTCGGTAGCATGCGAGTGGATATGTACACCGCTTATAAATCCATTGCATGCTAGTGTAGGGGGGGATCATTTGGTGATCGGCAAACATCTAATGATTTTTCCCCGTTCGCAAACAAAAGTCAGTGTAGGCTTATATTGTAATACTAGGTGATTCATCGCGCCCTACGGGCGCTCTTCACACCGGCGAAAGTGGCTGTGCCCCCTTAATTTGTGAACGTTTGTATTGTGAGAAATATGGTTAGAATTGTATAGAACAGGAGGCAGGGCAGTCATAGAGGTGTGTGGGCATGAGGGGTACTGTAGTAAAGGTTTTTGCCTGTTGCAGAGTAGGGATGGGCATTGGTGCACATGCCATCGATGGTTGGCATTGATGGCGATTTTGCACCCTGCCATCGATAGTAGTAAAATATTACTTGGATAACCATCGATTGTTGTAGCTATCGATGGTCAACCATTATATCTGACTAAATAGGGCGTGGGACAATCAGAACTCGGTGGCGGGACTGTCGGGTGTGGGGGCAGAGCTATGCTCCGTGTCCCGGCACCATAAAAAAATTGAAACTTGATCGGTTCTCCTTTTCCATCGATGTAGGGAAACCATCTGGTCCTCCCACATCGATGGCAAAAGTATTCAACATCGGCCATAAACCATCGATGATTTGAAATAATTGATGGTCGATGGGCATCCCTAGAACTGGAGGAGGGTGGGGGACAGTATGCAGCTCCCGGCAGTGGGTGAGCGTCTCCTCCCACTGGGAGGGAGTAAGGGGGTGCATGAGAGTTGTGGCGCTGATTCAGAGGACCGTGGGGACACTTCTGGCAGTGGGGGAACCTGCAGCGTGGCAGCCAGGGCTGGATTTCCCACCTAGGAGCGGCACCTGCTTGTGGCGGTACAGGCGGTAGGGGTCCGCTGGGGGGTGGAATTGCTGGAAGCGGATCAGGGGGGTCTGCAAATTGCGGAGGGGGGGGGCGCGGGGTGTGCCATGAATCGTGGGAGGGGGGGCCCCCGAATTTCAGGAGGGGGGGTCGCTGGGGTACCGGGAATCGCGAGAGGGGGGGCACCAATCGCGGGGGGGCACCACGAATCGCTGGAGGGAGGAGGGGGGGGGGGGTGTCCATGAGTCGCGTGAGGGGGGTTGCGGGGCCAGGGGTGGGGTGCTGGCAGAGGGGGGGGGGTGGTTGCGGGCAGACCTGCCGCTCACCTGGTGGCTGTGGAGTAGCAGTGGGTAAATACTGGCTGCATTATTTTTACACTGCAAATCAGATTTCAGTTTCAACGCACCCCACCCAAATTTAACTCTCTCTGCACATGTTACATCTGCCCCACCTGCAGTGCACATGGTTTTGCCCATTTTGAGAACAAATTTGTACTGCGATCAAATCTGAATAAGGGTCATAGTCAGGATTTTACTGCATGTACAGAAGACACAGGGGTTCAATAATGACCAGTGGGAGTGCAAATTGTTAATCAGTTAATGTGCACCCAGTTTAAAATCCATATGGTTAAAAAAAAAAAAAAATACCAACAATTTGATTTTTGTCTGTTTTTCAGCATTTGGGAGCACATGGTTGATTTACATTTGCAGATCCAGGGGTTCAGCTGCGGCACAGTTCAAAATTCAAATAGGGGAATAACTGCCATTCCAATCCGACTCACTGGCAGTGGGTGTGGCTCCCCTGTTTGATTTTTGATCTGTGCTGCAGCCCCACCCCTGGTTGATTGTCATTTGCTCTCAGACACTATCAGATTTTTGCTTCTTCCAGACAGATTGAACAGATAAATCTCAGGCTGGGGACACACCTATAGATTTATCTGTCTGGTGGGAACAAAAATGTACGGAGCAGTGTCGGACTGGGGTTTGAAGGGCCCACCAGGGAAATGCAATTAGAGGCACACTAAGGGGTGTGGCCAGCCATTATAAGAGCTGCATAGTGGCTATTCCATGCTCTCATCATCTCACGAATTGAGTATTGCAATATTTTCCTTATTGGCCTTCCCCCAATACAGACTCTCACCACTACAGTCCATCATGAAAGCAGCTGCAAGGCTAATCTTCCTAGCCAGACTGTCATCATCTGCAAAGCTACTCTGTCAGTCACTTCATTGGTTACCTGTATTCTACCGTATCTCTTGTATATTTGGCTACATCTGTCACTCAAAGTGTGTGAGTGTGTCTCTAACGCTGGGTGGAGCCTCTGACTCACATGACAGAGAACCAGCCCAGTGAGCCCACAGTGCCAGACGCCCTCTGCCTCCCCATGTTACCCAGAAAAGACACAGCTACTCACCAGACACACCAGGTGAGCGCCCCCCATCCCGCGATTCGTGGCCCCCCCGCGACCCCCCCCCCTCCCGCGATTCGTGGCCCCCCGCGCCCCCCCCTCCCACGATTCGCCCCCCCTCCCGTGAATTACGCCCCCCCCTCCCACGATTCACATCATCCTCGCGCACCCCCCCCCCGCAATTCGCAACCCCCCTTGCGCGATTCACGCCCCCCTCCCGCGCTTTGCGGACCCCCTCCCGCGATTTCGCAGACACCTGCGCCCCTCCCTCCCTTGATTCACGGCCCCTCCCGCAATTCACGGCACCCCTAAGCCCCTCTTTAGTCCCCCTATGCTCACACACCCCTATCACTATCCAGCTTCCTGCTCTCCTGAACCGTAACTTCCACCACTGGGGAGTCGCTGACGCTGTGTTGCCCACATACCCCTATCATGCCTCATAGCCCAGCTTCCTGCTCTCATGCACCCTAACTCCCACCCAGTAGGAGGAGACACTAACTCAGGGCCACTGTCCTGTACTGCCACGCTGGACCCTCACCCACTGGCAGAAGCTGCACAGTGTCCCCCACCCTCCTCTTTAGTCCCCCTTATGCCCACACACCCCTATCACTACCCAGCTTCCTGCTCTCCTGAACCATAACTTGTACCACTGGGGAGTCGCTGACGCTGTGTTGCCCACATACCCCTATCATGCCTCATAGCCCAGCCTCCTGCTCTCATGCACCCTAACTCCCACCCAGTAGGAGGAGACACTGACTCAGGGCCACTGTCCTGTCCCCCACCCTCCTCTTTAGTCCCCCTTATGCCCACACACCCCTATCACTACCCAGCCTCCTGTTTTCCTGTGTCGTGACCTCCGCCAGTGGGGAGCCGCTGACTCAAAAACACCCTACTATACTATTGCACACACACACACACAGCATGCGCACCCCCCACACACACACCCACAAATGTCACTGTACCCTCCACACTATCAATGTACATCTTACTCTGTAACCGCTTTTTAATTAAACAAAAACATGTAACATATACATGCTTGTATATGTATTAAAGTATGAGAAAATAAGTTATAAGCAGTTTCCACTTCAGAAATGGTACTGTGTGATGGACTTTTTCACAAATATGGCGATGCTGACTGAGCAACCAAAATGTATATGTTGCTCAGAAACTGTTTAAAACAATGTGGTATAGACTCATATATATGAAATAACTGTGGCCAATGACAGACTCTGCCATATATGTGTTTTAGTGTATATTATTTGACAAAAGACATTGGTGGCAGTGGAATGTACTGTTTATCACATAGACTCTGGTTTAAACAGGGCTTGTACTTGTGCTGCCCCCTCAGTGAACCCTGCAGCTAGCCATCAATCAAAAGTGCTTAGTGAGTGTCCCCGAGGACACTAAATGTGCGGGAAACAGTGTGCCGCGAGACCTGAGCGGGAGAACAGCTGTTCTCGAGGCACATCAGCTGACTTGCAGCAGGAGTATAAAAAACAGCTGTCAGAGATCTGACAGCAGATTGCTGTTCCCTCTCTCCAAGTGCTCACCCTGGAGCCAGCCTGAGCAGCGCTGTAAACATTGAGCTGTAACATGGCGATGGCTGGGCTCCAGGAATAGAGTTAGGGAGAGAGCTTATATGTGAGCGGGGCGTGAGCTTAGTAACCCTGAGAACCCGTAAAGCTGCAGCCCCTTCCTAGAAGCTTCAGCCGCGCTGACCCGTGTGACACAGCCACAAGACAGCAGCCAAGCGGAGAAAGGACAGCGCTGCCACTCAAGTCGCCCCTCTACCCCGCAAAAGCTACCACAGAAACGCAAGTACCCCTCCACACCCTGGGATCACTTCAGCCATTGGCGATACCCAGCGGGAGACGGGAGGGGGAGCGGAGAGGCCACCAGCGGTACTCACCATTGAAATAAGAAGTGAGCCGCGCTGACAGTGCCTCACCGCCGGAGAAGTCGGGAAGCGCCCTGTGAGGGAAACGCCGCTGCCAGACCACCGCACGCAGCAACAAGCCAGAGGGGAGTGTGCTCGCCTGCCACCAGAGACGCCGCTGACAGGAGAGCCTCGCACTGTCTGAAGAAGCGCTGACAGCGCGTCACCCACGATAGCCGCGCTGCACCAAGCCGCCCAGCACGCTGCCCCCTCACCATCCATTGGACGCAGCTGACTAAAGGGGGACGGCGTCAACCAGCCACCGCCCACCATTACACTCAGGAGCCGGAGGCGCTGCTGGGTGAAGCCGGAAAACGCCGCCCAGCATAGAGAGAGAGCTGCCCCTGTCACGCCCCCTCTACACCCTGGTGCTGCCCGTATCATAGGCAGTCACCAGCGGGAGACGGGAGGAGAGGCGCTGACAGGTGGGGAAGCCGCCGCCCACCGGCTCACCACCAGAAGGAGGAAAGTGCCGCCCAGTCAGAGCTGACGGCCAGCCCCAATCACGCCCCTCTACACCCTGGTATCACCAGCGGGAGACGGGAGGAGGCGTGTGGGGGAGGAGCAAGGCCAGAGACGCTGCTACAAGTCACCAGGGAGACGCTGCCCGTCATCCAAGGCCGCCGCCTACCGCTGCAAAGAGAGACTGAGAGCCGCCCCCACACCAGCACTGTCCAGTAAGCGTCACCTCTCAGCAGCCCACCGGAGAGCTGACAAGTGAAGCACCGCCCCACTGTTGCCGCCCCTACTAGCACCAGCAACACTAAGGTCCAGATGCACCCCTCCACACCCAGGGGCTGTTTGTATTAACAGCAGCACCCTGCGGGAGACGGGAGGTGGGGCAACTGAGTGACAGGCAGTCACTGGGGCTAAGAAAAAAGGCAGGCAGATCCAAGACATTAAAGCTGGAAGAGAAGGAGGAAGATAGAAAGAGGGACAGTTTACCAAGCGAGGAGATAAAGCAGGAAAGGGAGGACAGAGAGAGAGAGAGACAGTTGCCCAGATAGACAATTAAAGCTGCCAGAAAGGGTGAGCTAACCTTCTTTATGCACTATAACACCACAGGAACCCCAGACATTTATGTTAGCTCTATTTAAAGACAGCAGCTGTATAGGAATAGCTCAAGCTTCCTACTGCACTGAATAAGAGACTTTGTAGCGATTGCCCCTAATCTCACAGCCATGCAATTATAGGAGAAAGATAGAAAGTTTCAATTCTCTAAGGCAGGGGTGGGGAATCTTTTTTGTGCCAAGGGCCGTTTGTATGGGAAAAAAATCCTTCAGGGGCCATATGTAAAAATTTCTCGTACAAATTGTCCTGGTGCAGCCGTCCCACGCTCCGCTGAATAGGACTGACAGTCTCCGGCTGCTGTTGATTAAGAGGAATCTCAAGAGAATTCCCCTGTACTTTACTCCCGGCAAAGCCACCAGGCGGGACGGAGGGCCACTCAGACCGGCTATGGGGGCCGCATACGTCGGCCCTGAGGTTCCCCACCCCTGCTCTAAGGGAAAGCCAGACTATTGTATATAAATTCAGTGACTCAAATTCTTTGGGTGATTAATATCACACATCTAAGGGACAGAGACATAGACTTCTACAGTGCTAGGAACACCTAGTGAAGAACAGCGGAGAGACTCATATTTAGACAGGTTGCTTATTAACCCATTCACACCTTCAGCAGACCAAGGGCCCCAACGCGCGCCAACAAATATATTTATATGCAGTGTTTTTATGCTGGCCAGCGCATGGTAACTTTTTGTGTAAATGCACGCATTAATGTATGTATAGGAAATATAGAGAGTATAGTTGTTTATTGAGTTTATATATGTCATGCAAAGTTACTTGCTGAACCGTCATTATGGCCCTTATTCTGATCTGTGCGGCCGGAGCCGCATACGTTGCTCCGGCCGCACAAACCAATCCCCGCCTACAAGACGGATCGCCACGGCCGTCTGTACGCGGACGGCTGGCGATCCGCATGAAAATGGTGGGGCGTACGCCTCCACCATGGTGGGAGCTGCCCCCTGCATTCGATGGTCGACGACCATCGAAGGCAGGGCCGCACGCTCCACCCGCTCACGCAAGCTTAGACCACACGGACAATCGTCCGTGTGAAAGCTTGTATGGGGGTGGAGAGCTGACATCCGGCGATGTCAGCTTTCCGCCCCCATCACTGGCGTCATAGCCTCATTACCATGCATACGCCCCGCGTTTGCATGGGAACGCCCATGAAACGCGGGGCGTATGCATAGGGAAATGAGGCTATTAAGCCCCTCACGCCCCTATACGCCCCCTTTGCGGCGTATAAAATTTTTGTGCGGCGATTTCGCCTGCACATGCGCAGAGTGACCTCTGCGCATGTGCAGAGTGAAAACATCGGCGGTACGGCCGCACGCGGGCCGTACCGCCGAGATCAGAATAAGGGCCAATGTGTAAAGTTATATTCTGCTTGTTCTATGAAGTTATTGATGTGTTATGTTAAAGTCATTAATTGAAGCCGTATGTTATGTAAAAGTTATTTATTAAATTCAAATGTTTTACATTGTAAAGTTATATTCATCACTTTAAGAAAGTAAACTTACCCTTTTTTTATATAAACACGCTGTACCTCTATTCATTTGAGAGCCCTAAAAAGAAATAAGCATTATATCAGTATTGTTTATGTGGTAGCCACATACCTGCAATTAAAAGGTGGTTACAAACAATACACGGTACTTGTGTAGTTTCACGGCGCCACCGCACGCACAGTCTGTTACAGAAACTTGGCAGCCTGCCAGAGGCTCTGTTTAACTGTGCGCGTGCCGCTCTAGCTCTGCCTGACTGTGCTCGTGCCGCTCTAGCTACGTATTGACAGCTACGTTAACAGCGTAGCGGCCGGGCAGCAGCAGCGCGCTGGCCAGGCGCTGACAGGTCACTGTGGTATTTGTAGTTCCACAGTGAAATAGGCAGCGCCTGGGCATTGCTGACAACGGGGGCAAGTGGAGACACCCCGGGCACAACGCTGACGTGCCGGGGCTTCACCACTGTGTCCCCCATGTACACGCTAAATTCAGACGCAAAAGCGTCTGAATCCAGCATTACCTGTAAGCCGCTAAGGAGGGGATGCCTGGATTCAGACGCAAAAGCGTCTGGATTTAGTTGGGTATAGGGGTACATCTAAATTTAGACGCAAAAGCATCTAAATTTAGCTGGGTCTAGGGGTACACTATTAAAAACCGCCCACAGTGCCACTAGTCTACGCAACAGCTGTCGACCTTGTAAATACCGCTATCCACGCCAACCCGAAGCGTGGCGAGCGCAGCGGTACGCGTCCTACGACCTTTTCATACCCCCACTATTCACGTCGGCATGGAGTTGAGAATAGAAAGTGTGGCGAGCGGACGCGGATACCTTCACAGGTATCCGCGTATGAAAAGGGGACGCGAGCGAGCCGCGCGGACACCTGTGAAGCCCGCGAGGGGACGCGGATACCTTCGGGCTCGCCACACTTTCTATTCTCAACTCCACGCCGACATGGATAGTGGGGGTATGAAAAGGTCGTAGGACGCGTACCGCTGCGCTCGCCATGCTTCGGGTTGGCGTGGATAGTGGGATTTACAAGGTCGACAGCTGTTGCGTAGACTAGTGGCACTGTGGCGCGGGTTTTAATAGTGTAGCCCTAGACCAAGCTAAATTTAGATGCTTTTGCGTCTAAATTTAGATGTACCCCTACACCCAACTAAATCCAGACGCTTTTGCGTCTGAATCCAGGCGCCCCCCTCCTTAGCGGCTTGCAGGTAATGCTGGATTCAGACGCTTTTGAGTCTGAATTTAGAGTGTACATGGGGGACACAGCGGTGTGCCGGGGTGTGTAGTTTAGAAGCCCCGGCACGTCAGCGTTGTGCCCGGGGTGTCTCCACTTGCCCCGGTTGTCAGCGATGCCCAGGTGCTGCCTATTTCACTGTGGAACTACAAGTACCACAGTGACCTGTCAGCGCCTGGCCAGCGTGCTGCAGCTGCTGCCCGGCCGCTACGCTGTTAACGTAGCTGTCAATACGTAGCTAGAGCGGCACGAGCACAGTCAGGCAGAGCTAGAGCGGCACGCGCACAGTTAAACAGAGCCTCTGGCAGGCTGCCAAGTTTCTGTAACAGACTGTGCGCGCGGCGGCGCCGTGAAACTACACAAGTACCCAAAACTCATCTCTTCAGGCAAGCTTATCAAATTCCAGGACCAGTCACAGAACCTTGCATTCTGGTGGAATCGATGCAATAAAGAATACAGTATCTATCCTTATGTATCAATGCCTATTTCCCTATAGATTGTAAGCTTGCGAGCAGGGCCCTCCTACATTTTGACTGTCTGTAAATACCCTGTTTGTTGTAAGAAACTGTTAATAAATAGTAAATATAGAAAATATATATATAGTAAAAAAATATATAGTGGAAAAAAAAGACCAGTGCCAGATATACAAATGTAGTTAAAATAACTACAGAGATGTAAATGTATTTTAATCTTTAGAAAACTTTATACTGATATTGTTTTATAACAATGTAATGTGAAAAAGGGTAATTTCTCTAATTTCTCACCACATTAAATTGACTGACATGCTAAGTGGCCAATCAAGGATAAACTTAAAACCTGGACTGTTGGGGTGCATTGACAAACATGTTGAGGACCTTTGCCCTAGTCCCTCCCAACTACTATCCTAACCCTTTTGCGCCCTGGAGGTCTATGACTGTACTTTCGTAAAATAAATTCTGTTATTTCTTTTTCTTTCCTAGAATTGCATCTGCAGCCCTGGAAGCTGATCTGAGCTGCTCCATCTGCCTGAGCCTTTATGCTGACCCCATATCCCTGACATGTGGACACAACTTCTGCCGGGACTGTATTGTGCAGGTGCTGGATAGACAGGAGGGGGCCGGGGGCTATTCCTGTCCGGAGTGCAGAGCAAAGTATCGGGAACATCCAGAACTGGCGAGGAACAGGAAGCTGAATAATATAGTGGAAAGTTTCCTAATTAGTCAGCTGAAGGAGAGAGAGATCTACTGTACTTACTGTGATGCTCCGATATTGGCTACTAAAACATGTCTGCAGTGTGAAGCTTCGTTTTGTCAGAAACACCTGAGCAAACACAGTAAGTCTGCTGAACATGTTTTAATTGAACCCACTGATTCATTTGAGCATAGAAAATGCTCCGTACACAAGGAGATGGTGAAGTATTACTGCTATGAGGACTCCACTGCTATCTGTACATCCTGCTGGGTGGCTGGAGACCACCGGGGACATCACGTGGAACTTCTGAATGTGGCCTCTGAGAACAAAAAGGAGACACTGAGAGCAGTTACTGAGACCCTGAAGTCTGAGAGAGCGAAAATTGAGAGGAGAGTGCAGTGTTTGCAGGATCATAGGAGAGAGGAGGAGGAGAAAGCCACCAGGGGCACTGAGAGAGTCACTGATCTGTTTAGAGAAATCAGGGAGAAGTTAGACACATTGGAGAAGGAAGTGGTGGGTGACCTCTCCAGGCAGGAGGAGCAGATGTCACTCTATGTCTCTGATCTGATCACACAGCTGAAAAAACAGGAGGACGAGCTGTCCAGGAAGATTAGTAGGATTGAGAAGATTTGTAGCATCACTGATCCAGTAGCAGTCCTGAAGAACGAACCAGGAGGTGATGTCAGTCACAGGAGCTGTGAAGTCACCAGTGATGTAAATGTGGCTGGATGTGTGGATGAAGGAATAATCTCACAGATGTTACACAGGGGACTATTATACTTGGCTGAGAGTCTTAAGAATCTACAGATAAAGAGACAGTTCTCAGTGATGGAGAAAGCTGATGTATTATTGGATATAAAGACAGCCTCTAATTGGATTATTATATCAGAGGATCGCAGATCTGCTTCTGGTACTGATGTAAATCAAAAGAGAACAGATGGACCGGAGATGTTCAGAATCCAGCAGGTTCTAAGTTCCTGTAGCTTCTCGTCTGGGAGACATTACTGGGAAGTGGATGTGAGCGAAGCACAGAAATGGCTGATAGGGGTGGCCGGTCACAGTATGGAGAGAAAGATTAATGGTGGTGAATCATACATCGGTCATAACAAGAAGTCCTGGAGCCTGTACCTTATGAAATACTTTGGAGCATGTCATAATAATATCCATAAAAAAATAAAGGTAAGAGATCCAGGTTCTCATGTGCAGACAGTGGGGATATACCTGGACTATGAGGCCGGGCGTCTGTCCTTCTATCAGATGTGTGACCCCATCAGACACTTACACACCTTCTCCGCCACCTTCACTGAGCCCCTGCATGCCGCCTTCCGTGTCTACATGAATTCCTGCATCAAAGTCATAAAGCCCTCTTTCTTGATCTCACTCCATGATATGTGGAAACATTAAGCATCGAGCGAATGACTGATGTGTAATACTGTATAATTATTTCAGATAATAAATACAACCAATGAATGTTGTGTGTTTTTTGCAAGCAGTTGTTGGGGCGCACTACACTCACACTAAACAGGGGCGTTAATCCAGCGGCATCCTTACCTTCTATCACACCTGCTTCTTCAGCGTCTTTTTATTTTAGTGTTATTTTGCCCGCTGTTATTTGGCCTCCCTAGACCATAATGGGGTGATTATAGCCCTGAATTTTATTATTCATCAAGTACTTGTCCAACCGTAACCCTCTGTGGGAGATGCAAAAAATATCCACTAAAAATGCCAGTGTCACTCACATTTGTTATATATATTTAAATAAAAGGTACTTGTTTCCTAGCACGGCGCCCACCGCATGCCGTATTTATTGGAGTGTGATGCGATATTCCCTTGAAATTTACAAGTGCTTGTACAATGAAATATCGCATAGCATCGCATGCCAGCAAACGGAATGCGATGCAATGCGATTTTTAATTGTACAAGCACCCTAATGGGTGCGTACAATGTTAAATGCACCCCCATTGTCAACGGCACCACCACTATCAACGCCAACCCGAAGCGTGGCGAGCGCAGCGGTACGCGTCCTCCAACCTTTTCAAACCCCCACTATCCACATCGGCGTGGAGTTGATTTTAGATAGTGTGGTGAGCACAGTGAGGGGACACAGAATAGGAGCCCGAAGCGTGGCGAGCCCCACGAGGGGACACAGAATACATGTTAAGTAATCCGCGTCCGCTCGCCATTATTCAGGCTCGCTGCGCTCGCCACGCTTCGGGCTCAGTGGCTCGCTGCGCTCGCCACACTATCGAAACTCAACTCCACACCGACATGTATAGTGGGGTTATGAAAAGGTCGGAGGATGCGTACCGCCACCCCTCGCGGGCTCGCTGCGCTCGCCACGCTTCGGGTTGGCGTTGATATTGGGGGTGGCGTTGACAATGAGGGTGCATTTAACATTGTAAGCACCCATCAGGGTGCCTGTACAATTAAAAATCCAATCGCATCGCATGCCCCCGTGACCCTAATAGGAGCCCTGGCTGACCCCCCAGTGTAATCAGCGCAGGACACCCCAGGAGCAATGGAGACGCCTAAAGGGAAGTGCGGGGGCACAGGAGGGAGAGAGCGACCCCACCAGAAGTGTATGCCAGCATACACCCAACCCCACTGCCAGTAACCCTATAGCAAGACAGGACACTGGCCCCTCTGCTAAGCCACACTGAACCCTTCCCCTGCGTGGGGAGCATAATATATGGACTGTACGGCCAATCTCAGGGCCTAGTGTAGAGACAGCACCATCTTGTGGTGGGAACCAGATAGTACTATTGCCTGGCCAGTTGTTCAAAAGGCACTATGGCATTCACCATCTTTATCCGGGACATTACCCCGCTGAAAGCTTTTATCCTTTTCCACTGGAGGAGGACTGTGGCCCTAAAGTTCAGGAGCACTGCGCAGAAATAAACAGGCCACCCACGAACATTAAATCCTTGTGCACAGGTCTGTCTTAGAGACAGTAGGTGGTCACAGGAACTGGGTACCCAGTAGCGTAATATCGTGTACAGTAAAGTATTACTAATGTGTTGTTTTAAATTGCACCGTGATTTATATAGCATGACCTCACTAATGCGTATAGTTTAATATGATTGCTAAGTAAAATAAATAAATTCCGTTGCACCATTTCCTTAGTCTGGTTCTTGTCCCGTGTCCAGTAAGAAGAGACGAAGAGGGAATCCCAGAGCGCAAGGTAAAGGGGTTACTGGCCTGCCGGTTCCGGTTCACCACATCCAACTTTGGCGTCCGCGAACAGGATCGGAAACATGTCGGAACCCAGCACTCCACCACCGTCCCCCCGCAGACGTCTTCCGCCACTACCAGAAGACAGGGAACCGCCGAAGGCAGCAGCGGCACAGATGCCTTACTACTTCGGGGCCACGTGGCTACTCACATTCTCGGGAGATACGCGGACAAAAGGCATAAGCACTTTTAAGGCATTCAAGGATCGCATGAATTTGACGTTCACCCTATACCAACTGAACGAAGAACAAAGCAAAGAAATATTGCTGGCGCAACTGAGAGGGTCCGCCCTGAGAGAAGTCAAATCATGGTCGGAAGGCGACAAGGAGACGGCGGACAAGATATTGAAAAAACTGGCAAAGATCTTCGATGCCAAAACCGTGCCAGTGCTGAAGAGCAGGTTATATGCCAGGAAGCAAAAACAGGGAGAATCACTGCGTGATTTCGCACTGGCATTACACGATGCCATGAAGCAGTACAAGCCGCAGACCCAAGAGAAGTACAACTAGCGGATGAAATGCTGATAGACCTCTTCGTAGAAGGGGCAAGAGAAGAGACCACCCGCGCCCAGCTCCGAATGATAAAGCGGCAAGAACAAGGCTGCACATTTGAGGAACTCAAAGAATCGGCACTACAGGTGTTGGAAAAAGCCCAGAATGAGGAGCTGGAAGAAGGAGCTACGGCGGAAGAAGAGGAGACGGAGAGTCACTGTGAAGCCAGACGCCATGGCTCTGGTGTAAAGAGGGGAACAGTACTCCAAGAGGCACAATCACCAGCAGGCCCAGACCCATTGTCCGCCATTAACAGCAAGCTCACAGAACTGGCTCTAGACCTCGCCAGAATGGGGCAAAGACTGGAGCAGAGTAAAGCCAGACACAATGAATGGCGCCCGCGAAGAGAGAGAGGAAGCCGACCGCGGTGGAGCACACCCAGAGAATCGGGAAGAGACCCACTACTAGGTCCGCAGAAACAAGAATGGTGGCCCCGCTTCGTAGAAGATCCATCGACCAGCCCACAAGAGCTCATGCAAAGTCAGACCAAGGCGAAAAGACCACCTGGCACTGAAGAACGACGAGTCAGAGCAAGGAAGTTGACCGGCCAGGTATCATGGTTCAGTGTAGCACGTGGCTATGGCGTCATAAGGGCAGATGATAGGAGAACCATATACGTGCACTATACCGGCATCCAGAAGACCCCTAGGAACAAATACTTCCGAAGCTTAGAAAAAGGAGAATGGGTCGAATTCGAAGTGACCAATGGAAGGAGAGGTGTCAAGGCAACCAACGTAACGGGCCCCGGTGGTGCTGCAGTAAGAGGCAGCAGATATGCAACTAGCCACGGTCAATATCGACGCTTCATGAACCACCACAACGATCCATGCAGTCACCAGCCACATAGCCAGCACAACCTGAAGAGGAGAGGACCACAGGATGTTTATGGCGAGATCGATCGGCCCATCAGTAATCATCCCCGGCCTGACCAGGTGCCACGATCACCAGAACCTAAAGGCTCAATAAGAAAGGAACGGCTGGAGACCAGCGAGAGACCAGACATATGGGGTCAGAGTGAGGCAGTGCAACAGTGCCATGAAAATGCCATTAGACCGCAGGGTCTCCCAGAGCCCATTAGGCCACCGTCTCCACCTAATGTCCTTGTGGAAACCCCAAGGGAAGCGGAGAAGGCCAAAGCCCAGATGAAAGAAGTGAGGCCAGGAACCGAACACAAGTACACTCCAAGAATGGTAGATACAGGTGGCCGGACAGCAACTCTACAGCAGACAGATATCAGTACCGTCGAACGCAAGAGATGCCTCGAAGTTGTGGCCCACATGACCAGGATGAAGGAAATGGAGCCATGGGAACCCGAAAGCCCAAAGGCAACTGTGCCACCGCCCAAAGCAAAGGTCACTACGGAAATCACCAACACAGCTAAAAAGGCCGAAACCTGTCCCATGGAAGAGAAAACTGGTACAGACCAGGAGTACACGACAATTACAGGAGAAGAATTTGTGTGCATGATACAACAGGCCATCAACAGGTCCAGAAAGAGTGGAAAAGGAGCACCACGTGCTCCTTGCAGACCGCATGCTGTGATCTAAGGTGCAGTCGAAGGGCCGTTTCGAAATTTAGGAGGTCTGTGCGCGAAAGGGTTGTTACCAGCCGATATAGAATGTAAATAATACTTGAATGCAAATTCCTTGTAAATTGTGTATATAAACTTGTGTACAGTGTTAAGATTTATGCAATATTTGATGCTATCCGTGGCCCCTCTAAAAGGACATTAAGGGCCTTATCTTCATGTTCCGGTCTTTATCCGAGACTTTTGCTGACCCTTAGGGTTGATGCCCGGGGACTGGCATCATTCGAGTAGGGGGACATATGACACCCCAGAGTTAGGGATGCCTCCTTTCCCCTACCCAGCCTGGGGGTACCCCGTTTCATAAGGACACCAGCCTTGTAGTGTCCCGCAGGACAACTGTGACAGAAGGGTTGCTAAGCAACCCCAACAACAGGGAGCCAACAGACCACCGGACCTGAAGGGGTTAACTACCCTGCGTACCTGAAGGGCGCGAATAGAGTAGGAGGAGTCATCCTGAGGCACGGAGATGCAGTGTGTGTGCGCTCAGGACAAAAAAAAGGGTAATCGCAGGACGTGCGCAGGCTGCAGCAATTGGCCGGGTGCAGAGGTCAGAGGTCCCGGCGTGTGAGCGGCTGGTCCAGGACGGAGAGACTAGCAGCCGGGGAGCCTCCGTGTGTGTGTGGCGCCAGAAGGAGCGCCCGGTACATACCCCAGCAGCAGCAGAGAAGAGATCCCCAGCCGCGACCTGACAGGCAGGAGAGGAGAGCCGGCGGCCGCACAGCCCTCAGAGGAGACCCAGCGTGAGTGACAGCTCAGCCCAGCGCGCAGAGAGTGGCGCCGGCCGCGGCTCCCAGCAGCAGATCGGAGGCCGGGGGACAGGAGACAAGAGGACCGCCTAGCAGCAGCTGCAGCTTCCTGTCATCCAGCCCCGGCAGTGAGAGGACCGTGCGCTGCAGTACCGCACTGAGACCAGGCAGCCAGCTACAGAGACTGCGTGGAGCTGCGGGGACAGGACCCGACAGGAGGCAGCGTGCAGGAGCACAGAGAGGAGCTGGCACACGAGTGGCTCTGAAGGAAGTGGAGCCCAGCAGTGACCTAGGGGGGTAAGTGGCACACAACTACCTGACCCTGTGACCCTAATAGGAGCCCCGGCTGACCCCCCAGTGTAATCAGCGCAGGACACCCCAGGAGCCCTGGAGACGCCTAAAGGGAAGTGCGGGGGCACAGGAGGGAGAGAGCGACCACAAGGTGTCAGGGGACCCCACCAGAAGTGTATGCCAGCATACACCCAACCCCACTGCCAGTAACCCTATAGCAAGACAGGACACTGGCCCCTCTGCTAAGCCACACTGAACCCTTCCCCTGCGTGGGGAGCATAAGGCGTCTATACATTTATTTGGCTTGAACCTTAGCATACACTTTAAGCTAGCTTAACTAAAGCACACCAAAGCAATTAGATTTAAAGGGCATAGTATATTTATTATGTGGTATGACCCTTCTTCGTAAAGGGCTGGCAATAAGGCGTCACGGCGCCCAGCTCTAGTCACATCAAAAATGGCGGCGACTTAAACGCCCCAACTGACTGATATTAACATGGGGACGACTGAGACGGCCCCATCCGACTAAGGCACAACCTAACGCTGGGAAGTCTCACCACCCCTTCTCTGGCTGGTGTGGACACTCCGCTGACGAAGTGCCCACAGCGCCCCCCCGCAAAGGCAGGACACCCCGCCGTCTTTCCCGGGGGTAGTGCCTCCCAGCGCCCTCTCATGCCACAAGTGACCGCTGGACCGTGACGCCCTACCGCCACCGCCAGGCTCTTAAGAGATTAACTAGATGAGCTCTAAGAGCCGCCGCATGCCACCCGCGAAGACCTACCTAAGTGTCCGTTATCCTAAACAAAAACTGAACTATACCTCAACAAAACCCCCTATCCTTATTGAAGGGGAGCCTGAAAGAAAAAGTTCCTAACCGTTAGAAATATACATTGCATTGATTAGTATGACAAGGTAAGTTAGTACAATGGACCCAAGTGAAGTCGAAAACTTGATAAAAACCTCTCGTGTGTCCCGGAAGGGGGAGGTGGGCCAAATTGAAATTAATAAGGACCCACGGAGGTAAAAAATGCAAGAAAGCCCTTCACACCCCTGATTCCGGAACACTAGCTGTTCCAAAACCAGCGGGTAAACAGCGTTTTTGGGTCAGCGCCACAGGCGCACTACATCCAAATCTTATCTACCTTAAATAAATCCTAATTGCAGCGGACTTCCATCGTCCCCATTGCCTGAACGGAAGAGTCAGGAAGCCTGCTGGCCGCTGCGCAGGTAGCTGCCCGCACAGGCAGTTTCAGCACTAAATATTGCAGCCGCCGCAATGCTTGCGGCGGCGACGCCAAAAGTGGATCAGCACCAAAACCCAGGATAATATCCAGGGCCTTTTTTGAAGAGCTGGCACTGTCTGAATACCTAGAGGAGGAATTCCGCTTCCCCCTGGCCGATGCGTGAGTGAAGCCTGCACGGAAACCAGTTTCTCTCTTGACAGCACGTGGTGGGGGGGCGTCGGGACTGCATCCAACCCGGCTGACGGCAGGGATCCAGAAGACTCCACCGGATCCTGGGTAACACCTCGGAGGAAACAAAAGAAAATGTTAAACCCTGCTAAAGTAACGAACAAGGTTCCCACAAACGGGGCATGCGCTCGACTAATGAAGGGGGGGGTGTTGCCACAGTAATGTATGCGTGACACAGCTGGCCAACAACACTATACACTGACAACGATGGGAGGAACCCCCTGGCCATGAGGACCAACCCATACCAATATTGAAAATGCAAGCGCCGGCCCCGCTACCCCCTCATGCTAAGCTAACGTGCCCTCGATCTGAGCTATTTCCAGGAGAGAGGTATAGACCGGCCGATGGGGCTGTCACCAATATTTTGGGCGTTGCCAAGGCCTGGTGGGGCCCCACATGGATGGTCTTTGAGGTTTGGAAAAACATAGATGGTTTATGGCCGATGTCAACTAGTTTGGACACGATGTGGAAGAGCCAGATGGCTTCCCCCCCATCGATGTCAAGCATAAAATAGTTTTTTGTAACGGCCTTTGCCTTGGCTGCGGAGGGAAGCTCCGAGCAGGCACCTGTGAAGCCCGCACTGTATTCCGTCTACGTGGCAATGGCCGACCATCAATATGTAACACCCATCGGCTGTCATCCACCATCGATGGTCGGTTGCCATTTCCCCAATGGTGGCAAGGGCGACGGTGGCCTACCCTGCCCTTTTATAGCATGGTCACAGGTGGGAATTGAATGTCCATGTGGGCCGGGGAGGGGGAGGGGAGTGGGAGTGGGGAAGCGCGGGAAATTGGACGGGCGAAATAGGTGTCCTGGCCACCGGGAGCGTATGCTGCTGGGAGGGGTAAGGCCGCCAGGAGGACAGGCTGGATTGGGACCAGTCCCCCTGCCCGTATCCCTGGGCCGGGTATGGCCCAGGGGTGTGGCAAAATTGGCAAGCACAGGACTGGGCAGACACCAGCCTGAGCAATCCGGGAGCCAGGTATCCTGCGCCAAGCCCGCTGGGGCCTGGCGTGGAGTGGGGGCTGGCACCACGGTTGCCCGGCAGGGGGCCAGGGAGCGAGGTAGGGGGCCGCAAAGTCCGCCACCCCCTGGACCCCGCGGGCAGTGGTGGAGCGGTCACCGGTGCTCGTACCCCTGTCGAGGCAGGGGGAGGCACCGGTGAGATAAGCGGTCCCCTTAGTGGGAAGGACGGGTGGGGACACCCGACCCCAGGCCCGGGAGGGGCCTGTACCACAGGGAATTCGCTGCTGGGGTGAAAGGGGGTGCTGGATGGCTGACCCGGCAGGCCCGGCACGGCCCCAACCAGGGCTGAATAAGGCCCCTTATTTTATGGCGGCAGATGGGGGCGAGCCTGGAACGGGGGTACCTGCGGGTGACCGTGCACCCGGGAGCCGCCATCTTGCGTGGCGGCATTAAACGCTGCACCCCCCCTGACCTGGCACCGGGTGGGAGATGTGCAGTGGGATGGGGTTGGATCGCCCGCCCGGAGGTGCCGGGGTCGGGCATAGACGCGCGGGCGGAAATGCCGCCCATCGCGTCATAGCCCAGTGCTGACCGGCTGTACAGGGGCGCCAGCCACACGTGGATGCCGGCGCCCGGCGGGGACACAGTAGGGGGATGGAGGAAAGTGGCGGGCGGTAAGAGAGTGCCCGCGGGAGGCACAAGGGAAGGGGCGGGGGGATGGCGCCGACGCGAGGCAGAAGTGGCTGTGCCGGATCCGGGTGCCCGGATCGGGCCCTGGTAGTATCCGGCAGGGGGGGGGACGACGACAGCATGCTGTGGGCTACGGAAAGGGTGCGGATTTGGGGGGAGACGGGACATGCTGTAATGAGGTGGGGGGGGGGGGAGAGGAGGCACACTATCCCTGGAAGGGAAGGTGGTATCCAGAAAACAGGCAGGGAGGGGGGCCTGAGTGCTGGGGATGGGACACGCTGGATAACAGCACTGCTTGGCACGGGGATAAATATCAGCTGCACAGGCAGGCACTTAGCTTTGAGGAGAAGCTGCTGGGCTGTGACTGCATGCTGCTGGGCTGTGCTGCATGCTGCTGGGCTGTGACTGCATGCTGCTGGGCTGTGACTGCATGCTGCTGGGCTGTGACTGCATGCTGCTGGGCGGAAGAACTTTTCCAAGAGGAAGCATTTCCTGTAAGGACCTGCCTATATACCCCTCTCCTAAGCTCACGCCCCTAAGCTCTCCCATAGTCTAACCACAAAACTGAAACTAACTTTAGGCAACTAGCAGTCATTAACTCTTTCCTGCCAACCCAAAAAATGTAATCCTCTTAAGTACGCTCTGGCTTAGGCAGCCCTCGCTTTATCTAATATATGGACTGTACGGCCAATCTCAGGGCCTAGTGTAGAGACAGCACCATCTTGTGGTGGGAACCAGATAGTACTATTGCCTGGCCAGTTGTTCAAAAGGCACTATGGCATTCACCATCTTTATCCGGGACATTACCCCGCTGAAAGCTTTTATCCTTTTCCACTGGAGGAGGACTGTGGCCCTAAAGTTCAGGAGCACTGCGCAGAAATAAACAGGCCACCCACGAACATTAAATCCTTGTGCACAGTAGGTGGTCACAGGAACTGGGTACCCAGTAGCGTAATATCGTGTACAGTAAAGTATTACTAATGTGTTGTTTTAAATTGCACCGTGATTTATATAGCATGACCTCACTAATGCGTATAGTTTAATGTGATTGCTAAGTATCGTATGTTTCTACCAAGTGATAACTTTGTTTGATTGAATTATCCAGAAGTGCCTTGTGTTATCACTGTGAACTTGCTGTGTTACATAATGGTGCACCCCTTTCAGTGCTATCTATGCCTTAGGTAGCCCTGCCTGCTACCCAATCTCAAGTATCCTATTAAGTCTAAATAAATTCCGTTGCACCATTTCCTTAGTCTGGTTCTTGTCCCGTGTCCAGTAAGAAGAGACGAAGAGGGAATCCCAGAGCGCAAGGTAAAGGGGTTACTGGCCTGCCGGTTCCGTTTCACCACACCAGTAGTACACGGACACCTCTGCTTCCCTACATCCCAGCTGTATTGTGTACTGAACATTGTGCTGCTGTTACCTGTGCTGTTGTAGTGTCTCAGTCACTGTACTGTTCTGTGTCCCCTGTATTGTACTAATGTGTGCCCTATGTACAGCGCTGCCCCTGGTAGTACACGGACACCTCCTCTGCTTCCCTACATCCCAGCTGTATTGTGTACTGAGCATTGTACTGCTGTTACCTGTGCTGTTGTAGTGTCTCAGTCACTGTAATGTTCTGTGTCCCCTGTATTGTACTAATGTGTGCCCTATGTACAGCACTGCCCCTGGTAGTACATGGACACTGTGATGATCCCGGGATCTTGCAGCAGCGCAGCGCGACTTATGCCTCACGCAGAGCCCCCAGGGTCACTCCGAGTTCCAAAGATCGCACAGGAATACACAATAGCAAAGGTACAAAAGTATTACCTTTATTTTACACACGGGTTATACATGTAAAATCAGCAATTACAGTCTATATACAATATATACAGAAAGGCCATCAGTATTAGTCACGTTATCAGAACCTTACCACGACACCACTCAGGTTAGCTTCAGATGGACAGGACCCGTAAGTCCACAACTTCCAGCGCTGACGCTCAGTCACTTCTCTCTCTTCTCTCCCTCCAAACACCCACTTACATCCCAAAAGCACCCCTCTCCCCCTCCCTCAGGAATTCTTAACCCTTCCTATGCTGGGTGCAGTTGCATGAATGTAACAGGGTCTCCTATTACCTGTCCAGGGGCTGATTAACTCACTCCGTTCATCTGGCTTTGAAGCTTGTGTACGTGAGGGATTTCACACCTTCATGTGAACAGATCTCTTCTCTGGAGACTGACCCTGGTGTTATCCATCCTTAGCCTCTTGTTATTTGGGGGGGAAGTGTATGTCTCTGCCACTACCTGTAGTCTCTGTTACTAAACAGCCTATAAAGAGGCCCTTTGATCCCTGAACCAAAAACTATAAACAAACTGACCAGATTCTAATCTAAGCGTTTGGTCACTTCTACCCGGACCATTTGTCTCCACATATACAGTTACAATATTTAAGTAATACGCATTTGGGAAGACTGCCATAATTAACATCAGAGTCACAAATCCCTTATTCATGATACCATCGCAGTTTACTAAGAACAGGACCTGGAGGCAGTGACGTAACCACGGGCAACGCTGATCCTCCCTCCCAGTTTCTCCTGTGCCCAGAAACTATCTTCTTGTCTTTATATGCATATGTAACAGTATGGGATACAGTATACAAAGCTTTGGGAACATATTACAGTCATTTACATAACATGAGGGAATATTTCCCTCCAGTAGCACACATACTCAGCCTAATGGAATAACCTGTTTGGATTATTCAGTATAACATATTATTATTGTCTGACATACAGCCCTGTGATGTCCCCTGTATGCAGCAGTCTGGGGAACACAGCTCAGATATGATTACAGTCAGTATAACATCCTATTATTGTCCGACATACAGCCCTGATGTCCCCTGTATACAGCAGTCTGGGGAACACAGCTCAGATATGATTACAGTCAGTATAACATCCTATTATTGTCCGACATACAGCCCTGTGATGTCCCCTGTATGCAGCAGTCTGGGGAACACAGCTCAGATATGAATACAGTCAGTGATAATATCCGGTTATCGCCGGCATTTTGCAATTCTCTTTGCTGAAGCGCAGAAAGAGGCGGGAGAACAACATATGACGGAAAGGGGCGTGGCCTGGTTCCGTCACACAGCACCCCTGTTGTTTACCGCCGCTGCGATTCACGGCTACACAATGTCCCTGCGTATTGCTTATCCCTGGCCCTCCTGGGCTCAGCCATTCACAGTTTATCGCACAACCTCCAGTACTCCTGGTACAGGGTTTTCCACTGTCAGGTGGGAATGTTTCCTCCTCGCCTTCCCTTTTGGTTGTTCCTCCTCCCTCCGCCTCTGGCGCAACTGGGAGGGGCCCGATCTGCGCACGCAGACCAGCATCAGGGAACCTGGCCGCTCTTAACAACAGTGCTGATGTTGGCTGTAGAGGAGTGGTGGGTACCGACAATGTCCCTCCCTCAAACGCTTTCACATCCACCCCACTTGGGTCTGAAACCTCCCCCAGCCCCTGAAGCTGCTGGGCCTCCCCTGGGCAACCTTCCATCCATGTCTGTTCATCCACCTTGCAGGGCCTCAGCACACTCTGCCCCCACCTGCCCTCAGCAGTAGGCAGTGGCCCAGGGAATTCTCCTTCACACCATGGCTGCAGAAGAGCAGGGGGTATCCGCAATCCTTCCCTGGCTCTTCCCTCAAAAGCCCCCACAAACACCTCCCCCAGTTCTAGATGGTCCTCTGGACCCTTACGTGATGCTTGAAGGTCCTTGCTGGTGGGATCCTTCTCCCCCACCTCCCAGGGCCTGAGCACACCCAGCCCCCACCTTCCCTCAGCAGCAGGCAGCGGTCCTGGGGATTCTCCTTCACACAATGGCTGCAGAGAAGCAGGGGGTATCCGCAAGTCTCCCCCTGATTTACCCACAATCCCCCCCCTTGGGTCGAACACCTCCCCCAGCCCTTTGAACAATAACTGCTGGGCCTCCCCTGGGCAAACTTCCATCTTCCCCAGGGTGCACTGCTTCCCCAGCCTGGCTATGAGAGGGACTGGTGGGGTGGCATTGTACGGCAGCACTGCTGGCATCTCCCTTACAGCCCCAGGTGCAAACTCACATTCTCTTGCTCGTGCCATGCTGGGTAGTGAGGTGTCTTCCTCTGAGGTGCAGGGGGGTGATGAGCTATGCCTCTGACCATCCCCTCCATGTTTGCTTGCTTGGCTGCCTGTTTGCTGCAGCGGCTCCCCGGGCACATAATTACAGTCAGTCACTCTTGCAGGGGACTCGCAGAAGCGCTGCACCCCAGCCTCTACTCCCTGCTCTGGCACCCCGGTCACATACCTGCCTTTTGACTTCAGCTCCTCCTGGCTCTGATGGCTAAGTGGGAACAGTCCTGGATAATCCTCCTGGGGTGGTAGAGTGGCAGAGCACACACCAGACACATTTCCTTCCATCTCCCCCTGCTGAATATGCTGGGGCTCCTGGGGCAAGATGCCCTCATTCCCTGGGCCGCTGGTGGTCATGTAGGGGAGAAGTACTGCCCCCTCTGCTGGGGCACAATCCTTGCAGACCCTCTGGCCGCTAGTTTCAAAGTCTCCATCTCCCACATCTGCAAAAGGGAAGATGTACTGCCATTCTTCCTGGGGTGCCAATTTTGGGTGCACCCCCATCCTTTGGCTAGCTGCTTGGAGCAGTGGCTGACCACTGCTTTGTACCTCCTGTGGCGAGGACTCAGCCATCACAGTCCCAGCCTCCAAGATATGCTCTGCTCTGGGGCTATTCTCTGGGGCAGCCCCTGCACTGTATACTGGCACTGCTCCATCTATCACGGGCTCCGTGTGCACCAGTCCATCATCACCATGTGGGGCCACAGTGCCCAGCTCCGCCACACTACTTGGCACAATGCAGGGGGAATAAATATCCTCTTCCCGATATCCGTCTGCCACAATCACAGTCCATGATGTTAGGGCTCCTTTAGAGTCCGGGGTCCCTGGTGCGATATCACAGGGACACTCCACAGCTAGTTCCTCATTTCCCAACTCACTGAATGGGAACAGTTCTGTGATTTCTCCCTGTGTCAGTGGGGAATCTAGTTCTGTGGCTCTCTGAGGATGCATGAGCCGCAGCAGCCGCTGTTCCTCTGCCTCCCCCCGCTGACACTGGTCCAGCCACTCTGGAGAATTCAGCTGCCCCTGTGCCAGGGCGACCCTCTCTGCATTATCATAACAGTGCAGGAGACACTGCAACTGCTCCTGGACACTTCTCAGTTCTCCTGGACACAGGACCCAGTTCCTATACACGCTGAATGCATGTAGCGGGTCCTCTTGTTGCTCGTACACCCATCGGATAAGAGTGCAGTGTGAGCGGCCTTCGGGGGGTGTGCTGCATCGTAGCCTCCATTCGTCAGTTAGGTCCTCCAGACTCATTCTCGCTAATGGAGCTCCAGATTCTACAGGCCACAGTTCCTCTGCCTCCCCCCCTGGGATCTCGGTAGTGGACCCCTCGGTCATCCACCCCGGTGGCACCATCAACTCCTCCTCCCCTTGAGTTCTCTTTGCGGGCTCCTTCCCAGGAACCACGTTACCCGGTGCTGGCACGCTGGCCGCAGCGATCCGGCTTCTATGCATTAGCTGATGCGTGGCGTTACTTACTTCTGTGACAAAAGCCTTCCACGCCACCGTATGCAGCAGGTTCCCTGCAGCAGCCTCAGATACATACTGCTTAAATTCATCGGTCAGGTAAGCTGCTTTCTCCTCTGTAGTAGCTCCTGTCCATACATTAATCCACCGATATGCTGCTTCCCAATCCTCCCAGAGGGGCTGCATCAGCGTGGATGGGCTTCTCCAGTCCCATTCCTCAGCCAGACGACTCCATGACGATTCCTCATCTATGAGCCTCACTGCTCTGGGGGACTGTGGGCACCTCTTGCCTCTCTTTGGACGTCTCTGTCCTTTTCCTGGAGCCATTCTCCACACGGGCTGCACTCGTAGAGCTTGGTCAGCGTCACTTGCTGGACCCCCTTACGTCAGCTTCCGTTTCTGGGCCACGGCACACTCCGCCGTTCCCTCGCTTGCAGGGATTGTCCCCTGGACAAGCCGGCACTTAAGCGGAATTCTTCCCTCGCTTAATGCCCTCGCAAAGTATACTTTTTCTTCACCCCGGCATCCTTGTTAGGAACAATGGTTACCAGGTCCCTCAAACATGAGCTAATACTGGCCAATTACTGGCTATTGTGTTTCCAGAGCCTGGTCGCATCAAGATACGAGCCCCTAGCTCTCCCTCCTTTGGGTGTGCGATCCCCACCGCTTGCCACCAATTGTGATGATCCCGGGATCTTGCAGCCGCGCAGCGCGACTTATGCCTCACGCAGAGCCCCCAGGGTCACTCCGAGTTCCAAAGATCGCACAGGAATACACAATAGCAAAGGTACAAAAGTATTACCTTTATTTTACACACGGGTTATACATGTAAAATCAGCAATTACAGTCTATATACAATATATACAGAAAGGCCATCAGTATTAGTCACGTTATCAGAACCTTACCACGACACCACTCAGGTTAGCTTCAGATGGACAGGACCCGTAAGTCCACAACTTCCAGCGCTGACGCTCAGTCACTTCTCTCTCTTCTCTCCCTCCAAACACCCACTTACATCCCAAAAGCACCCCTCTCCCCCTCCCTCAGGAATTCTTAACCCTTCCTATGCTGGGTGCAGTTGCATGAATGTAACAGGGTCTCCTATTACCTGTCCAGGGGCTGATTAACTCACTCCGTTCATCTGGCTTTGAAGCTTGTGTACGTGAGGGATTTCACACCTTCATGTGAACAGATCTCTTCTCTGGAGACTGACCCTGGTGTTATCCATCCTTAGCCTCTTGTTATTTGGGGGGGAAGTGTATGTCTCTGCCACTACCTGTAGTCTCTGTTACTAAACAGCCTATAAAGAGGCCCTTTGATCCCTGAACCAAAAACTATAAACAAACTGACCAGATTCTAATCTAAGCGTTTGGTCACTTCTACCCGGACCATTTGTCTCCACATATACAGTTACAATATTTAAGTAATACGCATTTGGGAAGACTGCCATAATTAACATCAGAGTCACAAATCCCTTATTCATGATACCATCGCAGTTTACTAAGAACAGGACCTGGAGGCAGTGACGTAACCACGGGCAACGCTGATCCTCCCTCCCAGTTTCTCCTGTGCCCAGAAACTATCTTCTTGTCTTTATATGCATATGTAACAGTATGGGATACAGTATACAAAGCTTTGGGAACATATTACAGTCATTTACATAACATGAGGGAATATTTCCCTCCAGTAGCACACATACTCAGCCTAATGGAATAACCTGTTTGGATTATTCAGTATAACATATTATTATTGTCTGACATACAGCCCTGTGATGTCCCCTGTATGCAGCAGTCTGGGGAACACAGCTCAGATATGATTACAGTCAGTATAACATCCTATTATTGTCCGACATACAGCCCTGATGTCCCCTGTATACAGCAGTCTGGGGAACACAGCTCAGATATGATTACAGTCAGTATAACATCCTATTATTGTCCGACATACAGCCCTGTGATGTCCCCTGTATGCAGCAGTCTGGGGAACACAGCTCAGATATGAATACAGTCAGTGATAATATCCGGTTATCGCCGGCATTTTGCAATTCTCTTTGCTGAAGCGCAGAAAGAGGCGGGAGAACAACATATGACGGAAAGGGGCGTGGCCTGGTTCCGTCACAGACACCACCTCTGCTTCCCTACATCCCAGCTGTATTGTGTACTGAACATTGTGCTGCTGTTACCTGTGCTGTTGTAGTGTCTCAGTCACTGTACTGTTCTGTGTCCCCTGTATTGTACTAATGTGTGCCCTATGTACAGCGCTGCCCCTGGTAGTACACGGACACCTCCTCTGCTTCCCTACATCCCAGCTGTATTGTGTACTGAGCATTGGGCTGCTTTTACCTGTGCTGTTGTAGTGTCTCAGTCACTGTAATGTTCTGTGTCCCCTGTATTGTACTAATGTGTGCCCTATGTACAGCGCTGCCCCTGGTAGTACATGGACACCTCCTCTGCTTCCCTACATCCCAGCTGTATTGTGTACTGAGCATTGTGCTGCTGTTACCTGTGCTGTTGTAGTGTCTCAGTCACTGTAATGTTCTGTGTCCTCTGTATTGTACTAATGTGTGCCCTATGTACGGCGCTGCCCCTGGTAGTACACGGACACCTCCTCTGCTTCCCTACATCCCAGCTGTATTGTGTACTGAGCATTGTACTGCTGTTACCTGTGCTGTTGTAGTGTCTCAGTCACTGTAATGTTCTGTGTCCCCTGTATTGTACTAATGTGTGCCCTACGTACGACACTGCCCCTGGTAGTACACGGACACCTCCTCTGCTTCACTACATCCCAGCTGTATTGTGTACTGAGCATTGTGCTGCTGTTACCTGTGCTGTTGTAGTGTCTCAGTACTGTTCTGTGCAATGCTAGGTCACTCAGAACGCTCAGCAATGTGTCAGCGCTGTGCATAGTTGCCTCCCCTCCTGCATTCTGCAGGAGACTCCCTGAAATAACAGCAATCTCTCTCTCTCCCTCATTAGTATAGCAATCTCCCTCATGTCACCTAGCCCACATTACACTGTTACTTCCCCTCCTGCATTCTGCAGGAGACTCCCTGACATAGCAGCAATCTCCCTCTCTCCCTCATTAGTCTAGCAATCTCCCTCATGTCACCTAGCCCACATTACACTGTTACATCATAGTTCCCTCCCTTCCTGCATTCTGCAGGAGACTCCCTGACATAGCAGCAATCTCCCTCATTAGTATAGCAATCTCCCTCATGTCACCTAGCCCATATTACACTGTTACCTCCCCTCCTGCATTCTGCAGGAGACTCCCTGACATAGCAGCAATCTCCCTCTCTCCCTCATTAGTCTAGCAATCTCCCTCATGTCACCTAGCCCACATTACACTGTTACATCATAGTTACCTCCCCTCCTGCATTCTGCAGGAGGCTCCCTGACATAGCAGCAATCTCCCTCTCTCCCTGATTAGTCTGGCAATCTCCCTCATGTCACCTAGCCCACATTACACTGTTACATCATAGTTACCTCACCTCCTGCATTCTGCAGGAGACTCCCTGACATAGCAGCAATCTCCCTCTCTCCCTCATTAGTCTAGCAATCTCCCTCATGTCACCTAGCCCACATTACACTGTTACATCATAGTTACCTCCCCTCCTGCATTCTGCAGGAGACTCCCTGACATAGCAGCAATCTGCCTCTCTCCCTCATTAGTCTAGTAATCTCCCTCATGTCATCTAGCCCACATTACACTGTTACATCATAGTTACCTCCCCTCCTGCATTCTGCAGGAGACTCCCTGACATAGCAGCAATCTCCCTCTCTCCCTCATTAGTCTAGCAATCTCCCTCATGTCACCTAGCCCACATTACACTGTTACATCATAGTTACCTTCCCTCCTGCATTCTGCAGGAGACTCCCTGACATAGCAGCAATTTCCCTCTCTTCCTCATTAGTCTAGCAATCTCCCTCATGTCCCCTAGCCCACATTACACTGTTACACCATAGTTACCTCCCCTCCTGCATTCTGCAGGAGACTCCCTGACATAGCAGCAATCTCCCTCTCTCCCTGATTAGTCTGGCAATCTCCCTCATGTCACCTAGCCCACATTACACTGTTACATCATAGTTACCTCCCCTCCTGCATTCTGCAGGAGGCTCCCTGACATAGCAGCAATCTCCCTCTCTCCCTGATTAGTCTGGCAATCTCCCTCATGTCACCTAGCCCACATTACACTGTTACATCATAGTTACCTCACCTCCTGCATTCTGCAGGAGACTCCCTGACATAGCAGCAATCTCCCTCTCTCCCTCATTAGTCTAGCAATCTCCCTCATGTCACCTAGCCCACATTACACTGTTACATCATAGTTACCTCCCCTCCTGCATTCTGCAGGAGACTCCCTGACATAGCAGCAATCTGCCTCTCTCCCTCATTAGTCTAGTAATCTCCCTCATGTCATCTAGCCCACATTACACTGTTACATCATAGTTACCTCCCCTCCTGCATTCTGCAGGAGACTCCCTGACATAGCAGCAATCTCCCTCTCTCCCTCATTAGTCTAGCAATCTCCCTCATGTCACCTAGCCCACATTACACTGTTACATCATAGTTACCTTCCCTCCTGCATTCTGCAGGAGACTCCCTGACATAGCAGCAATTTCCCTCTCTTCCTCATTAGTCTAGCAATCTCCCTCATGTCCCCTAGCCCACATTACACTGTTACACCATAGTTACCTCCCCTCCTGCATTCTGCAGGAGACTCCCTGACATAGCAGCAATCTCCCTCTCTCCCTGATTAGTCTGGCAATCTCCCTCATGTCACCTAGCCCACATTACACTGTTACATCATAGTTACCTCCCCTCCTGCATTCTGCAGGAGGCTCCCTGACATAGCAGCAATCTCCCTCTCTCCCTGATTAGTCTGGCAATCTCCCTCATGTCACCTAGCCCACATTACACTGTTACATCATAGTTACCTCACCTCCTGCATTCTGCAGGAGACTCCCTGACATAGCAGCAATCTCCCTCTCTCCCTCATTAGTCTAGCAATCTCCCTCATGTCACCTAGCCCACATTACACTGTTACATCATAGTTACCTCCCCTCCTGCATTCTGCAGGAGACTCCCTGCCATAGCAGCAATCTCCCTCTCTCCCTCATTAGTCTAGTAATCTCCCTCATGTCACCTAGCCCACATTACACTGTTACATCATAGTTACCTCCCCTCCTGCATTCTGCAGGAGACTCCCTGACAAAGCAGCAATCTCCCTCTCTCCCTCATTAGTCTAGTAATCTCCCTCATGTCACCTAGCCCACATTACACTGTTACATCATAGTTACCTCCCCTCCTGCATTCTGCAGGAGACTCCCTGACAAAGCAGCAATCTCCCTCTCTCCCTCATTAGTCTAGCAATCTCCCTCATGTCACCTAGCCCACATTACACTATTACATCATAGTTACCTCCCCTCCTGCATTCTGCAGGAGACTCCCTGCCATAGCAGCAATCTCCCTCTCTCCCTCATTAGTCTAGTAATCTCCCTCATGTCACCTAGCCCACATTACACTGTTACATCATAGTTACCTCCCCTCCTGCATTCTGCAGGAGACTCCCTGACAAAGCAGCAATCTCCCTCTCTCCCTCATTAGTCTATCAATCTCCCTCATGTCACCTAGCCCACATTACACTGTTACATCATAGTTACCTCCCCTCCTGCATTCTGCAGGAGACTCCCTGACATAGCAGCAATCTGCCTCTCTCCCTCATTAGTCTAGTAATCTCCCTCATGTCATCTAGCCCACATTACACTGTTACATCATAGTTACCTCCCCTCCTGCATTCTGCAGGAGACTCCCTGACATAGCAGCAATCTCCCTCTCTCCCTCATTAGTCTAGCAATCTCCCTCATGTCACCTAGCCCACATTACACTGTTACATCATAGTTACCTTCCCTCCTGCATTCTGCAGGAGACTCCCTGACATAGCAGCAATTTCCCTCTCTTCCTCATTAGTCTAGCAATCTCCCTCATGTCCCCTAGCCCACATTACACTGTTACACCATAGTTACCTCCCCTCCTGCATTCTGCAGGAGACTCCCTGACATAGCAGCAATCTCCCTCTCTCCCTGATTAGTCTGGCAATCTCCCTCATGTCACCTAGCCCACATTACACTGTTACATCATAGTTACCTCCCCTCCTGCATTCTGCAGGAGACTCCCTGACATAGCAGCAATCTCCCTCTCTCCCTGATTAGTCTGGCAATCTCCCTCATGTCACCTAGCCCACATTACACTGTTACATCATAGTTACCTCACCTCCTGCATTCTGCAGGAGACTCCCTGACATAGCAGCAATCTCCCTCTCTCCCTCATTAGTCTAGCAATCTCCCTCATGTCACCTAGCCCACATTACACTGTTACATCATAGTTACCTTCCCTCCTGCATTCTGCAGGAGACTCCCTGACATAGCAGCAATTTCCCTCTCTTCCTCATTAGTCTAGCAATCTCCCTCATGTCCCCTAGCCCACATTACACTGTTACACCATAGTTACCTCCCCTCCTGCATTCTGCAGGAGACTCCCTGACATAGCAGCAATCTCCCTCTCTCCCTGATTAGTCTGGCAATCTCCCTCATGTCACCTAGCCCACATTACACTGTTACATCATAGTTACCTCCCCTCCTGCATTCTGCAGGAGGCTCCCTGACATAGCAGCAATCTCCCTCTCTCCCTGATTAGTCTGGCAATCTCCCTCATGTCACCTAGCCCACATTACACTGTTACATCATAGTTACCTCACCTCCTGCATTCTGCAGGAGACTCCCTGACATAGCAGCAATCTCCCTCTCTCCCTCATTAGTCTAGCAATCTCCCTCATGTCACCTAGCCCACATTACACTGTTACATCATAGTTACCTCCCCTCCTGCATTCTGCAGGAGACTCCCTGCCATAGCAGCAATCTCCCTCTCTCCCTCATTAGTCTAGTAATCTCCCTCATGTCACCTAGCCCACATTACACTGTTACATCATAGTTACCTCCCCTCCTGCATTCTGCAGGAGACTCCCTGACAAAGCAGCAATCTCCCTCTCTCCCTCATTAGTCTAGTAATCTCCCTCATGTCACCTAGCCCACATTACACTGTTACATCATAGTTACCTCCCCTCCTGCATTCTGCAGGAGACTCCCTGACAAAGCAGCAATCTCCCTCTCTCCCTCATTAGTCTAGCAATCTCCCTCATGTCACCTAGCCCACATTACACTATTACATCATAGTTACCTCCCCTCCTGCATTCTGCAGGAGACTCCCTGCCATAGCAGCAATTTCCCTCTCTCCCTCATTAGTCTAGCAATCTCCCTCATGTCATCTAGCCCACATTACACTGTTACATCATAGTTACCTCCCCCTCTGCATTCTGCAGGAGACTCCGTGACATAGCAGCAATCTCCCTCTCTCCCTCATTAGTCTAGCAATCTCCCTCATGTCACCTAGCCCACATTACACTGTTACATCATAGTTACCTCCCCTCCTGCATTCTGCAGGAGACTCCCTGACAAAGCAGCAATCTCCCTCCCTCTCTCCCTCATTAGTCTAGTAATCTCCCTCATGTCACCTAGCCCACATTACACTGTTACATGATAGTTACCTCCCCTCCTGCATTCTGCAGGAGACTCCCTGACATAGCAGCAATCTCCCTCTCTCCCTCATTAGTCTAGCAATCTCCCTCATGTCACCTAGCCCACATTACACTATTACATCATAGTTACCCCCCCTCCTGCATTCTGTAGGAGACTCCCTGACATAGCAGCAATCTCCCTCTCTCCCTCCTTAGTCTAGCAATCTCCCTCATGTCACCTAGCCCACATTACACTGTTACATTTTTGGGGATAAAGGGAATGAGAGACAGATACATTTACACTGTATCATCAGCACCATTTCACACCACTAAATCAAGTATAGTAGCTCTTAAGGCCCCCATACACTAGCCGATTTTGGTCAGATTTCAGCCAGATCAGTCGGATCTGGCCGAAATCGGACCAAAATCGTCTAGTTTTGATGTTCCCTCAGATCCGATGCGCGGTCCCGTGCGCATCGGATCTGCGTCGGGTGGTCGGACCTGCTGCACGTCCGACCACCCGACTTGGGACCTAGTGGGGCGGTGGAGGGAGCAGGGGGGGCTGGGGACGCTGCGGGGGACACGTCTGTGTCCCCCGCTGCTGGGGACAGCGTCTGTGCGGCGAGAAGGTAGAGGGAGCAGGGGGGGCTGGAGACGCTGCGGGGGACACGTCTGTGTCCCCCGCTGCTGGGGACAGCGTCTGTGCGGCGATAAGGTAGAGGGAGCAGGGGGGGCTGGAGACGCTGCGGGCGGGGGACACAGGCTGCATAGAGCCGGGCAGGGGGAGCCGGCCGGGAGCTGTCAGTAATGAATAAAAAAAAAGCCCATACAATGAATGGGCGGCCTGTGATTGGCTGAGCGCTCTCTCAGCCAGTCAGCAATTGGCTGAGAGAGCGCTCAGCAGCCAATCACAGGCTGCCCATTCATTGTATGCCCGGCTCTATGCAGCCTGTGTCCCCCGCAGCGTCTCCAGCCCCCCCTGCTCCCTCTACCTTATCGCCGCACAGACGCTGTCCCCAGCAGCGGGGGACACAGACGTGTCCCCCGCAGCGTCTCCAGCCCCCCCTGCTCCCTCTACCTTATCGCCGCACAGACGCTGTGTCCCCAGCAGCGGGGGACACAGATGTGTCCCCCGCAGCGTCCCCAGCCCCCCTGCTCCCACCAGCTCTCACCTCTTAGCCCCCCCCCCCCCCACCCCCCCTGCTCCCCGGGTTTTTTACATGTGATAAATCGAGACGATTTATCACATGTAAAAAATGGCACATCAAGTGCCAATCTAATCAAGCTCCCCCGGGGAGCAGCCGGGGAAGCTCAGGGGGAAGTCGGGGGCGACTTGTCCTAAGGACAAGTCGCCCTAGTGTATGGGGGCCTTTACTAACTGCTTTGGGGCTCATCTACATTTGGATATAAGTCATTATAAAAGATTCCTCTCAGATGTAGCAGTACACACCCACGCTTCTAGGTGCCACGTTCACAATCTCTTTTCACAATCACTCCATATATGGAACTAGACACGCCCTTTGGGTGGAGCATGACACGCCCCCCTTAATGGGGCGCTGTGCAAAATTCTATTACCAACTATAATCTCCCTGAAACTAGTTTTCAAAAGTAGGCAAGTATGGCGCTGTGTGCTGAGCGATCTGCCAGGGCCAGTTTTCTCCGCTGAGAACACTGGCCCTGACTTGGTGATTAACTAGATTTTTTTCAGTATGCAGGATCTTAATCACCGGGCGATAGCGACGCTATGTCCCTACACACGGAGCGATGTAGGGGCATTTTCTAAGCAATCTAGTGAGATTGCTAAGAAAATGCCCTGAAATCCCCCAGTGTGTATGGGCCATAACTCTCTCTGCACATGTTACATCTGCCCCACCTGTAGTGAAGAATGGTTTTGTCCTTGCTCTTGTGCTTTTTTTTACTTTACATTCAAACATGAATCAGGCCCCAGATGTGTTTGGCTGTGTGAAGAACAGAACATAGCGCCTGATTACAACCTGATTGTACAGCTGCATTATCGACAAACTGGGCATGCGCGAGGCCGTCCTGCAGTAAAAGCCTGCTACTTTTTATTAATCGCTGCCCATTGCCAAAGTTGATTGACAGGAGGTCGGAGTTTACGTTTTCTGGTAGCGTCATGAAAAAACCAAGGTGTTGGGAGGGAGGGCGCGTGACTGCAGCTCCGGTCCCGATCAGTCCGGTTCTATCGCAGCCGCAGAGTAAGTCCTGGGCGACGCACAGATGGCGCACACTACAAATGTCATACGAGGGTGAGCAGCTTGCAGTTATTCGCAGGCCTGCATGGGACGTAACTCTGGTGGGGCAGTGTATACCTGATTGCTGGGCTCTGAAAATTAGCAGCTGTGCAATCAACTCTGAATCGGGCCCATAGATTGAAAACTCTAGTCCAACAGGGACTGAAAAACGTAAGTGTTTGTACAACGCTCCAGAATACAATGGTGCTTTATAATAACAATAAATCAAACAGAAGAGAGACTTTATTCAGTAACAAAGTGTAAAACATGGTAACTCGCTGCTAGCAGTGCATTCATGGTCCAACTGAGTCACTGGCAGCACAATTGCACTTTATGTCACTTTAGTTATGTGACAGTCTAACGTGACAATCGTGTACGTTCCAGCAGATTTTTGTGTTTTTTTGTCACATTTTTGCAATAAGAAAAAATGATTATCATGAATTATTTCTTGTTTTCAGCATATGCAATGTAACAAAGTCCTGTACATATTTCAAAAGAGTATAACAGCAGCACCAAATTATAATCTGTTATCCAGTATATACTCTAGATAAGGCATGTCCAAACTCTGGCACTCCAGCTGTTGTGAAACTACAAGTCCCATCATGCCTTGCCACAGTTTTGCTATTAGGGAATGCTAACACTATGGCAAGGCATGCTGGGATGTGTAGTTTCACAACAGCTGGAGGGGCACAGTTTGTACATGCCTGCTCTAGATCAATAACACTTGTACATAACTGTCGACAATTACGTTTTCTTGTAGGGCAGTTCTGAATTTCTGCATCCAATGGGAAAGGCTTTTAAGGGGGCCGGTTCTACCAATAGGCAGCTCCCTAGGGGCTCCAGAATATGGGGGCGCTCCTGAGTCTATCATAAAGTTAAGGATAACCAAAGAGGTGTCCTTGTTGAACTTAATGCAAATAGCAGGTGTTGAACGTCTAAGACGTAATTTCCACATTTTCACCTGAGGTCCGGGAACATGGGTATGTGGGGGCAGTTAGCTTAAGTTTTGCCTACGGTGCCAAAAAACCTTGCACCTGGGGGAGTGTGGTCTCATCTTTAGGTGTAGCTTCGTTGAATTTAGAAAGAATGTTGGCCAATTTGTCCTGGCCTTACGAATGGGAATGCTGCCAGTAGCACATCAAAGGAAGGTACACCAGCATTTCCTACTTGAAACATCTGTAGCCTTTTCATTACGTTCTCTATTTAGTTGCAGTCTATGGGGGAAATTTACTAAGACGTGTATTCTACTTCACATGTGATGTTGCTTGTGGCAACCAATCAGAATCTACTTATTTATTTAGCACCCTCTAGAACATGGGTGTCAAACACAAGGCCCGCGGGCCAAATCCGGCCCGCCAGACCTCGTCATGTGGCCCGCGCGAGGAGATAGCACGCAGGGCAGTGTCCCAGCTCCTGCCTAGGCCACCTCCTCTCACCCACCCCACCGCGGCCACCTTACCTGTTCCTCCACTGTCGGCGGCCATGTTCCTGTAGGCACATATCTATGCGGCTACAGAAACATGGCCGCCGGCCTCCACGGCTACGTGGAGGAGGGCCCAGCCGCCTGTTCCCTCTGATGCCCGGCAGTGACAGACACTGGGTGGGGACGTCATGACAATGACGCCGCCCGCCCATGCGTCTGTAGAGAAGTAGGAGCAGGCAGGGAAGCTGGACCGGGAGTCGGGGACAGTGTGGCCGCAGCAAGCAGTGAAGAAAAGCTGGAAGCCGCAGCAGCTGCAGGACAGACGGAGAAACAGTAAGTGAGGATGAGGATCACACTCACAATAAAAAAATATATATCTGCTGTTTCCTGAGGTGTCCCCGTGTATAATAATAATAATGCCATGACACCACAGGCTGCTCCTCCTGTATAATCATTTATGTGTCATGGCATTACTTTTATTATATTATACAGGGGGAGCAGTCTGTGGTGTCATGGCGTTATTATTATACAGTGGGAGCAGCCTGTGGTGTCATGGCATTCATTTTATATTATACAGGGGGAGCAGCCTGTGGTGTCATGGAATTATAATTATACAGGGGGACCTACAGATACAACCGGCCCTTTGAGGGTCACCAAACTGCTGATGCGGCCCCCGTTGAATTTGAGTTTGACACCCCTGCTCTAGAAGATAGTAGACAGGATCTGATTGGTTGCCCATAGCAACATCACATGTGAAGTAGACTACACATCTTAGTAAATTTTCCCCTATATATATTTAAGAGTTGACTAAAGGGGAGTTGTGGATCCCAACATTCTATGAACTACAGTTGACATGACGTTCGGATAGTAAGACTTATTTTGCATCTCATGGGAATTAAAGTCCAAAGACTGTTTTAGATAGAGACCCAATTCCCAATGAATTGTAGAGATCTAGAAAATAGCTAAATTTGATTTGTACACAATCTGTTTTTCTAGTACAGTTATTTATATATTTCAGATTTGGTACTAGAACAGTGTGTGTCATCCGGTTACCATCATGGGCAATGAGAAAAGTGTTCATCGTTCAAATCCCGCAAGTCCTGTTCCATCACCTCTGGAGGACTGGCACAGGTGATGTTGTTGTAGATGTAACTAGGAGGACTGGTGTCATCACCCTCTGACATAGACTGTACCAGTCGAGGGACAGCGGTGACATTTCTTAAGCAGAAGTCTCTGAGGTCTTTGAGGGAGCAGCTACAATCCCAGAGGTTTCCATTTAACCACAACTGCTGTACTGGGGAGTTGGCAAGCAGGAAATTAACAGAAATAGTTTTCAGTTGGTTTCTTTGGAGACTGAGATACCGAAGATAAGAGAAAGGCTGGAAGATGTCTGTAGCTATGGAACTCAACTGATTGTCTGAAAGGTCAAGCCATTGTAGCTTCTGAAATGGACTGAATGTCTCTGAAGATACTGCCAGTAGCAGATTGTTGGAAACAAGAAGGTATGAGAGATTTTTCAGTCCTGCAAAGGATTTGGCAGAGAGATGGGTCAACTTATTGAACCTGAGGTCCAGTTCTAGTAGATCTTGTAGGTCAGAGAAGCTGTTATCATCAATGGTGGAAATATCATTTCGTTGGAGAAAGAGCCTCCTGAGATTTGTGAGGCCTGTGAACATATGTGGCTTTATCTTACTGATACAACTATTCTCCATGTGCAAACTATGCAGCTTGCCAAGTCCTCGAAATGACTGTTCATGGAGCATTTTGAGGCAGTTGCCAGAGAGGTTCATCACTGCTACATTTAAAAGTCCATAAAATGCTCCTGGTCGGATCTCTTGAATGCTATTGTGATTTAGTGACAGAAACTCCAGCTGGCCTAATCCATCAAACGCCCTTTCCATGAGCGTCCTTATCTTGTTGTGTCCAAGGTTCAGCTCCTCTAAGAACTGTAGGTCTTTGAAAACCCTTGGCCTTAGGTTAGTGAGAGAGTTGTTGGACAGTCGCAGAACATGGAGGCTCAACAATCCAACAAAGGTCTCTTCGGATAGGGCAGAGAGACGATTGTGAGACAAATCCAACCAGCGGAGGGACTTCATGCCCATGAAAGCTCTAGGGGCAATTGTGGAAATCGTGTTGTGGTTTAGATAAAGTTTTTGAAGCTTGTGTAGTTTTGTGAAGATGTGAGCCTTTATTCCTCTAAGCATATTCCCACTTAAATCCAGCTCCTTTAGCTCGATCAAGCTAAGAAATAGTTGAGGATGAAGATATGGTAAACGATTTCCAGCCAAAACAAGTTCTCTTAAATTAGGTAGATCATGAAAGACTGTGTCTGGCAGCACCACCAATGAGTTCCATCCCAAGTTCAGGTACCACAAGTTCGAGAGACCAGAAAATAAGCCATCTTCAATCTTTGTGAAATCATTGTTGTTGAGGCTCAAGGAGACCAAGTTCTGGGTATGAAGGAAAATGTTCGGAGCTAGAAATTTCAGCAAGTTTCGTTCTAAGTGCAAATGAGCCAAAGATTTGAGACCGTGCAGGGCATGCTGCTCCAAACTAGCCAAGTGACTGCTCTGTAGGTTGAGAAACTCAAGCTGAGATAAGTTCTTAAAGGCTTCAGTGGGCACCGTTGTGAGGTTGTTGCTATCCAGCCACAAAGACTGAACGTTAGTGGGCAATAGTTCAGGGATAGAGGTGAGAGCACGTGAGCTGCAGAAGATATTGTAGTCTTCATTGTAGTCAAAGCTGCAAAGACACGGTGATGGGCATTTGGACTCAGGAGCTAATGAAGCTGCTTCACCACCAGGAGGCCGAGAATCAGATGCCAAAGCATTTATTGTGACCAAACTGTAGAAAATTATTGTTGCCACAATCTCTGCAGGGGGACAAAAAAGCATGAAAATTAATGCTATAGAAGTATGTTTCTCTCTCTCTCTCTCTCTCTCTCTCTCTCTCTCTCTCTCTCTCTCTCTCTCTCTCTCTCTCTCTCTCTCTCTCTTTTTTTCTCTATATATACAGTATATAGGGTCTTCTAAAATGCTGGAGAAACCAACGTCCTGAATGCAAAGCATTCCAGAGAATGGCCACAGTAGCAAACACCATCTTTAGATGGTATTAGCCATTGTGGCCTATGGGCTACAGATCCCAAAATACACTGGGAGAGGAATCTGTAGAATCCAAACAGGAAACAGAGAAGAATGTCTTCTAAGTGGTGCACCTCAAAAGTACAATTGTAAACATAAAATGTAACCTTTATTGGATTTTATTAAAAGACAAAGAGGCGAAATATTGACAAACAGTGAAACATATAACACAGACAGTGTTTTAAAAGAGGATAAGGAATTTATCCTCATTCAGTGTGGCCCAATTCCCTTGGAATCCCCTCTCGCGGTTATGTGTGATTCCTTGAAAAGGTAGTGTAGACAGGCAGTCGACAATGCGACGTATATAATGCTAATGCTTCACTTTAATGCCTGTTAGTAAGTTGATGTGTGTACATATGGCTAGTATAGCCTGCTGCTGCCTGAGGCTCTAGAAGGAGCTGAATAGCTATATAGTGCCCTTATTACAGTATGGTGTATTCCCCACAGGGTAAGCGACTGTGCAGATCTGCCACTATCTGCGTCGCTGCCTCTGCCTGAGGAAGGGATGGCTGGAATGGCGTGGCTGATAACTGATAGGTTACTCAAGGGTTAAATAAACCCTTAGTGTGGTGGAATGTATATTTTTACCAGCGCATCCCCAGTCAATTTAACTGAGGGCTTGATGCCTGTACAGTAGGTGGCAACTAGTGAGAACTGCCACTTCTCCTCTGTTACAAGGCAAGATTAATCAGTAGCGGCTTAGTTGTATAGGGCTAGGCGGGCTGCGGCATGTAAAATTCAGTGCCGTCTATCCCCCGTCTGTCTTAGAGTATCACACGCTATTTGAACTTGCGGTTTAGGCTAAACAGAGTCAGTCGGGCGGCGCCGAGTCTCATACAACGCCGTCCGTCTTACCGTCTGCTCTGCAAGTGCACGCGCTGTCAGTGACAGCCAAGTCGGGCAGAGTTAGGCGGGCGGCGGCGTGTCTGATACAGCGCCGTCCGTCCCCCGTCTGCTAAGGAGTATTATCCGCTACAGTGTAGACGTCACAGGCTTTGGAGCATGAGAGCAAGCCCAGTGGAGACTGGCGTTCGCTCAGTTCAACTTCAGCACTAGTACACAATCAAAATACAATAATCATTGGGGAAGGGAAGAGGGAGTCACACACTGACATTCGGTCAGTGTACACTTCGCAAACAGAGCTTCATCAGGACCCTTGCATAGGAAATCAATTGATCACATTCGCAATCAGATTACTTCTAGCACACCACATGTACTGTTTATGTTTTTAATACATCCTGGAGAAACTAAAAATTTTTATTGCCAGATAAAAATCGGACATACAACCCAATAATGAATAAATGTGGTCCTTTTTCACATATCACATAGCTTTCACCCACCCGCAGGTGAGAGGATTGGATGCTGGTAAGAGGACATGGAGCCACTGGTGAGCGGATGGGATGCTGCTGAGAGGAGGTGGAGCCATTGGTGTGAGGATGGGATGCTGATGAGAGGACATGGAGCCACTGGTGAGCGGATGGGATGCTGCTGAGAGGAGGTGGAGCCGTTGGTTAGAGGATGGGATGCTGGTGAGAGGATGGGATGCTGGTGAGAGGACGAGATGCTGGTGAGAGGACGTGGAGCCACTGGTTAGAGGACGAGATGCTGCTGAGAGGAGATGGAGCCGTTGGTGAGAGGATGGGATGCTGGTGAGAGGATGGGATGCTTGTGAGAGGACAAGATGCTGGTGAGAGGACATGGAGCCACTGGTTAGAGGACATGGAGCTACCGGTGAGAGGACAGGATGCTGGTGAGAGGACGTGGAACCACTGGTGAGAGGACGTGGAACCACTAGTGAGAGGATGGGATGCTGGTGCGAGGATGTGGAGCCACTGGTTAGAGGACGAGATGCTGGTGAAAGGAGGAGATGCTGGTGAGAGGACAGGATGCTGGTGAGAGGGTATGGAACCACTGTTGAAAGGATGAGATGCTGGTTAGAGGACATGGAGCCACTGGTGAGCGGATGGGATGCTGCTGAGAGGAGATGGAGCCGTTGGTGAGAGGATGGGATGCTGGTGAGAGGATGGGATGCTGGTGAGAGGACGAGATGCTGGTGAGAGGACGTGGAGCCACTGGTTAGAGGACATGGAGCCACTGGTGAGCGGATGGGATTCTGCTGAGAGGAGATGGAGCCGTTGGTGAGAGGATGGGATGCTGGTGAGAGGACAAGATGCTGGTGAGAGGACGTGGAGCCACTGGTTAGAGGACATGGAGCTACCGGTGAGAGGACAGGATGCTGGTGAGAGGACGTGGAACCACTGGTGAGAGGACATGGAACCACTAGTGAGAGGACGGGATGCTGGTGCGAGGATGTGGAGCCACTGGTTAGAGGACGAGATGCTGGTGAAAGGAGGAGATGCTGGTGAGAGGACAGGATGCTGGTGAGAGGGTATGGAACCACTGTTGAAAGGATGAGATGCTGGTGAGAGGCCATGGAGCCACTGGTGAGGATAGGATGCTGGTAAGAGGATGGGGTTCTGGTGAGAGGACATGGAGCAACTGATGAGAGGACATTGAGCCACTGGTGAGAGGACAGGATGCTGGTGAGAGGACGTGGAACCACTGGTGAGAAGACGTGGGACCACTGGTGAGAGGACGGGAAGCTGGTGAGAGGACGGGAAGCCACTGGTGAGAGGACGAGATGCTGGTGAGAGGTTGTGGAGCCACTGGTGAGAGGATAGGATGCTGGTAAGCGGATGGGGTGCTGGTGAGAGGACGTGGAGCCACTCGTGAGAGGACGTTGAGCCACTGGTGAGAGGATAGGGTGGTGGTGTTTGGAAGAGGTTGCTTGTGATGGGAGGACCCAGTGGCGTAACAATAGCCACGGTGGTGGGGAGACGCTGATTAAGTGTGGGCGCCGGGGGACCCCTCTGTTTGCCGCTGCCGCCGGGACCCGCAGATCTACTTATCTCTTGTCTGCGGTCCCTGGCAGCTCTCCTCCTGGAAGGCTTGTTAATGAAAATGTCCCTCAGAAAATGTCCCTCCCCTTACAGCAGACACTTTTTGAGGATGCTAGAGGAGGCACCGGCCTTCTCTAGCATCCTTCAAAAACGGTCTGCTGTTAGGGGGTGGCCATTTTTGTGGGACATTTTCATTAAGCCTGCCAGGAGGAAAGCCGCCCGGGACCGCAGACAAGAGATAAGTAGATCTGCGGGTCCCGGCGGCAGCGGCAAACAGAGGGGTCCCCCGGCGCCCACACTTAATCAGCGTCTACCCACCACCGTGGCTATTGTTACGCCACTGGGTCCTCTCATCACAAGCAACCCCTTCCAAACACCACCACCCTATCCTCTCACCAGTGGCTCAACATCCTCTCACCAGCACCCCATCCGCTTACCAGCATCCTATTCTCTCACCAGTGGCTCCACAACCTCTCACCAGCATCTCGTCCTCTCGGCGGGGTAAGTAGCGGGGCAGGACGGACAAAATTTCTGGTGGGTGGCGCGCAAATAATAGTTATGCCTCTGGGAGGACCACTCGGGTAGATGTATGAAGCAGTGATAAGGGAGAAGTGATAAAGTGACTTAACAGTCGGGAGCTGATTGGTCAGTGATAAAGTACCAGGCACTTTATCACTTCTCCTCCCTTATCACTGCTTCATACATCTACCCCTCATTTCTTAAAAACACCCCAGGGTATCAGTCATTGCGGGGCATCGGGGAAGGGGTACATTTTAAGTGAGTTTTATTATGAAGTTGAAATGGGTAATAGGATAATGTTCTCCTAGACAAGATGAAGGGGTTAATGCTTTATTAATGTAATTGTGGCCTAGATTTTTTTCATTAACTATGGGACAGATGTACTATGCCTTGAAGAGTGATAAAGTGGAGAGAGAAAAGCTTCCAAGCTATCAGCCTTTATCATTATTCGAATAAACAAACAAACCCAGATGGGTAAATCAGGCGCAACTTTACTATATAAAAAAAAGGAAAAATATAACTCCAATCCACAGCTTAGAAAGCTGCTCCCAAAAAAAAGACTAATGAGCCTTTGTAACAGTACAAAATACAAAAGAATAGAAGAGAGCGCACTGTGTTGATCTTTGTTATAATTTTACTTAATAATTATTTAATACAGTAAATACACAATAAAAGTCAACAACTATAAAATACATACATTTACACAATAAAATATTAGACATCTGACTATCACCACTTAGAGCCCATACTGGTATTTTTGTAGCCAGCAATAAGTTATGAGAGAGTTCCCGATTAATTGGTAACAGTGCAACAGTTCCCTTTGTATTTAGAGTTGCGGTAATAGCTGTTTGTTGTTTGGAATCAACGTTCTCATATTACCGGCTGGTGTGAAATGATGAGATGCGGCGGAGGTCTGGTTTCCTAGTGTCCGCTACCACCGGTGTTGCTCCGATGGTGTGGGAGCCGGTACCGGGAGCAGACACACTGGATTTGGGTGGCGGGCGGTCTGCTGGCGACCAGCGTAGCTCCGATGTTAGGGAAGCCGGTGCTGGGAGCTGACACGGTTGCAGGATGGTAACTCTCACCCGGGTGTCCAAGATAGAAGGAGGCCTCTTAGCACCCCTTATGCCGCTGTTATCAGGATCGTGTGGTAAGTTGAATTGAATCAGTCCGGCTGGAATTGGGACTTTGGCAATCAAAGGTGGCAGTATGGGCTAATCCAGTTGAAGTGGGTGTCGGAAAAGATAGACCTTGACGCGTTTCTCCGTCTATTATAATTCTGACGGTTTTCCAGTTTCGATCTTCTGAGGAAACCGGCAGAATAATAATAGACGGAGAAACGCGTCAAGATTCTATCTTTTCCGACACCCACTTCAACTGGATTAGCCCATACTGCCACCTTTGATTGCCAAAGTCCAAATTCCAGCCGGACTGATCCAATTTAACTTACCACACAATCCTGATAACAGCGGCATAAGGAGTGCTAAGAGGCGTCCTTCCAACTTGGACACCCGGGTGAGAGTTACCATCCAGAAACCGTGTCAGCTCCCAGCGCCGGCTTCCCTAACATCGGAGCTACGCTGGTCGCCAGCAGACCGCCTGCCACCCGAATCCAGTGTGTCTGCTCCCGGTACTGGCTCCCACACCATCACAGCAACACCGGTGGTAGCGGACACTAGGAAACCAGACCTCCGCCGCATCTATTCATTTCACATCAGCCGGTAATATGCTTCTATTTCTTCAATAAGAACGTTGATTCCAAACAACAAACAGCTATTACCGCTACTCTAAATACAAAGGGAACTGTTGCACTGTTACCAATTAATCGGGAACTCTCTCATAACTTATTGTTGGCTACAAAAATACCAGTATGGGCTCTAAGTGGTGATAGTCGGATGTCTAATATTTTATTGTATAAATGTATGTATTTTATAGGTTTTGACTTTTAATGTGTATTTACTGTATCTCCAATATATACCTTGTGCCTCTGTTCTATTGGTAGCACCCATGCTGTTATGATTTAAAGCACCTCTGGATAGATGGCGGGGTGCTGCGCCAATAGGAAGGTAGTCACCTCTAAAATTACAATTAAGGGGGACCACAATTTCGCAGGACACCAGAACATGCTACACAGCTGTAACCGGAAGCACAATACGCGCACTGCAGTCACTAAGGAGTAATTATGTATCCGCTGAGAACCTGCACTAATTACTTATCACTAATTAGGACGTATTACATCAATATTACCAATCGTTAATGTAGGCTGGCATCAGAGGTCACCCATGCTATGGCCCCGGGCACTCACATTCCGTGCACTAAGAAGACCCTGACGTTCACCCAGTCACGCCACTGCGAATGATAAGGTCACGCGTGTGCGAGAGGCTATTGCCTATGGAAACCTCTCCTGGGGTAAAGCGCCATTTGAAGATATTGGGTATTGGAACGGGTAAATGGCACTTAATATTTGCAGGTACTCACCCCTGAAAACTGATGTTTTGGGGGTGACAAATGCCCCTTAATCTGTACTGTGTGCCACAGGCAGTGCATTCTGGGGATGATGGAAGGCTAGATAAATGTAGTGGATGTTATAACAGTAAGGGGGCTTGTAATGTGGTATAAAATAAACTGGAGGGCACTGTAATGTTACCTAATATGAACTGAGGCTCTGTAATGGGCCACAATATGGAGGCACTATAGCAGGGATGGGGAACCTTCGGCCCTGCAGCTGTTGGTGAACTACACATCCCAGCATGCCCTGCTACAGTTTTGCTATTTGGCCATTTTAAATCTGTTGCAGGGCATGCTGGGATGTGTAGTTCAACAACAGCTGGAGGGCCGAAGGTTCCCCATCCCTGCACTATAGCATGCAATGTGAGTGCCCAGTGGGCCACTTTGGTAAGCAGAACTGGCGCTGTGGGATGATCATACACAGATCACGGTGCGCCAAAGAAACACCCGCAGCACAGAATCGCTACGCCAAGCCACTGGTGCTCAATGCGTATGAGCCACGGGAGCGAAGCTGATGCATGCCAATCTCCACAGATGTTGCACGTGGCACAGGCACGTCAGCAATGAGCACAGCTACATCTGTATGAACAGGGACACTGTAATGTAGAATAATATGAACTAAGGGGGTAACATAATGTTGCATAATATGAGCTAGGGGAAACTTGATGTGGTATAATTATAGTTGGGGGCACAGAAATGTCATCCTGTATGAACTTTGGGCACCACAGTATATGAACTGGAGTCACTGTGGCATAAAATTAAATTTGGGTCACTGCAATGTGGCATAACATA